>NW_006408669.1:5435613-5452895 GCF_000296735.1 Chrysochloris asiatica
TACAGTAGGAATAGATCTTTTTTGAAGCATGGGTACCTTCAGTAACCCAGATGAAGAAGAGAAAGTGACTCACACCCAATGTTCTCCTCATGCATGTTCCCGGTAATGTTTTTGCTTCTAAGAAACCACCATCCTGATTTCTAATCCCATAAGATCATTTTACTCTTTAATAAAGAGAAAGCAGGGCTCAACAATGGAGACTTCAGCAAGCAATAATGGTGGTTGTGGTCATGTGCTGTGGAGTCGGTTCCGACTCATAGCGACACAGTGCAGGGTTTCCGAGGCTGTAAATCTTCATGGGAGCAGAAAGCCTCATCTTTCTCCCGTGGAAATGCTGGTAGTTTCGAACTGTTGACCTTGCGGGTCACAGCCCTATTCGTAACCACTACACTACCAGGGTATAGCGCTGTAAGATAAGCACTGGGCTGCAAGTTCAGTTTGAACTGATAAGGTCAGTGATTCAAATCCACCAGTCATTCCTCAGAAACCCTATACAGGAACACTATGAGTCAGAACCAACTCAACGCTCACTTAACAGAAATGTTTTATATTAGAGTCCCTGAGTTGTGCAAATGGGTAATGTCCTTGACTGCTAACGGAAAGATTATTCGTTCAAATCTGCTCAAAGGTGCCTGGGAAGAAAGACCTGGCAATCATCGGGGGGAAAATCAGCATCAAAAACCACATGGAGCACAATTCTCCTCTGACACATATGGGGCCACTATAAACAGGAACTGACTCGGCAGCCAGAAGCTTTACCTGGTATCATTTTATTGTATTTATTTTTACCACTGTAGTGTATGTACAAAGCATGATAGTGGCTTTCCGCTTGTAATAGTGAAATATACATTTAAGGTTTTTTTTTAAAGTATATTGTTTTAAGAAAAGTTATTAAATTCTGAACAAAGTAGGTGCCACATCTATGGCAAACTGTGCGAGGGCAGCATATGACTGAGTAACATTTCTGAAGCAGTTTAGATTGGCTGACCTGGGTGACATGCCAAACAGGTTGAACTACCCTCCCAGGCCCCATGCGCTACAATTTTCTGAGGTAAGGGTGGATTTTCTAGCCCTGCCTGTGGTTATCCTCTCCAGTAAAGCTTAACACAGTATAAAGGGCACTGCTCGTGAGGAATGATATAATGGGATTGTCTCTTTCCATCTTCTAATTCTCACATAAATCAAGTTTCATCCAAACTGGAAGATGCTGGTTCAGACTAAAAGGTAGCCCATTGAATGTTTCTCTTCTTAAATCTCTACTTTGTTAATTTTAAATGAAGTCGCCAAGGACTTCATTCTTCTTGGATCAACTATCAACACTCATGGAAAAAGCACTCAAGAAATCAAACGACGTACTGCATTAGGCAAATCTGCACAGGAACTTTTTAAAGTGTTGAAGACCAAAGATGTCAGTTGAGGACTAAGGTAAGCCTGACCCAAGCCATGGTATTTTCAATAACCTCATATGCATGCAAAAGCTGGACAGTGAATAAGGAAGATCGTAGAAGAATTGATGCTTTTGAGTTATGGTGTCGGAGGAGAATACTGAAAGCACCATGGGCTGCCAAATCTGTATTGGAAGAAGTGCAGCCAGAGTGTTCCTTGGAGGCCAAGATGGCCAAACTTCATCTCTCATACTTCGAACATATTGTCAGGAGGGACCAGTCTCTGGAGAAGGATATCATGTTTGGTAAGGTGGAGGGTCAGAGAAAAAGAAGAAGACCCCCAACGAGATGGATTGGCCAAGTGGCAGCATCGATGGACTCAAGTGTGGCAACAGTAGTGAAATTGGCCCAGGATTGGACAATGCTTCGGTCTGCTGTGCACAAGGTTGCTATAAGTTGGTGCTGACTCAATGGCACCTAACAACAACAACAACTGAGTTCAGTTACAACAAAACATCCGCCCAAACTCAAAGGCCACTGTCACTGGTCCTAGAGGGCATGGCAGAACTGCTCCACGGGGTTTTCTAGACTATAAATCTTTCTGGAAGCAGGTGACCTCATCCTTCTCCCATGGAGAAGCCAGTGGGTTTGAACTACTGACCTTGTGATGAGCAGTCCAGCGCCTGTTCTACAGTACGACCAGAACTCCTTCGAAAAGGCTCATTTTCGTGAATGCTATTAACATTTTCGTTAGAGCTGGCGTGGCAATGTAGGGTACGCACTGGACTACTCAACACAAGGTCAGTGGTTCATATCTGCCAGCTGCTCCTCAGAAACCCCATATGAAATTGTTTTCAAGCTGTTTTGAATATTGTCTGTGTTTAATAACATTTGTTTATACTTTGTAAGAAATGAAGGGAAAACTCTTGGCAAGTGGTATCATATAAAGTAATGGGGCAAGGAAATCTTGGGGTTGCTATAAGACAGAAACAACGCAATGGGACTTCACAACAGAATAATATTTTTGTTGTGGCAAAAAGCCACAAACCCTTACTATGGCCGTAACTCTCAAATAAACTGAAAGAGAAAAGGAAAATATCATTTCAAAGTAAACAACAATTTCCTCTCTTGTCCTCTTTAATCCAGTTGTTATTGTCGTTGTTAAGTGCCATGGAGTTGGTTCTGATTCAGACCTTGATATGGACTTAACTGTCAAATGGAAACCCTGTATCGGATTTCCTGGTGCAGCACTGTGGAATCAGCACTGGACTGTGAGCCACAAGGTTAACAGTTCAAACCCACCAGCTGCTCCTTGGGAACCTTATACAGGATCGCTATGAGTTGGAACCAATTCAACGGCACTTACCAACAAGGACAATGTAGGATTTACAAGACTGTCAGTCTTTACTGGAGCAGAGAACCTCACCTTTCTCCTGAGGATCAGCTGGTGGGTTTGAATTCTTGACCTTGTGGTTAGAAATCCTGTGCTTAAGCTAGAGCACCACCAACACTCCTGTGAAGTTTAGTATGCTTAACTGATGAGACCCTACACTTATAAGATTTATTTAATGTACCAAGCAAATTAATCTAAATTTACCTATGAATGGGCTTCACAGGTAATTAAGTTCTCTTGTCAAAATAAAGATTTCTTACCACTACTTTACATAACGCCACCTGCCACGAGTTCTCCCTTCGTTTCTTACAAAGTATAAACAAATGTTATTAAACGCAGTCAACATTCAAAACAGCTTGAAACTACTTCATTCAGTGTGTCTTGAATTTCAAATGAGTGACTCAGACAAAATAAAGAAGAAAATCTCACAAAGTACTACGGTGAAACCAACAAAGCGCTTATGTATTCAGGTATACATATTCAACACAGATTCATAAACAGACTTTTCCATGCTATGTGAAAGTAGAAAGTTTCAATGACACTGTTCACAAGCCAAAACAGTGTAAAGCGAACAAGCAATTACTATTAATATTATGTGGGAGAAATTTTTGAGTGATCCCAGACCCCAAAAACAACCTACAAAATTGCACCAAACAATGACATTAATACACAGGGTTAGAAACACAGTTCAAAGCTATGGAAGTTTGACCCTGAGAAGCTGAGCACAGTTCTGGGGAAAGGAGCTTGGAGACACAAATGCCGATTACTAGTTTCACTGTTCACCTTTTTTCGTAAAAGTACAAATCCTCTTCAGAATGGTTCTTTTTTTTTTAGATTGCAAAAGCAGGTTCTTTCATAAAAGCAAAGTGGAGTAAAGCAAACTTGGGGAAAGTGGGTCATATACTTACATATTCATACATAGACATATTCTTAACAAACTCTTTAAACAATCTAAAATATTAATGGCTAACGTGCTCAGCCCTAATCCAAAGGTTGGAAGAGTGAGTCCACTGAGAGGTACCTCAAAAGAAATGCCTGGTGATTTACTTCCAAATAAGCCAGCCATTGAAAACACTCTGGAGCCGAGTTCTATTCTGACGCACAGGAGTCACCCTGAGTCCACACAACAACTGGTGGTTTGCAACTTGATTCAAACGCAACTGACGAGGTCACCATAACCTTTCTCTGAAAGTTATTCTGCCAAATCTATGATTTACCGACCTACAGCGACCCTGTAGAGGGTTTCCAAGAAGTGGATGGTGAGCTTGAACTGCCGACTTTGCGGTTCAAACCCACTTTGCAGTCCAGCACATTAACCCACAGTGCTACACCAAGACTCGGTGGAAATTATAGATGCCCACAATTTTGTGACAATAATTGCTGTTCCTTGAAAAGAAACAAGTTAATGTTCCCTTTTCCTTGTTCTAACTTCCTTTTTAATAAACAAAGAAAATAAAGATGTTGTTCCATGCCTACTACTACCAAGGACATTTTGCACTTTCAGTAAAAGTTGAAATATTTTCATCTTGTTGGAGTCTCTCTTCTACAATTCCTTGATCACCTCAACTCTAGGCCAAGTCACCATCAATGGTTACATTATCTGATCCAAAACTCTTATAAACACACTAACCTCAAAACAGTTCAAATAGCAGAAAACACCAGAAATCCAATACCAACACTGCATCCAAATCACATTTGATTTCACTTGAACAACTTTTCCAGTTTAATTTAAGTAAGAGTGTAGAACAAGTAATGAAAATATTATGTGTTCCATATGGACTGATCATGCCTCATCAGATCACACTGCTAAAGTTGTTTTGTCAAGTTAATGCTTAACATCAACGTTCTTGTGTCAGGTGTCATTGAGTCAGCTCCAAATTCTAGTGACACAAGTCAAATCAAGCCAAACACTGCCCAGTCCTACACCAGCCTTAAGGAGCTCTGGTAGCGTAGTGGTTATGAATCGGGCTGCGAGTCGCAAGGTCAACAGTTCGAAACTACCAGCTGCTCCGCGGAGAAAGATGAGGCTTTCTGCTCCTATAAAGATTTACAGCCTCGAAAATCTGTACTATAAAGTACAGGGTCACTATGAGTCGGAACCGACTCCATAGCACATGACAACAACAACAACAACACCAGCCTTGGAGTATTAGTATGCAGAGCTCATGGATGGAAGCACTGTATCAGTCCATATAATGAGGGTCCTCCGCCCTCACCAAACATGATGTCCTTCCGCGAGGATTTCTCCCTCCTGAAAATGTGTCCAAAGTAAGCAAGAAGAAGTCTTAGCATCCTTGCTTCTAAGGAGTAAGAGTTTTTATATTTTCTAGTAATATTTAAAATATAAAAATGTTACCCTTAAAAACTTTCAATGTATCCATCTGATTGTTAATATGTTCCACGGAGACTGCGGCAGCACCTAACTTGGTGACATGATCCTTCTCAGATGCTAGGACTTATAAAGATCCTGATAATAAAAGGCAATAATAATGAAAACTTTAAAAAGTGAGAAAAAAGGAAATTAAATATAATAAGCAATCCCAGAGGAAGGCATTGCTAAAGTCATACAAACTATTCATAAGTTTAAGAAAATCCCAATAGTTCTCATAAACTAACATAAAAAGAATAACTTAATTTCTTCTGGCACTTTAAAAATAGCTGCTTTTGAACATACAATTGTTTTGTTCTATTTTTAGGACGCTGAAGTCAGCACATATGCAATGAATTACCATGTAATCCACATGACTGGTGGTGGTGGTGGTTCTGTGCCGTGGAGTTGATTCCAACTCATAGCGACCCTGTACAGGGTTTCCGAGGCTGTAAATCTTTACGGGAGCGAAAGCCTCATCTTTCTCCCTCGGCACCGCTGGTAGTTTCGAACTGCTGATCCTGAGATTAGCAGCCCGATTCGTTACCAGAACTCCTTCCACACTACAGAGATAGATGTAAATTAAGACTTACTTCTGATTGGTCAATCACTGGCCTTAACAAGTGGCAGCTCTTACGTGATTCAGAATCAAAGAATCACTAATTTAAAGAAATGAAAATCTAATAATAATGACCTTTTCCTAACAGTAATTTCAAGTTTATAAAACTATGCCATATAGTATTATCAAAATATTTGGCAGGCTAGAAGTTCCCTCAGCCCCATGTCTAGGGACCTAGAAAATACAACCCAGCATAGTTAGGCACCTGGAGAGCATTTCTTGCTGAGGCCAAATTTACAGGACTCGCAGGCCTGCACGATTTCCTTTATTACAAAATGTTATGATATACACAGTCTCCATATTCTGTGGAGGAAGCCAATGCACTAAGATGGTAGGACACTTACTTGACCAAAGCCAAGAGGCTAGCAAATGATTAAATGATAAAGAACTCAAAAGTAGATCTGATTCCAGAGTCCACATAGTTAACCATTATATATACATTGAATGTGTTTCTAATTCCTCTACCTGGCCTCTATACACAGGTCATATATACAAATCCCCGGAGGCAGGGACCATATTTCATGCCTCCAAGCATCCTGACCACTCTCATAGGAGGGAGTATCAGGAAGACCTCAGTGCAGACTGAACAAAGAAGCCTCCTAATGACTTCTCTTCCACTTGTTACTCAAGCAATTTATACAATATGAGAAACTTTCAGCACTGTATTATCATTCAACCCTCCATCCCCATTTTATCAATCAATTCCTAACAATTCTCTGGATATGGGTTACATACATCTGACTACTGAATCCTCAAATTAATGTGCCCCAAAACATACATTTCCTAGAGTCATGAAAAGAGCAAAAAGCTATCTGTTTCAATGAGTGATGATCAGCATCTTCAGTGTTGGCTGTACTCTAAAGTTTTTCCAAAACTTTTTGTTAATTTAAAGACAGACTAAAACATTTGTTTGGGATGGTAAGGGAGTGGTGATGTTTGGTGATGACACCAAACACTCTTTTAGACTTCAAGTCATCTACTGAGGGCTGTCAAATGACTCACAAGAACTAGCAGTCAAAGAGGAAGTGATGACAAATAAAAGTTAAGATAATCAAAAGAGCTAAAAAGGCAGCAGAGAATGTCACCCTGAGGAGAAAGGGGGTGAGACCTACTCTCTCTGCTATCCAAATGATTACCAAAACACAGGGTAAAATGCAAAGATCTCCACCAACCACAATAGGTCACACCTTGTGCCAGCCAACTTCAACCACTGCCCGCCATTGTGAGCGCAAAGGAGTCCTCAGGTATAGGGATAAACCATGCCACAGCAGCTACCCACTCAGGGGTACTTGTTCCCAGAGAAAGCAGCATAATTACAAACCCATGCTTTCAGCTACTCTTCTGCCCTGGACTGTTCTGTCCCCAATTTCCAGAGACAATCCTTAATTGTTCTCACTTTCTCCTCCCTGTTCATTACACCCTGATCTAGGGGCATTGTGCATCAATTCCAAAAGGACTCCACCTATCTATTTCTTTGAAGGATCAATTACCCCAAACCCCTCTCACAAAGCTAATTTTGCACACACCACAGTTTACATTTTGAGTCCGACGGTCCCAACTGCACATTCAAGAGTCAATAAAAATGCTTCTGGGGTTTTGTCTTATAGCAACAGATGAAAAGATATAAAATAAACATTCTTAAAGATTTTGTTGTTTTCAAAACTTCAAAGATGAGCATCTAGATATCCTGCACAAAGCAAACGACTCAACATAAAGCTTCTCTTATCTGTATTGTTGCCAAGGGTTTCAGGTTTTATTTTGTTATCCTCGGGAAATTACTAGCATTTTCGTTTTTTAACCTAATCTTTATTAGAGAAATTTAATGAGGGCAACAGACAACGTCTGATTTATTCTTGATTTAAAACACTATGTGGATTATCTAATTAAGTATTCTTTTATTAAGGAATAGCCATAAGGGGATAGATTTAAAACTTGTATGGCGTCAGAAATCCCAGAGAAGTACACAGTGTCAGCGTGGCGTGAACTCTCCTAACATGGGCTCAGAACAGGAGGAGAGAGATATTCTTTCAAAGGGGAACATAAGATAACCAGACTCCTGGGCTGAACTGCTGCCAGAGATGCCAACATATCTCCGTGTGGAGGGTCGCAGGCTGTAAGAAATGAGAACAGTAAGGAAATTTTCAAGCTGGAGTCAGCTTTATGATATTTAAAATTCATAACCCAGTCTTCATCTCTATTATTTTCCAAATTAAAAATAATAATAATAATTTGGAGAAGAGGCGTTGTAGGATAAGCACTAGACCGCAAAGTCGGTTTGAACCCCAAGGTTGATGGTTCAAACCCACCAGCTGCTCTCAGAAACCCTAGACAGGGTCGCTATGAGTCAGGCCGGACTCGACGGCACATACCACCAACAGCACTATAAAAAAAGGAACTAAAAAATTTTTATACAAACAAAAAACCAAGCCAGTTGCCATCAAGTTGAATCTGCCTCATGATGGTTCCACGTGTGACAGAGAGCTGTGCCCCACCAGGGGTTTTGTTTAATAACTGGTTTGTCAGAAGCAGATCAGTAGACCTCTCTTCCAAAGTGTCTCTGGGTGGGTTTGAACTGCCGAGCTTTCAGTTAACAGGTGAGGGCTCAACCACTTAAAGTCCTAGAGAGCAGTGGTTAAAGCACACACTGCTAACCAAAAACGTCAGCAATTTGAGCCATCGAGCCCCTCTATGGAGAAAGATGCTGCAATCTGCCTCTGTAAAGATTCCAGCCGTGAAAAACCCATGGGGAAGCTCTACTCGATCCTGTATGTTGCTATGGGTTAGAATCATCTTGTTGGTAGTGGCTGTATTTCCACCTAAAATAACTATAAAATGCTGATTAGACCAACATTTTATAGTTATTTTAGGTGGAAATACAGCCATAGAGTATTTTTCCTATTGTTGCTGTTACGTGCCATCAAGTCCATTCTAATTCATAGTTCTAACTTCCAAGGAGAGGTTAGTGGGTTTGAACCACTGACCCTGTGGTAATCAGCCCATTGTTGATCATACAACACCACAACAGTACTCCATTTTCCCTATTACGCATACGTAAATACCTGAAAAATAAACCAATTATAAATGTAGCTACTTGGGCTGGATGTCACAAGTGGCAATTTGCCATTGGCTGTTAACTTAAAGGCTGGCATTTCAAACCCACCTGGTGGCATGCACTGTGGCATAAAAACCAGGCAGTCTGCTTCCATATAGGTTACAATCAAGAAAAATCTAAGGAGCAACTGTACTTTGTAATGTATTGGGTCACCGTGAGTTACAATCTTGATGGAAACAGGTTATCATACCATATGATCTAGTCTTCATCTAAATTGCATGCTTATCTGACTGGTGTGGTGTTATCTCCGTTACAAAGATGTTCATTGATAAGTAATATTCAAGCCTATGCATGTGTACAATGAACTATGTGCAGTCATTAGGCAGAAATTAATACAGAATGCTTTTTATTTTTACTTTAAAGGTAACCATGAGTAAAGAAAACATACATATCTTTTTTAAACAACCAATTTGATTTTAATTGGTCATATTGTTAATTCTGGATAATATATCATACTGAAATCGGTCAGTATCTTCTCAAAAATCCTACATTGAGAAATCAATTAAGCATTATGTTCTTGCTAAAAAATAGGAAAACAGATCTCAAAATTACTGAGCCAACTTTTAAATTCCACATGGCCAATTACTTCTTGTATCAGGTAACAACTTTAATTTGAAGTAACAATTCATTACATTTGTAGGTAATGGCAAAAACACCTTCACCTACACTGACTCCATGGCACATAACCACCACCACCATCACCACACTATCTCCTTAATCTGCAAAGACACCATGTCAAGTGGAGAATCTTCTTCCCAGCATGTAGGATACCAAGTCCACAAAATAACTTGGTAGAGGATTAAACTTGGGGCTCCTGATTAAAATTTCAGAGTGCTTCTCATACCATCCAAAACACACCTTCTAATACTAAGGAAGTCACCTGCACTTGACGGAAATATTACATAATTTTCCCAGAGGCTTCCATTGCTGTAGTGAGGCTTTCTGCTCCAGCAAAGATTGAAAATCTCCTAAACTCTATATAGGGTTGCTATGAGTTGAAACCGACTCAAAAGCACTTAACAACAACAATAGGTATCAGGGTAAGATGAAAGTGATGAGGGTTGTTGTTTTATTGTCTTTGAGTCGATTCCAACTTACAGAAACTCTATAGGACAAAACTGTCCGAAGGGACTTCTAAGGATGTAATGCCAGTTCAAATGAAGATACCATGGAAAACAAAAGTCAAAATGCCATCCCTCCCCGCTCTTCTACCATGGCTGTTGTTGGTAAATGCCATAGAGTAGAGCTGGTTCCAACCCACAACAACTCTGTATAGGATTTCCAAGGAGTGGTTGGTGAACTTGAACCACCAACCTTGCGGTTCCAACAGACTTTGCAGTTCAGTGCATCCACCCACAGCTCCACACCAGGACTCATGTACCTTGGTAAACATCACTAAATGACCACCACACTAATCCCCACTCATCCAGACAGGGCCTCAAAATCCTTCAGCACCACAATTCTAAGTGATGTCACTGTCAACCAATCAAAATTGGCATACAACATGACCTCTACTCTCTGCTTCTGACAACGGAAGGCCACACAGCCCATTCCAAATAACTGGTCTCTAAAACCTGCTTGTGGGAAAAAGAGGAGGCTTTCTGCTCCTGTAAAGATGTTGCTATTGTTAAGTGCCGTTGAGTTGCTGCTGACCCATAGTGACCCTGTCTATGAGGCATAGCAGGTAAGTCTGAACTGCTGACCTCGTGGCTCAAACTGACTTTGCAGTCCAGTGCATTAACCCACAGTGCCACACCAGGACTCTGTCAAGATTTACAAGCCTTGGAAACCCTATGCAGGGTCGCTAAGAGTCAGAACCAACTCAGTAACACATAACAACAACAGCAACAAACCTGTTTATATTTGCATCTAATAAAGTGTCTTCTTAACACAGCTTGAATTATACTAGAGTCTCTTTCATCGAAAAAAGATAATTTTGAGAACAAGCCAATAGAAAAAGCACTAGACTTCTTATCACAAGGTCTGCAGTTTAAACCCACCAGTCACTCCTGGGAAACCCTGTCCAAGGCCTCTACTCTATGAATCAGAACTGACTCAATGGCACTAAACAACAACAAGCCATTAATCAGGGATTTCAAAGGAATACAACGACTTCTGAAAAAGACGAATACCACAGAATCCTTCATTCTTCTCTAGTGAGGGTGGTCAAAGAGCAAGGGACAGTGGGCAAGCCTCAGCTGTTTGTACTACTACCATTACCCAGCAATGGCTTATGCATATTTGTGTCTGTTTACTAACAGTAAGGTTCCTATATACACATGTAGTAGCCTTGGTGGCACAGTAGGTTAAGTGCTGGACTGCTGATTGGAAGATAAGCAGTTTGAACCCACCCGCGGGTCCATGGGAAAAAAATGAGGCAGTCTGCTTCCTGAAAGATTTGCACTCAGAAACCCTACGGGGAAGTTCTGTTCTGTCTTTTAGGGTTTCTACGATTTCGGATCAACTCCAAGGCACTGGGTTTGGCTTGGGTACATAGATATGTGCAAGAGATATCAGAATAGCAAAGTGCATAACCCAAAAATGAAAAAGAAAAAAAAAAACACCAAACACCATTACAAAACATCTGGATTATAGCATAATTTTGTTTACTTCAAAACCAAGCTAAAAATAATATGGAAACAATTATCAACAATTTTTAATTCACTTCTAACATCTAAGTGCTGTAGTTCTGTAGGATGAGCACTGAACTGCTAAACATGAGGTCAGTAGTTCCAGACCACCAGCCCTTCCATAGAAGACAGATGAGGCTTTCTGTTCCTGTGAAAATTTGTAGTCTCAGAAACCTTGTACAGAGTCATTAAGAGTCATAACTGACTCGACAACATTTAACAACAACATTTAGGTACAGACTAGAAATTTGATTAAAAAGAAAATAACACACTGGTCATTATTTCTAAAGCACCTTTTCTAAGCAATATAAATATAGAGAAAGGAAGAATAAAATCAACTAGGCTGAGTTATCCTGGAACTGCAGTACAGAAACACCTCAGAAATGTTGAAAGTTTGGTTCCAGATCACCACAATGAAGTGAATATTGCAGTAAATGAAGTCACATAATTTTTTTTTGTTTCCCCCAGTATCAAAAATATCAAAGTTATATTTACACTATACTGCAGTCTATTAAGCATGCGATACCATGTGGAAACCTTGGAAATATTATGAGAATGACCAAAATGTGACACAGAGACACAAAGTGAGCACATGCTATTGGGAAAATGGCACTGGGAGAGTTGCTCAATGCAAGGTTGCTCACAAACCTTCAGTGTTTAGAAAATCTATTCCCTGAGAAGCGCAATTAAGTGGAGCACCATAAAGTAACGTAAGTCAGTACTGATCTAGGCAGTTTTCAAAACAGACAGATGAAGGATGTAGAAATAGAGGTCTGTGGTGGTATATTTATAAGTATATCTTTCCATCCTGTGGCTCTTACTGCTGAAGTACCATCGAAACAATGACACCCCATTCATAACGAGCACTCTAGCAGTCAGATTTTGGCTTCTAAGCACCATTTATTCACTAAAAGGGGCCAGACCAATGTGGAGAAATGGTTCATCTCATCGCTGGGGCAAGAAAAGTACAAAGATAAGCCTGGGATATCTGGTTGTGCCATCAAGTAAGCAAAGGCTAAAATAAATAAATAAATAAACAATGGGAAAACATCAAAGCATGCAGGTACCAACATGAAAGAGGTCCTTCTGGCCAAAACTAGACCAATATAATCACAAGTTGCAAGAATCCATGAGTTCATATTGACATAACATACGAAAAATAGGTAGGTAGGTAGGTAGACTGATGACATAACCAGTAGAAAAGATACAATCCTAACAAAATTTCTTCTATGATAGAAAGCCAACATAATAGGAAAATGGAGTTAGAAAATCACCACTGGTCATGTATCATAATATTCAATTCTTTTAAGAGCTATCAGTGGAAGCTGAAAGTCTGAGGAGTAGCAGGATCTCTGTACAACTTTAAAGTATCTCCCCAAGGAAGTACACATTAATTATAGTGTACAAAATAGTAACTTTATTATGACAGAACCTGACAGACAGAACTTTAACCTGGTGATCCAGATGAACTTCACCATAGTGTTGCTGAGAGCCATCAAGTTGGTTCTGACTCATGAGGACCTATCAATATGATGTGATTCTTGACAAGACATGCAATTCCTGTGGCATCCATGCCGAAAATACATAACATGAATGCACTCATGAGGAAGCAATATTGTTACTGTTGTTAACAGCCATTGATCCGTTTCTGACTCGTAACGACCTGGTATAGAGTTTCTGAGAGCATCTGGTGAGTTTGAACTACCAGTCCTGCAGTTAGCATGGTCAGCAGTCCAGTGCTTATCCTACAGTGCCACACCAGCCAAACAGAAACTGAGGGACATTCTATAAAATATCTGCTTTGCACTCTTCAAAAATATTAGTACAAAGGGAAAAACAACAAAACAAAACTGAGGAACTATTCAACAGTAAAGGAGACTAAAGAAATATGACTACTGGAAAAAAATAAAACAACCTGAGATTTTCTTTTTCTATAAAGGACACCATGGGGACTTAATATAAAACACAAGTAAAAGCTGTAGATTAGATAATAACATTGCCATAGCAACATGAATTCCCTGATTTCGCTCACAGTGCTGTTGTTACAGCCTTTACATGTCTGTCTGTCAGTGTGTCTGGCAGTTTGTGGTGGTGGATGGGTTTCTGAGAAGCTGGAAGCTATGCACTTGTGCTGCTAAGGCCAGCAGGGTCACCCATCGTGCACAGGTTTCAGCAAAGCTCCCAGACTAAAGCCTGATTTACTTCTAAGGAAACTGGCCAGTGGAAACTGTATGAATTGCAACAAAATCTTTCCAGGACTCCAAATCATGTACAGCACTGGGCAAATCTGCTGCAAAGACCTCTCAGGTTGGAAGGCAGTGAAAATATGACAGAGGAAGTATGAACGAACTCCTCAAAGTAGAGGCGACCATAACATGGATAGAGCAAAGTTTTCAGGACCTTCATTTACTGATGGGTCATGACGTAAAATGAAAGCAAGAAAAAAGAAAGAAAGAAAACAGGTGCAAACACCCATTAATAATCAGAATGTGTTATTAAGCGCCATCAAGTCAGTTCTGACTCACAGCAACCCTGTTTAAGTTTTCCAAGGAGCAGCTGGTGAGTTTTAAATGCTGGCCTTACTGTTCAAACCCACCTTGCAGTCCAGCAAATTAACACGCAGCACCACACCAGGACAACAAATGACTCAGAGCACTGGGCAAATCTGCTGCAAAAGACCTCTTCAATGTATTAAAGAGCAAAGATGTTACTGTGAGGAAAAAGGTGCCCCTGACACTTTTGAAAACCAGGGTATTTTCAAATGCATGAGGAAGCTGGATAATTAATAAAGAAAATGATAAAAAATTATTAATTCAAATCATGTTGGCAAAGAATATTGAATATAAGGTAGGCAGTTGTTGTTAGGTGCCAGAGAGTCAGTACCAACTCATAATGACCTTATGTTATATACAGCAGAATTGCCACTTGGCCAATCCATCTCCCTGGGGTCTTCCTCTTTTTCTCTGACCCTCCACCTTACCAAACGTGATATCCTTCTCCAGCAAATGGTCCCTCCTGACAATATGTCCAAAGTATGAGAGACGAAGCTTGGCCATCCTGGCCTCCAAGAAGCACTCTGGCTTCACTTCTTCCAACACAGAATTGTTTATGCTTTTGGCAGCCCATGGCACTTTCAATATTCTCCTCCAACACCATAACTCAAAAGTATCAATTCTTCTATGGTCTTCCTTATTCACTGACCAGCTTTCACATGTATTTGAGGTTACTAAAAACAGCGAATGAGTGGTTTACACAATGGCCTCTGAGGTTACATAACTTCTGTGACCATATCCTTGGGTCTTCAAATCATAACATTTCTGAGAGGAATGTGTATTTACAGAAGGTTGGACAAAATAGTGGTTATTAGCAACAGAGAGCTTAAGTCTTCCACTTTCACCCAGACAACCAAGTTTGCTCTGTGAAATCAGAACAGAACATAGTATTTAACCCACACAGCTGTTGCAGCGGTTCACTTACCACCAAGTGAGAGACTAGTACAACACAAAAGTGAGCTCAGCCTAACCCAAGAAGCTTGATGCCTGCCAAGGCACATAAATATAGAAGGCTTCTCTACCAATCCTTGAGAGCGAAGTTCCATGACGCAGTAGCACAAGGTGTCTAATGTATATGCAAGCCATGTTCAGAAAAAAGGACATCAAGAAGCAAATAATACACTGACTAGATTCCTGAGTAAATCTTGTGTTCTCTGTGTTTTTCTCAGCAGTAACATTTTTCCAAATGGGCTGTTTACACAGCAAGCCAAATACTTCACATGGAACGCAAATGAAGAAACAATGAGATGCTTCAGTGTTGGAAGACAGCAGCTGGCTGGACTTACATTAGTAAGAGATGGTATGTTCCCCACATGTTACCTTTCTTCAGTAGTTTTGGGAGTAATATTGAACTTATGTAACATTTCATCTTTTGCTCACTCCTAAATAACTTACCGTAGTATTAGAAAGGAAGACTCTAGAGCTACCAGAGAAAGGTTTGGTTATCCCACACTTTGCACTGGGAACATTCTTCCAAAGGCTGCAAAATAGCCTAAAGAGGCAAAGCAAGGATCATTTGGATTGGCTGGTACTATTAAGGCACATGAGTCAAAAATTGTTTTTTTAAAAAAAGGTCGTTCAGAAAGCAGGCTCTGAGGTAGAAAAGGCATCACCAGTGTGGTTCTGTTATACTATGTTGTTGTTGTTGTTATGTGCCGTGGAGTCGGTTCCGACTCATACGACCCTGCACAGGGTTTCCAAGGCTGTTAATCTTTACGGGAGCAGAAAGCCTCATCTTTGTCCCACAGAGCAGCTGGTAGTTTCGAACTGCTGACCTTGCAACTCGCAGCCCGATTCCTAACCACTACGCTACCAGAGCTCCTTCTGTTATACTATTTGTTGTTGTTGTTGTTAAGTGCCGTCGAGTCGATTCCGACCCATAGCGACCCTGTACGGGGTTTCCGAGGGTGTAAATTTTTACGCGAGTAGAAAGCCTCATCTTTCTCCCGCAGAGCGGCTGGTAGTTTCAAACCGCTGACCTTAAGGTTCGCAGCCCGATTTGTAACCACTACGCTACTAGAGCTCCTTTCTGTTATACTATAGAAAAATTAAATTTAGCTTTCCAAATAGGAACTCAGTGTCTGATTCAAAGGTGGGGACTTAAGTTTTGGGAAGGGCCTAGGACAGTTCAAATGTAAAAACCAACACCAAAGCAGTTGCAGTTGAATCAGTTTTGAACTCAAGGCAACCCCTTGTCAATGTAGAACCGTATTCCACAGGGTTTTCCCAGCTACAGCCTACTGGAAACAGATGGCAAGTCCTGTCGTCTGAAGACTCAAACTTTTAGTAGCTGAGTGCTTGATGGCTCAAGCCACCCAAGGACTCCAGAGCACATAGGAAAAATGAGAAAAAAGAAAAGATTTTTAAAAGGCAGAAGCAAAGATTGAAGGACTTTGCCTGGCTCCGAACTTGCTGAATCTCAATACTATTGCATGGTAGGAACAGCGTGACAGCCTGTCCATCTTGTCTCATGGTAGATGAAGGACACAGACTTCAATGAAGAACACAAGTTCTTTGGCCACGTCGGATCAAGGTGAGCACATAGGTTGGGGGGGGTTGACATAAGGGAAATACTCAGACACATTTCACAGATGGGTCAGGCCAGCTCAGCTCTCCTCTAAGGCCTGGGGAGCACAAGGGCAAGGAACCCTCTCTGCAATCAGGCCCCAAGTAAGCAATGCTGACATTAAGGTTTGGAATATAGTAAGTCTCTAGTATAGTGAGTCTCACTAGTGCCCCACCCCAACCCCCAGACAGAACCTGGCCATCTCTCAAGGTGTTTTTCACTGACCCCCTGATGGTCAGAGTAGGGACCAGGGAGGCTACAAGTCATGCTTACAACTCAGAGAGCACCTCATGGAATAAAAACCTCATTCTGCTTCCAGCACAACGTCCACATATCCCACCAGACATTCACAAAGATAGAATAGCTAACTTTTTATAATTTATTTCCTATTCATTATAAAAGAGATAGTGTCAACCCTACTTCTGTCTTACATATAAACACACAATATTTTTTGCAGCAGAAATATACACAAACGATTCCGGAAGTGCAACTCCTGTGTAAATCAAAGGGATGTGGTACCTCACTGTGCTCAGAATCAAGGAAAGTAGCCCTGCAGAAAGTGGGTCAGGCAGCGGGTTCCCCACAGGAGACTCCAGGGAGGCCTAAGGCAGCGGGTTCCCCACAGGAGACTCCAGGGAGGCCTAAGGCAGCGGGTTC
>NW_006408669.1:5452995-5467035 GCF_000296735.1 Chrysochloris asiatica
AGGGAGGCCTAAGGCAGCGGGTTCCCCACAGGAGACTCCAGGGAGGCCTAAGGCAGCGGGTTCTCCACAGGAGACTCCAGGGAGGCCTAAGGCAGTGGGTTCCCCA
The DNA here is from genome assembly GCF_000296735.1 of Chrysochloris asiatica. Lineage (NCBI taxonomy): Eukaryota > Metazoa > Chordata > Mammalia > Afrosoricida > Chrysochloridae > Chrysochloris > Chrysochloris asiatica. Next base: position 5,453,102 of record NW_006408669.1, read on the forward strand.
CAGGAGACTCCAGGGAGACCCACTGCCAGTGAGCTGACTCTGAGTCTGACTCAGCAATACGCTGTTGTGTGGTTAAGCACCTTCGAGTCAGTTCGGACTCTCACAGAGGGTTTCTGAGGAGCAGCTGCTGAGTTTGAACCACCAATCTTGTGTCTTCAACTGAGCTTGTGGTCCAATACTTATTCTATAGTGCCACACCAGGACTGCAACAACTCTAGGATAGAACCTAAAATCACCCCTTCGTCTAAATGATTATAGGAGCACATAGACTCACCTTTGTCCCTTGGAGTGAACACTGGGATTGAACTGCCAAACTTCTGGTTAGCAACCCAACACTTAACCCACAACACCACTCTCATCCATGCCACTGTGTCCAAACATTTACACACCAACGTAGAATTGTATTATAAATGGTCTTCCTTTATTTTTTATTACCTTAACACACATACACAAGCACACTCGGGGGCAGGAGAGTCACTAAGCTGGTTGGTTTATGTGCCTTGGAATCACTCTGACTCACAGCAATCCTTTCTATGGTTATAAATCTTTACGGGAGCAGAAAGCCTCATCTTTCTCCCATGGAACAGCTGGTAGTTTCAAACACCTGACTTTGAGGTTAGCAGCACAACTCAGAACCACTACGCTACCAGAACTGCTCACTAAACTGGTAAAGAATTCCATTATCTTTCAACTTCATTTTTCATGAACAATGTGAACCTTCTCGTGTATATGAATGGAGGAATCCCAGGTTGGTATAGGAGAAATTTCAAAGTATTGGGTTTGACATGGTTGAGAACCACTGTTCGGGCCATGGGGAGGGAACAGAGTAAACCATAAGGATTTGACAGTATGGACAAGACTCAATGAGCTTCTATGGCTTTTGTTTAAGCACCCATTTGAAAGCATACGGTTCTTATGTTGAAAGTTTGGTAGTAGCTTGCTTACTTACTTTCAAATGAAAAAAAAAGAAAAATTTGGTGAGATGCTAGAAAACATCTGACTTTCCTAGTTATGGGGGGAAAAAAAGGCATACTTAAAATAATAAAATCCATGCTTGGTAACAAACTCGGACACAGACGAGGTGAACCAGAGTACATATTTGTAAGTCATGGGAATCACTGTGTCAAAAGAGATTAGAACTGGACTGCAAAATACACAGCATGTCAGCTGCAATTACACATATACTCTCTCCCCATTGTGGTCATCCTTCCCTCCATCTCAACACTGGGACATGATTAATATTTCACATACTGTCCAGAAAGGGAATGTAACTTACCAGAAACTGTACTGAACATTTCAAATACAAATCACCCTTTGCCAAGAGAAAATCCTACCCAGCTGTAGATTTCTCATTTGCAAAACATAAGAGCAACGAAATTCCATTACTTAGAGAAACTGGCTGTTCCACCAAACCCTTGGCAACGGAAGCTGTACTTATCATTTTGAACAATAGCCTCAGAAAATGTATTCACTCACAAAAAAAAACAAAAAAACATCAAGATAGTAAGCATGCATTTGAGCTCTCAAGTAAGTGTTCTTACCCAAACAAATTCCTGGTAGGGAAAATCCACGCCCCAAATCTGGGAAGTACAAAGGCAGACCCGAAAACATGTGGCAAAAAAGAACTGCACATTTAAGATCATTTCACAAAGTCAGAGCCAAAGGAACAGTATTAATAATGCCTTTAAAACAAAACCAAGTCTTCTTTTTAATATGTGTGTTAGCACAAGACACTCAGTCCATCAAAGAAGCAACCCACAAGCTCTGACTCGTTCAGTTAGTTTTCCCTGTGCGACTGAATTGTACATTTTCCTAAGGATGTAAATTATTCTGAAATGTACTACTTTGCACTTGGCAGAATCCATCCAGATGAGCCTGGAAGAGCGAAGACTTTGTTCTCAGACTTCCCAGGGCTCGGTTTCCCAGGAGAAGCAAGTGGCCACATTCCAGTGTGTTACATCAACTCCACTCAAGGTTTATCTCCTGGGTCACAGCTCCACTCCGCTTGAGGGTTTGAAATGGGCCACGCAGAAGTCTCAGGAAATACAAACGCTATGCTGTGTTTGGAACAACAAACACCTATTGATACCGATGCTGTATGTTTCTGGTTTCTTACTTAATATGCCATAATATGACTGTGGCCAAAGGGTGAATTTATTTGGGAGCTGGAATAGCACCCTAAATTATCACATTAAACGTTTTTTTTTGTTTTGTTTTTTCCTAATAGAAGAGCCAACAAAATTTAGCCTACGTATATGCTTGTTAAAAGAGCAACCAAAGTGATAAAAAGAATACAGCAAAAGTGTTGTATTTAGAGTCTGTTCAAGTAGGCAATGGATAACTTTGGCCTTTCGGCAACTCAAGAGCAATTCTACAACATTCTGCAAAATATTTCAAAGTGCTGTATGCTGAGGTATCCATTTTCCCTTAACACAGGTCTATGAAACTGCTATACAAAGGTAAGTCACAAAGTATTGCTACAGAATCACATTGTTGTTGATGTTAAGTGCCAGTGAGTCGGTTCCAACTCATAGTGACCCAAGGAGCAACTGGTGGGTTTAAACTGCCAGCCTTGAGATTAGCAGTCCAGTGCTTATCCTACAGTGCAACACAAGGACTTCACAGAATCATGAAACCTTTATTAAACAAATGTTATCAAAATGTGAAGCTATTGCTTCTCAGCGTATTCCCCATCTAGGCCTATAATCTTCCAAAGGTGGTTTTTCCATTTCATTAACCCTTTCCCCAAAAGAATATGGCACTCTTCGTTACACCATGTCAAAATGACAGTCTTGCCATTCTTAAAGGGTTTAACATTGTGTTCTTTTAAAATGTTCTTTTGAGTTTAGGAAATAAAATGAAGTCTGAACGGCCAAGATCCGGGATGTAGATTGAGTAGGGTAAGATTTCCCAAGGACTTTCTCTTAGCATAGCCCTAGCTACCATCCAAGAACAAGCAGGTGCATTGTTGTGATAGAAAACAATTCCTTGGTGCAACTTCCTGTCCTTTTTCTGACCAACGCAGGCTTCAGTTTTCTTAAAACTTCATAACAAGCCCCTGTGATCATCCTGTTCTTTGAGAAAATTCTATCAAGATTACCCCCTTAGGAATCCAAAAAAAAAACAAAACAGTCACCATAGCCTTCTGAGCTGACCTGTATGCTACAAACTTACTGGTCCAGCAGGTCCCCTTAGAATTCATTGTTTTCACTGGACCTTTATAAAAAGACATCCTACCTGCAATAAAACAAGTGTACTACTGAGAGAATTTGTCATCAACCATCCAGTGATCACAGAGACATGTTTAAACACATTTTTGTTTAGAATAAACCCTCATACGTATGAACTAGAACTCTAGTAGCAAGACTTTCTGACTTATCCTCATAAGACAGTTTAGAATGACGACTGAAGAAATGAAAATGGAGAAGTTGGTGATGATGTGAGTGAACAGGGTTGTCAAGAATTCTGAGGACTTTAAAGTGATTCCTCAAATAAGACAGTACCATGATAACCTATCTGAAGAGAGTCACAATTTGTACAACATGATTGCTCATCTGGTTCTAACTAACAGACAACTCTCCAATGGTCTTAACACAAAGCTAGAACTGAAGCATACAAAACAGATGCACATCCACATGAAAAGACACAAATAATGAACATGCCACTCATAAGCTGTCTTCTCTATATTTAACACCAACGCCATCAACACTCTATGTGTTCCCATACAATCAGAAAAGTCTGCCTCCTGTCCAACCATCTACCAGTTGAGGTGTCCCTCCCCCATCCAAACATAGTGTTTCTGGCCAGATGAAGATGCAGCGGCATTCATACTATTAAAAGATACTGGCAGCGTCCACATACCTCGATAATCCGGTCGTGAATCTGCAGACCGCCTTCCTTGGCTGCGGGCCCACTGTCAACTATTTTGGATACAAAGATTCCTTCACTGGATGATCCATCTTGGTTGTCCTTTGGGTTAAAAAACAAACAAACAAACAACAATTAAAAAAAAAAAATCTTGTGAAGGGTAGACACTAGATTGGTTATAAAAACAAAACTTTAAAATCTTTAAACAATCACTGATTCTTGCTGGTTTTAAAAGTAGTTAAGTGCTGTGGAGTCAGTTCTGACTCATAGTGACCCTGTATAGGGTTTCCAAGGACTGAATGGTGAATCTGAACCACAGACCTTGCAGTTCAAACCAACCTTGTTAGTACACATTTATGGGAAATCCCTAGTAATTATCTGGTGGATCCGAGGGCATTTGGTACATGTTGCCAAGTTGGCCTTCAAAGAGGGTGCTAATACCATTCATGAGACAAAGTGTTGCCTTTCATTCTCACCATTACATAGTATAAGGGAGCTTGAAAAGTTCAAGTAAAATGGAATTGGATTTTCCCATGAACTTTTCAAAGTTTCTGCATAGTGTCAAGCTTTTGAATATCTAATAATATGACAATCAAAATAACTATTTTATGTTTGTTCTGATGTATATCAAAAAGCCTTAACACTACTGACCTATATTTAGTCCTAATGAAATCTCATCTCCAATCTCCTAGATTCCGTCTAGATCTCTGAATTAGTAGTTAGGACTGAAAGTTACTCAGAGAGAAGACAGCTCACAGCTAAAACGATTTCCTTTTCTGAAAATCAAAAAGGTTCCAACAAGCTCATTAAAAAACCCCAAACCTCGCAGCTTGTTCATGAACTTCTTTCTAAACAGTTCCACAGGGAAGGTTCCCCAAGTGTGTGGATTACATCGTTCATGATGAACGGATTTATCATTGAAATGGCACAAGCATATGTTGTTCCCAAAGAACATCATTTGAAATTGTCAGTTCAGGATGTGCCAACTCTACCATCACAGTGAATTCCTTGTCGCAGTGCTACAAGGGGATCCAGTTCCGTCATTTATGCTCCATGTAGAAGGTTTTAAAGTCCGATTTCTTAAAGATAACCGTGAAACACAACATCAACACGCACAAAAAATCCTGTACAGTAAAGAGGAAGAGGTGTGACTTTGAATATTGTTCATTCCACCCTTTCAAATACAACAACAGTAACTGAGGTTTGTTGCAGTTAAGTGCCTTGTGTTGGTTCCCACTCACAGTGACCTTGTATACGGTTTCCAAGGAGTAGTTGATGGTTTGAACTGAGGTTAGGAAAATGCATTACCTACCCATCCCACCCCCTCATTCCCTCTCTGTGTCTCTGTGTCTCTCTGTCTCTCTGTCTCTCTCTCTCTCACACACACACACACACACACACACACACACACACACGCAATGACTCACCCAAAACAGCCAGAATCACAACCTATATAAGCATTAAGTGTTTTCCCCAGCATTTATCCCCATGTGACAAAGATATGTCTCTAACGGTCATCTGGATTCCATCAACACTCTCCCCAAAGCAGGGTCAGCCAGCTGTGGGTGCTGTGTTAGATCAGCTATCCTCAACAGACATCCCTGCCTAGCATCACGATGCTCTGCACAGACCGACTTCACAGTAACCCTTTACAGTCTGAGGAGCAACACGCTTGCCTTCCTCTTATAGCAGCCTAACTAACGCACTCGTCTAAACAAATCTGTGTCACTCCCTACATGTGGGCCTCACATGTAAGTACAAAGCTTCCCAAACCTACTGCCAATAAGTCTATTCCCGCTCATAAATGACTCCACAGGACAAAGTAGAACTGCTTTTTTTCTGAGGCTATAAATCATTACCAGATCAGACAACCTCATCTTTCTCCCACGGTTAGCAGCTCAATGCTTAGCCCACTGTGCCAAGAGGACTCCTCAAAGCTACACTACTGCTATTACGTGCGTGGAGTTGGTGCAAACTCATAGTGACCCTGTATAGGTTTTTCCAAGGAGCAGCTAGCAGGTCTGTGAACTGCCAACCTTGTGGTTTGCAGCCCAGTGCCGATCCTGGAGTCTTTTGTACCTTCTAATTGTTGTTGTTATTGCTAAGTGCCATCAAGTTGGTTCTGACTCATAGGGACCCTGTATAGGGTTTCTAAGGAGCAGTTGGTGGGTTTGAACTGCTGACCTTGTGGTTCAAACAGACTGTGTTGTCCAGTTCTTATCCTACTGTGCCACCTTCAAATTACAGAGTGCACACTGGGTATACACAGCAAGTGCTCTATGCATATCATTTTAATACTCACAATAACAACCCCAAGCAGTAGATACTACTGTGTCAATTTCACAGATGAGAAAAACCTGGGGCTGAGAAGCACAACATAGCTTAATCAAGGTCATACAATAATTAGCACTGCGGGGTTAACAAATCAGGACAGGTTTAAGCTCTTGCACATGCCCTGTGTGAAATACTTGTCTCCCACTGAGAAAACCCTCAGGAAAGTACATCAGTTCAGAAGCCCAACATTTCCTCACTATGGAGTATTCCAATAGAAGAACATGAAAAGTCTCAATGACCACAAAGGATCTATGAGCAAGCTTGAATTCCTTAGTTGTTGTTGTTGTTAAGTACTGTGGAGTCGGTTCCGACTGATGACCCTGCACAGGGTTTCCGAGGCTATAAATCTTAACGGGAGCAGAACGCCTCATCTTTCTCCTGCGGACAGCTGGTAGTTTCGAACTGCTGACTTTGAGGTTAGCAACCCGATTCACAACCACTATGCTACCAGAGCTCCTTAGTGTGGTTATGTGCCTTGGAGTCAGTTCCGACTCTTAGCGACCCTGTACAGGGTTTCCGAGGCTGTAAATCTTTAGGGGAGTAGAAAGCCTCATCTTTTTCCCGCAGAACAGCTGGTAGTTTCCAACTGCGGACCTTGCGGTTTGCAGCCCAATTCTTAACCACTACGCTACCAGAGAGAGCTCCTTAGTAGGTGATGTCAATATATCAGAATGCAAGGCAATCTGTGTTTACTCTGATTTAAATGCTTTCCTTATTTTTTAAAGTTTTTTCCCAGGGATGGGATTTGGTCTTTGATTTGTTTTGAAGGCTATACTGTACATGAGTAATTTTCTTAAGCAGCATCAGAAAGTTCAAGCAAAAACCAGAGTGACAGAGACAAAACTAAAGACCAGATGACAGGGTTGAGGGATGGGGGCAAGATACAGAAAGTGCAGAATCCAAGAAAACCGGGTCAAGTTCATTCTTGATAGGTACATTTTTCTCTTGAAAGACATCTCTCAGTATGTTGGGATCTTCCAACTCTTGTTAAGTCTGAACTATCTATATCAAGGTGCCTTGGGATTCACGTTACAGTTTTGCTGACTAACGTAAAAGAAAAATGAAAGCGATTGTTTGAGTCCTGGGAGTACCTGACAATGAAGCAGTCTTGCCACGAGAATTTGGATACACAAGATTGGCTGCTGTCTCTTAGGGATGTAAGAACTAATGAACGAATGATGTAGTTGTGCTAAGAGATGATGTACTGCATTACACCATGAAAAGCCTATTTCACAACCTGACCAAGAGTTTCACACAGGAATTCCATGGGAAACATACACGCTATCTGTATTACATTCTACTTCCCTCAACTAAAAATGTGGGCGCACTGTTGCTCATCTTGGCTTTTTAGTATGTTTCACTGACCTGCCAGACTTTCCAGGCAACACTGTAGAATTTACTTAGGTTTCATTATGCTATTTCTCCTAATCAGGGCAAGTTTAACCACAACAAACAAAAACACAATGGCAAACAGAATCATGTTGGAATTCAATCTTCTTCCACATGCATGTAGTTCTTACATAAACTGACTGACTCACTTATCAAAGCTACAGAATTCTGTCTGGTTTGTACTTAACTCATAAACCACCTTTTTAAAGGAAGAAGAAAATAACCTAAAACATTCTCTTGTTTAATTAAGCACAAGATTAGACCTACAGTCAGTGAGCTTGGGTGTGCCATTTCACCTCCTGGTGATATATGGAAACCAAACGTCATTGTCACCGGCTCCCTTGGCTGCAACATACTGGGTTTCCCAATGTTGCTAAGCCATGGACACACCTCTTTGCTTCACATATTTTCCAAGCATTGGGCTCTGTTTTCCTAAAGGTGTTTTCGTGTGGTTAGACCAGAGGCAGACAATAGACTGGCTTGGGTTCTTTTGGCTGCAGAAGTTTCTGACAGGTCTGTCTAATGGTCAAATGAATCTTGAGGTTATCACAATTATTTCTTAAAACTGCAGGCAGTGGATGAAGGAAAAGGGAAAATAGTTATGAAGGTAAACAGGCACAGCCAGTTCTCCGTTATCTGTGTTAAATGGCAAAATGAGAAGTCTGGGCTCAATGTTCTTAATGAGAAGTCAGAGAACAGGGGTTCAAGTCCCCAACAAGCCTGGTCAATTATTTAAACTCTCCCAGTCCTATCTGCTCCCTGAGCCCCTCTCAGAGCTGCAGAAGGTAGACTTTTGCAGCAAGTACTCAATCAGAGGAAACATCATGACATTAGTGAAAGGTAAAAATTATTTAAAACTGGAACAATATTAGTGTGTATATTTTCATCACAGTTCAAAACAAAAAAAGAGTAAAAAAAATAATAAAAGTACACACACATGGATGCTTCAAAAATTCATGGACATTTTCCATTATCCTTTAATTGCATTTTTCCATGAACATTTTAAAGCAACCTCATGTGTGTGTGTGTATGTTGACCTAGCAAGCAGCTCATCTTTCAGAACTCAGCATCAGTGGTCTCTCCCAGGACAGCTCTTCCTCTAAGGTTAGCTGGCCAAGACATCTTTAGCAGGACTCAGCCACAGCATATAGTGTATCAATGAGTGCAGTATCATCTTCTCCTAAGTGAGCTGTCTCCCAATCGAGACAGTGAGATCCAGGAGAGTGGGGCAAATATTATCCATCGATGGAAGACTGTCATCTTCTCCATCTCTGTTCCTAGAGCTCACTTGGATCTTGCCTAATCCCTGACCAATGATATGCTCCTTGTTTCTTGGAATCTATCATAGGTCAGCCTCCCTTTTATTTTTTCCTTCCTTGTACTTCTTCCCATTTGTAATGATTACAGTTATTTGTTTTTTGACTGACGTTCCAACCAGAACATAACCTGGACTACCACAGCTCTCTTGTCTTCTTGATCTCCATTATATCTCCTAGTCTCTATTAAACAAGTTCAGTATTTATTTGTTGAATGAATGAATCCAATTTTCCTTCCCTCTTCCTGAATTATTCTCCTTTGAAACTAATAAACTAAGAAATGGGCAGCAAAAGAAAAGAGAGATGGCACATTCAGACACTCTCTTTAGACAGGTGTGATCTTGGAACCATTTCTCCCTACCTCCCAAGAGCCCCTTCCACATACATTTTCCTTGCATTTAAATTGACAGATTTGAATTTGGCTTCTTCTTTGTGGAGGAGGTGCTAATGATGAATGAGGTGGCCAAAGAGCTGAAGGGGGAGAGAAAACTACAGGGATGCAATAATCCACAAAGCAAGGAATCTGTTCCTGACTAATGAAGAGCTGACAGAACACAACTTAGACAGTTAGGTTTCCAGTCTGGTCACCCACACTCCAGTCCGACTTTGGAAGGTGGCTGTCTGGTTTCTCAGTCCCAAGTGTATATATCAGGCACAGTTTCCTTCAGCCCAATGGCTACATGAGAAATGCATCCTAAAAGATAAACAGCTTGGATAAGCTGTTACATTACTTGGACCATGCTATTTCAGGAGACCTCAACTAAATAAAAACCCAAGTGTCAGGGTGTTAGATAAACAACGAAATCTCTAATGACAGAGAACAGAAAGAAATGAGCAAGGTTTTCTACCCTTCATCCCCCAACCCCCTTTGTCTGTCACACCAGGAGAAGGGAACAAACTTTGCATCAATTAACATACCACACAGGGCCGCCCACCAATAATATTGAATCCCAGGGCGCCAGAGTCTCGATGAAGCACGAGTGTCAGGCTTTTCGTTTCTTCACCCTGTAAAAAAAAAAAACAGATGGATTAAAATTTTTATTGAAAAACAGGAAAAAGTGGATGAGAATTTTCTTTCCATTGACGTGGACACATGGACTATGAAGCTAATCCTTATAAATTCTATTTCTCTTGGGAAATTTATCTAAGGGCCCTTTTCCAAGTCCAAATTGAAACTTTTTCTTGTGCTTTAGGCGGTTATAAACGCTTCTAGGTACAAACTAACCCTGGAGTGACCATATAAAAACATTGGAAAATGTTCAGACATGCCTGATGAACATTTCTTATCAATGACTCCTTGGTCTGCAAATGCGTCTTTTTTTTTTTGGAGTAGCCCCTCATGTGTCTGTTTGTTTCACAACCATTCTCTACAGCAGCATTCTCGTCATATCACGAAAGGGTCAAAGAACAGTCCTCTTGTAAGCGTGAGCACATGCGTGGTCTGTCAATGGTCATCTGTGTTTGGAGGACTTGGAGAGAGAGTGGTGCAGGCAAAGTCAAACACAAGCCATGGGGAGTGAGCCACAGTGGGGCAGAAACTCGTGTGTCTTACTGACGTGGGAGAGGAGGCATTCTCACAAAGTCATTACTGTCCAGTCCATATGAAATGCAGAGCTCTTGAACAGAAAACAGTCTGTTTAAGCTGGGGAGATGTGAACCTCCTTATATCAAATGAGTAGAAGGTCACCCCAGGCAGGTCACAAAGGCGCAATGCTGGACAGGCAAAAGGGGTGGAGATGCCAGGGCCTCTCAAAGTAACAGACACCAAATAGAAATAGACATCACCTTTATGGGCAAACGGCTACTTAATATTCTTTGACATAAACATTAAACTCTCGGACACCTCTGAAATGTGTCCAACTACATCTCATGTGCTTGACCCTCAACATAAACATGCATTTGCTTTGCTCACATTTCTGTGTATTTTTTGTGTGCGAACCGGCAGGTTGTAACAAAAGAGATGTTTTTCTAATTTACAGCTTACTGGTAAAACTTTTGTCAACTACTTTTTCTAGAAACAATTAACACCAAGACTACAACTATCTTTGGCATGCTGGTTTTGATATGCCAAAGGACAACACTGTTTCCAACCTGTTTAATGATTTTTCTGGAGCATTGCTGCATTTACTGCTACAATTGTTGCATTGTTGCATTTACTGCTACAATTGTTAATGTCCAACTCTGGGTTCATATGTAGCCAGAAGATCTGTGCTCAATAGAGACCTCTCTACCTCTCCACCCGCTCAAAAATTCAAGACTAGCAGAGAAACAACAAAAAGAAAAAACAGTTCAAAAATGGGCAAAGAACTAGAGAACACACATTTCTTTGAAGAAAATATACAAATGACCAATAAACACAAGAAAAGATCCTGAATTTCCCTAGGCATTAGGGAAATGCAAATCAAAATGCAAATGCAAATCAAACCCACAATAAAACACTACTTCACATCCCGAGGGGGAGGGGGAAGAAAGAAAACAGGAATCATAGTGTGGTACTACAGGATAAGGACTGGACTGCAGTTCAAACCCACCAGCTGCTGCTCAAAAACCCTACACACAATCACTATGAGTGAGACCTAACTTGACAGCACTTCACAACAGCAACAATGAACGGACACGTGGCCAGATCAGCAAACTGACCATGGAGTGGATAGTACAGTGGGAGTACACCCACACATATATAAAGGTGTGACAGATAATATTTGAAAATGTGTGTTGTTGCACAAAAGGCACTAGACTGCTAACCGCAAGGCTGGCGGTTCAAATCCAACAGCCACTCCTCAGAAACCCTAAACAAGGTTGCTATGAGTCAGAACCAACTCAACAGCACTGTACAACAACAACAAAAAGTTGTGATAAGTTTATCTGCCACCACATTCATAGATAATGTTTGTATCAAACGTACGCCGTACAGGATTTCCAAGGAGTGGTGGGTGAATTTGAACCACCAACCTTATAATCCAGTGCTTTACCCCACAGCGCCACACCACAGTTGCAAACACCTTGAGGGAATGAATGAATTGCAGGGTCTAGGGGCTCAGGACCATTGTGTTAGGTCCTGGTCAACTGACACAACATCGTCCACAAAGACAGTGCTCTGCATCCTTCTTTAGTAAGGAGGGATTAGGACCTTCTCCCAGGGCAGAGGAAAGACGAGTAATGAAACGGAAATTGCTTGGAAACCATTATTAGTCCAGTGGATGAATGGGCCATGGGAACATCAGTCTCCATCACCCTGCGACCAAAAAAACCACCAACAGCTCTGAACTGCATTACATTATAAGATACTGGATTGACTGGCAGAAATTTTGAAACAAAACTCAAAATCCTTTAAAAACAAACAAACCAGGGTTACTGGAAAGATGCAGACTGGTAGACCCCCAAGACTATGGCCTTTGGTCACCCCTCAGGCCAAGAACTGAGCTCTCCCCTGTGGTTCAATTTTCAGGCAAGTTACTGTAGGATCAGCACTTAGCTATGAACCACAAGGTCAGCAGTTCAAACCCAATAGCTGCTCTCAGAAACCCTATACAGGGTTACTATGAGTCGGAACTGACGCAACAGCACTTAACCACAACAGTAGACAAATGTATAGTGGGACAACAACACTAGAAAGGTGTGTTTGGATCTTGAATCAATGATTCAAGATCACAAGGGAAGCAATTACCCAAGAACAAAATTCATAAGGCTAGGAGAGAAGAAGGAGGTTTGCAAACAAGAAACACAGGGAGGTAAGATAGATAAGAGGGGATTGCAATCACTGAGATGAAACCAAGTGTTTGAATTACTGAATGTAAAACTGATGATCTGCTCGGTAAACTGACATTCAATTTACAATAAAAAGTTTCTTAAAAAATAGAAAGTAAGAAAAGAACAAGCATTGGTAAAGAAATAATGAAACTGGAATCCTCACCTATTGCTGGTGTGAATGTAATATTCCAGAGGTGTGCATGCAACACCTCTGGAAAACACTTTGGTGATGCCTCAAAAAGTTAAACATAGGGTTACCATGTTGCTCTTGTTGATAGCTGGGATCTACTGACCTAAACAAACTGGAGTCAGTCAGTCACTGAGTCTCACGTGAGGACCCTGTAAATGAGGAAGTTTATACATTGGCTAGGATGACCTTATGGTCCTAGAAGTAGGACAGGAAAAGGAGAATGGGACGCGCTTAAACCCTCCAGATAAGGTGCTCTGGTAGCGTAGTGGTTACGAATCGGGCTGCTAACCTCAGGGTCGTCAGTTCGAAACAAGTAGCTGTTCCGTGGGAGAAAGATGAGGAATTCTGCTCCCGTAAAGATTTACAGCTTCGGAAATCCTGTACTAGGTCACTATGAGTCGGAACCAACTCCAAGGCACATAACAATGACAACAACCAACCCTCCAGATAGTTAACCTCAGGAATTAAGCAGAGATCCTAAGTGTAGAATGTTTGAAAAGGATCATTGCCTGATTTTTCCCTTTTTTCCTGAATGATGGAATGTTTAAAAAGGACATTGCCCAATTATTCCCTCCCCTCCCCTTCCATCCTAAAGATGCTATTTTGATGTTAAAATAGATTACATGACTGACCATCCAAATATAACTCTTACCCCATATAATGTGCCTGCTCTTCATAATGGACAGAACGGTCTTGAGAGGCTAATCTCTCCAGACTGCTGTCCTTCTGTTAACAAAGCTCAGATTGGATCTCTCCCCGTCTCTGTGACTGACTAGAGTGACAGGCGGCAAGCCCTTGTTTCAGTCGGACACCATTGCTATTGGGTGCTGTATAGGTGATTCCATCATGGGGACCCCACGTGACAGAGTGAAACTACCCCACAGGGTTTTCTTGCCTGTCATCTCTACGGAAGCAGATCACCAGACCTTCTTCCCAAAGAGCCACTGGGTGAGTGCTTAACCACCGGGCTACAAAAGCTCCTTTGAACCAGCAATTTCATTCTTAGGTGTAGACGCTACTCAAATAGATACTCCTACACCAGTGTTCATTACAGCATTATTCCACATGGCTAAGAGGGAGAAGCAGCC
>NW_006408669.1:5469360-5470469 GCF_000296735.1 Chrysochloris asiatica
GCTTGAACCACCTACCTTGCAGTTCAAATGGCTTTGCAGTCTGGCGCATTAACCCACAGCGCCACACCTGGACTTTATTGATGGTGGTGGGTGGCTGTGTGCCGGTTCCGACTCACAGCGACCCTGCATAGGATCTCCAAGGCTATAAATCATTATGGGAGCAGAAAGTCTCATCTTTCTCCCGTGGAACAGTTGGTAGTTTCGAACTGCTGACCTTAAGGTTCACAGACCAATTCGTAACCACTACGCTAGCTACCAGAGCTCCTTTATTAATGTTGTTGTTGTTGTTAGGAGCTATAGACAACTCCTTGTTGTTGTTGTTGTTAAGTGCCATCAAGTTGATTCCAACCCATAGTGACCTTGTATAGGGTTTCCAAGGAGCAGCAGGTGAGTTTGAACCGCCAACCTTGCAGTTCAAACGGCTTTGCAGTCTGGCACATTAACCCACAGCACCACACCAGGACTTCGGTTTGGGATATATTAAATGTACTTAGTTTGGTATTTAACCACAAACACATAATTCACACGTTGTTGTTAAGTGCTGTCGAGTCAATTCCGACCCATAGCACCCCTGCATAGGGTTTCCAAGGAGCAGCTGGTGAGCTTGAACCACTGACTTTGCAGTTCAAACAACTTTACAGTCTGACACATCAGCCCACAGCACCACACCAGGATAGCACCTCCATCAAAGACATCAATCAATGGTATGAATCTTTGTTATTAAGTGCTGACTTATAGCAACCCGCGAGCTATGAGGAACAACTGGTAAGTTTGAACCACCGACCCTGAGGTTCAAAAGGACCCCGTGGTTCTACAGTGCCACACCAGAACTACACCAACAAATTTGGACTCCTGGTGTGGCGCTGTAGGATTTAAGGTTGGCGGCTCAAACCTGCACGCTGCTCTTTGGAAACCCTGTACAGAGTCCCTATGAGTTAGAATTGACTTTATAGCACTTAACAACAACAATTTGGGCTCAAGCTGAAGGAGAAGACCCCTGCCCATAAGACTTTGAGGCCCAGGAATGAGAGAGGAGGACCCTACCCATAAGACCTCAAGGCCTAGGTCACACACAAAGGAAACTAACAGCTTCTGCTTTTGTAAAAAGC
>NW_006408669.1:5471896-5497896 GCF_000296735.1 Chrysochloris asiatica
GAATACTGCAGCCACGGTGCCTCCAGTATTCATTCCTCTTTGCTGTCTTGGGGCTAAAAATGCTAGAAAAACTCCAGGAGAATCTGAGCAAGTTATCTCACATGTCTGGTTTTCATAACTAATCAATGATGGAAGCTTCAAGAGTTACACAGTAATCCGAGACAGATGGCTTTCGTTTGACAACCTCAAATGATGCACAAAGAAGAATGCACAATCAAATGATTAAAAAGACTAGTTTTAAGTCTGCTGTGTGATAAACATTCTTAACAACAACAACAAAACTGAAAGACAAGGATAAAAAAGGAAGATACTGTCTTATATTGTGCTACATTGCATAACAATGCTAACTGGTAATACGTGTTGATAACCGTGTGCCAGGAACTACATTGAGAAGTTAAGTGCTTTGTTTCATTTAATCATCCAACAAATCTTATAAATTGGCCTTGTAAACTATCCTCATATACAGGTGGAAATATTCACAGAAAGTGATTAAGAAACCACACTGAATTCAAAAAGCTAACAAAAGGTGGATCTGGTAACTCATGCTCTTAACTTAGGTCATAATTTATCTTCTTGTTGTTGTTAAGTACCACCCAGTGATTTCTGACTCACAGGAACCCTAAAATAGGGTTTTCGGGGAACAGTTGATGGGTTTGGACTATAACACTGATTTTGAATGTCCAGTGTAGAAAACATTTCCAGGCAAGCTTGTTGTCATGTTCTTATGTCCCACCCAAAATGGTTCAATTGCTAAAATTTCAAAAAGAAACTCATTTCAAGGTGCTCTTACCCTGAGTCCTGGTGGTCTAGAGCTATAAACACTGGACTGCTAAGCACAAGGTCAGCGGTTCAAACCCATCAGCTATTCCTTAGAAACCCTATGTACAGTCACTATGAGTCATAACTGACTCGACGGAACTTAAAAACAACTTACCCATAGTGTTAGAACAAAAATTCCCCAAATTTTTTTTTTTCTTTACACTATGTATCTTAAGGAGCTCTGGTAGCGTAGTGGTTACGAATCAGGCTGCGAACCTCAAGTTCAGCAGTTCGAAACTACTTAGCTGTTCCATGGGAGAAAGATGAAGCTTTCTGCTCCCGTAAAGATTTACAGCTTCGGAAACCCTGTACAGGGTCTCTGTGAGTCGGAACTGACTCCACGGCACCTAACAACAACAACAACATATATCTCAAAGACACCCAGTCTGTGATACCCTGGTCTTACAGCTCAGAGATCTCACTCGAGGGCACAGTGGGACAACACCTGAAACACAGCATTCCACGGCTGATAGGCCACAGCAGAAAGGCAGTTTGCAAAGAAAACTCTGGAACAATGAAGCAGACCTTCTCTGCTTTCCCTGTCAGCTGCAATCTCTGGGAACTAGAAAAGAGCCCCTCTCACTACCCTGCAAGCATCTTAAGCTAGCCAGTGGTCCCCAGAGGGGTGGCCGGACAGTCAGTCAAGCATCAGGTGGCATGGCCAATTTCAGGATAGATTTCAGCAGTAAAATCAGCACAAGAAAGACTCAACACAGGATGTGGAGGTGGGGGGGGGGTGGTGGAGATAAAAGAAGAGGAGAACAGCTCTGTCCCTACTGAATTCCTTTTGCTTTGCCCCCAAAATTCCCAAAAGTCATCTTAGGTTCGCTGACAACCCTCAACTTTACCTTCAGTTTTTCTTTCCTCCATCCTCCCTGACCTCACCAACTTTAACTGAAACTGCCAGATACAATCCATGGCCCTTGAGTTGATTCCAACTCTTCATTTAATTTCTCATTTTTCAGAAGAAATATTAACAGAGACTTTAAACACTAAACATCACACAACTTTAATATGCTAACATTAATTCCTGCTTTGCCATGTAACTGGATCCTGGGCTCAAAATGCTTCAGGAGAGAGCGTACTGAAATGATTTTCACTTAAGTATATGTTGTTGTTGTTGTTGTTACGTCACTTTCGACTCACAGCAACCCTCTAAGAGGCTGGTGAGTTTGAACCACTGACCTGTGGTCCGGCACATTATCCTACAGCACTACATCATAAGGGAACTTACAGGATCGCTATGAGTGGGAACCGACTCAATGGCACTTAACAACAACATATGACACTAACTGGAGAGATGAATAAATGATGTCAGGGCAATTGTTGTCTGCCATCTCATCAACGACACTTTCCACACTCTTCACAGATACTGCGTTAACAGTGGTATCTTTGACTTGAAAAAAAACAAACAAACAGCTAACATAGTAGTCTGGTGTATACCCTCTACTGTGGAATGGTCTGCCTCAGGAAAACCAAGAGGACGAAGGATCCTATGCTCACCGGTCACACTGCCAAGCACCTTGCAAAAGCATCTCAATTAACCTGCATAAATTCATGTTTGAAATAGACCATGATATAAACTGAGGCAGTCTTATTCATGCATTTACTCAAGAACACCCAGATATTAAGTGGGGGACCCAGAATTAGAATTTGGGTCCACGTGCATACTGTTCTCATGAAATTTGAAAAGACTAAATTTTAGTCTCTTCATTAAAATGCCAGGCAAGAGTTGAAGAGTTTTACAATGTATTTTAAGCAATGCTTTTTTCCCCCCACTATGAAAATAGTTGCAAAGGTTAACCAAATCAGGTGTTCCGCAGGAGAAAAGATGAGGCTTTCTGCTCCTATAAAGATTGACAGCACCAGAAACCCTGTACAGGGTCGCTATGAGTCAGAACCAACTCCACAACACAACACCAATATACCCCAAAGAGCCAAAGAGGAAATTAAGAGTATCCAAATAGAATAGCAAAAAATATTGAACACTCCAGTCCAAACTGAGATGATTTTCTCAAACACAGAATGGGGATAATACTAGTTTCTTCTGACCTTACAAGATTACTATGAGACATGCATTAAATAAGTAATAAGTGCCTCAATATACTATGTCTAGAGTCCTGTGGTACTGTAGGACAAACGCTGAACTGAAAGGTTAGTTTCAACCACAATGTCAGTGGTTCAAACTCACCAGCCGCTCCTCAGAAACATAGGCGCAATGAGTTGGACCTGCCTCAACAGCATTTAACAACAACAACACTATTCCTAGCTAATAGTTAAAGTGCTTAAAACAGGATTATGTATGGGCTGAGATCGACCATGTTCCACAGACTCGCTGACCTGGAGATGAGACAGAGAAGATGAAGGGTTGGTTGGTCCAAAGTATGGTGAGATCTGGGAACTCCTGAGCCCATGGACAAGGGACATAGCCATGGAGGGCTAGAGCTGAGAGTGAAACATCCAGCTGATAAGAAGTGAGGGGAGACGCACAAGAATGCCCAAATTTGCAGAAAGAACCCATTTGACCTAGCCTCAATGGCTTGATGATCAGAACTCAACTAGATGAAGATAAAAAAACAATTTTTGATAAAGGAAACAAGTGTAAATTGTTACATATAGATGAACTTGACCTATTCTTATGGAGTTCGTAGCTCAGAAGGAGACTTCACATTGAGTATCAAGTCTATCCCTTTTGTATACAGGATTGATAGGGATGGGCAACTTAGACATTGGCTACTTGAAATGAGGGGGCGATAAAGGCAAGAAGTGACTAGCTTACAAGTTCTCAGGAGGTAGTTTAGTTTTAAGTGTGTGGAGGAGGGGTCGTGCTAGAGTCCACACTGAATAGTTTTGATCTTGTCTAGATGGGTCTGGTGAAGAGATGGAGATAAGGCTCTTAGGATTCAATAGTGAATAACTGTTAAAATGGCAACTGTCACAACTGTAAAGGTAGAAGTTTTGTAACAAAAAGGAGGGATTAAAAAAAAAAAAGAATACAAGCCTGGCGCATACCTTTCCTAATTTTATACCATTCAGGTTTTCCTTGTTCAGTTCGAATAACTGCCTCCTGGTCTTCGTCCAAGTTCTTCATGAGTACAATTAAGTGTTCCAGAATACTCATTTCTCCACAATGTTGTCCATAGCTTGTCATGATCCACACAATTGAAAGACTTTGTGCAGTCAATAAAGCACAGGTAAACAAACAAGCAAACAAACAAACAATAAAAAATAAGCAGGATCATGGCCCAGTCTGGGATCTGTCAAAAATAGCTCAGCTCAGCATGGAGACTCTGCCCCATGCATCAGTCTTTTACAAAAGCCAACTACCACCCTTTGGTCAGTTTGTCCATACTGTGGTGGCTTGTGGGTTGCTACGATGCTGGCAATTACAACACAATTATTTCAAATACCAGCCGGCTTATCCATGGTGCACACGTTTCAGCTTAGAGGCTTCCTAAAAACAGACTAGGAAGAATGCCTGGTGATCTACATCCAACAATGAGGCAACGAAAGTCCTGTGGGTCATAGAACATTACCTACCATGCTGTTGAATACATTATTCTCTAATACAGTGTTGAAAGACGTATGCCCTTGATTGGGCTGTTGTCAGTTGTCATCAAGCCGATTCTGATCCATGCACACACAACAGAAATGATCTGTTGAGTTTTCAAAACTCTTGTTTCTGAACCAGATCTCCAAATCATACTTCCCTAACTTTCAAAGCAACTCTGCGTGGGTTTAAACCACCAATCTTTCAGTTGATAGCCCAGTGCTTAACCATTTGCACAACCCATTTACTTGGAGGTACTCAGGGACCTCAGTAGCCACAACAACAAACTCAAGACGACCAATAAACGTGAAAATGGCATAGGACCAGGAAGCGAACAGCACACAAAAGTTGGGCAAAAGAGAATGTCTCATCCTAAATTGGTTCATCTACAGCAAATGTACAAAAGCTAGAGGCTGGAGTTAAGTAGACAACGATAGTTATGTAATCATAAAACATCTGACCACGGATGGACGGTATTTCTGTGTTGTTGTTGCTAAGCGCTGTCGAGTCGATTCTGACCCATATCAACCCTGTATAGGGTTTCCAATGAGCAGCTGGTGAGCTTGAACTACCGACCTTGCAGTTCAAAGGACTTGAAGTCTGACGCATTAGCACACAGCGCCACACCAGGACTTAACTCTTTTTTCTAAAACTGAGTCAAGTCTGGTACATTCTAGGAAACTGTTGGAGTAAGGGGCCAGGTGGGCAGATTTTATTCTGGTGGGTGGGGGCGGGGGGAGACAGACTGAGGAAGGTAACAGGTAACGAGAGCAGCTCAGCCTAGACCTTCAGGTGAGCCTAGGTGGGACAGGTAAATAAATGATATTGACCATCTGGGCTGTGGAACACGGGCAGGGTAATCACACACGTGGCCTAACCAGACATGGAAGGAAATGGTGATGGGAACAAGAGAACTGGGGAAACTGATCTTAGCTCACAGCAGGCCTGGAGAAAGATCAAGTTCCGGACACAGTGTCCCGGTTATGGGCACTGGAGGAGAAGAGAGCTGGCATACTTAGGAATTCCTGAGTCACTGCACACTGCTCCAAGTTCTAGCAGAACAGTGGGGCTTGGTGGGATGGGAAATGGTGGAGAATAAAATAAACAACAACAACAACAAAAATGTGGAGGTGAAAGGACACCTCTGTGAGAAATAACTCTTGTGGGCGTGGGCATCCATCTTCAGGAATTTATGAGATTGCTAGGCATGACAAAAAGATTGTTGATTTACAAACAGAGAGGGATAGGTAATCTGCCTGTTCTAGGACTAGGAAATTTAAATAAGAATATAGCCATTAAAACAAATGGCAAACCATTTTGGCTTCTCTGGAGGGAGGGAAAATGGGACTTGCCATAGACTTGTATATGAGGAACTGGAGCTGAAGACAAGTATAAAAACCATTTGTGGCAGGCTGGGTGCCCGATTTTACAAAATCGAATTAAGAAAATCTCACTCTTTCCAAAATGAGTACAGATTGGATTACTTGAGCGTTTGTCAGTATCGACAATGTTTCTCACACCTCCACAGCAGCTTTTGTGACAGCTGCCCCCGTTTACCAGGACCCCAGCGACTGAGGGGCTCTCACCAAGAATCTGGTGGAGAAGGAACACTCCAATCAGATTCTGGCACCCAAAGTCATCAACTTCCTCCTCGGGTCCACACCAGAAGCTCCAGCCAGAACCTCAGCACCCCAGCTTCAACCCCAGCACCCAATTCAAGGGTGTGTAGTTGGCTCCGAGAGCACTGCAGAGGGCCTTGAGACACCCTGAGGTCTACAGGACTGATAAGAGCATGCTGTTGTTGCGGTCGAGTTGGTTCTGATTCTTAGCGGCCCTGTGTAGGGTTTCTGAAAAGCAGTTGGTGAGTTTGAACCTCCAACCTTGTGGTTCAAAGCAGATCTAGCAGTCCAAAGCACTACCCTGCAGCAACACACCAGGACTCCATAATAAGAGCTTGTTATTGTTGTTGTTATGTGCTGTGGAGTCGGTTCCAACTCAAAGCGACCCTGTACAGGGTTTCCAAGGCTGTAAATCTTTACAGGAGCAGAACACCTCATCTTTCTCCTGTGCAACAGCTGGTAGTTTCAAACTGCTGACCTTGCTGTTCAGCTTTGGTATGTTAATTAACAATGCTAACAGAGCAGCAGGACCTAAACAATTACTTGAGCCATTCAAAGCCCCAAGGCAGTAATGGAAGCTCAGTGCAGGAATATGTAATTGATCAGATTGTATTGACAACTCAGAGAATTCTCATCTTCCATAAAGAGATTGGAGTTCAATCCCTGGGCAATGGACCTCGTGGGCAATCACCACTCCTGTCTGTAGAGGTGTACAGGTCGCTCTGACGTTAAACAGGTTTCCAGGGAACTTCCAGGCTAAGAAAGACTAGGAAGAAAGACTTAAACACCCTATGCATCACAATGGTCACATCCCCAATCATGGGGGTAGGGCAGCATTTTGTCCCATTGTGTATGGGGTCCACCAAGAGCCAATGGCAGCTATCCACAACAGTTGGTTTTGCTTAACTTAGTCTTTGCCATCATATTGTAACACGTAACTATTATAGAGCACTGTTACAATTGCCTGAAATGTACTCTGCTCAATTTTCATCTCAAGATCTAACTTGACAAAAATTTTAGAGGAAAAAATTAAAGTCAAAACTGGTGTTGTTGCAAAAGACCTTCGATTTGACTCTGACTCACAGTGACGTGGTATAAGGTTTCCAAGGAGCGGCTGGTGGATTTGAACTGCCAACCTTGCTGTTCAAACTTACACTGGGGTCCCGTGTTTCTCTGACACTGCCACACCAGGACTCCAAAAGTCATAGCAAATAGGCAAAAATACAACGTACTTCGATTGGCAAACAAAAAATACACCTATGCTGACTATTTATAATAAATGTTCAAGAATGTGAACAGTTTTCTGTGGGCAAAATCCTTTTTTCTTTTCGTATTACCATGCTACGTCCTGCTCCAAGCAACCTGGCCTAAGAAGCTTGGATGTACAACATCGCCTAGTCAGCGTGGGGGCTCCCAAAGTCCATCCACACCACCATTCATGTGGGCTCTTTCTAAAAACACCTTCCCACCCAATGACAGATGTTACCGAATATCCTTGCTATGGGACTCACAGGCAACAACTGGCTAGGCTGGCACGCTGCCCAATGGGTTTGAAGAACTAGAACTAACTGGCTCTTGAGTTTGTGTATCTGGGCTGACTCAACACCTTTCAGCTTCAGATGATGCAAAGCTCTCCGACACTTGCACAGCTGGGAAACAGCTCAGACGGTCCACTAAGAAACAAGAAAGTTCTGCAAGCTTGGCTGCCTCCAGGCAAAGATGTGCAGCGCTTGGGGAGCACAGGCAGAGTTGGCTGGCAGAAGTTTACTGTAAGAAATGTGGTCGTCCTCCCGCCCTGTACTCAGTTGTTTTTGTCTTCTCTGCAGTT
This sequence comes from Chrysochloris asiatica, assembly GCF_000296735.1. Classification (NCBI taxonomy): domain Eukaryota; kingdom Metazoa; phylum Chordata; class Mammalia; order Afrosoricida; family Chrysochloridae; genus Chrysochloris; species Chrysochloris asiatica. Next base: position 5,479,713 of record NW_006408669.1, read on the forward strand.
CAAGCTATGCTTTTACAATGAAACAGCTTGGACCAACCCCTTCATAAAATTCGAACTCCAATTCTAAGAATACCATTTTTTTGAAGAACAGAAGAGGAAAACTGTTCATAATTAAGATAGAAGAGAGTCACTGGGACAATACAACCACTTCAAATTTCTAATGTTGTCGTCACTCATTTATTAGAACAAATTCTAAAAGCAAAGATGTCACTCCTATAATCTAAAGTCATATGTCCATGTTCAGTAAATGCCTGCTAAGTCTTGGTCTTGTACTTTACATAAACAACCTCATTTACTCCTAAGACAACCCTATTGGTGTTGTTAGGTACCATCGAGTCGGTAACGACTCATAGTGACCTTATGCACAGCAGAACGAAACACTGCCCGATCTTCAGCCAACCTCACTCTGTTGCCACGCTGGAGTCCATCGATGCTGCTGCTTGGGCAATCCATCTTGCTGGGGGTCTTCCTCTTTTTCTCTGACCCACCACCTTACCAAACATGATATCCTTCTCCAGAGAATGGTCCCTCCTGATAATATGTCTGAAGTATGAGAGACGAAGTTTGGCCATCTTGGCCTCCAAGGAGCACTCTGGCTGCACTTCTTCCAAAACGGATCTATTGGTTCTTTTGGCAGCCCATGGCACTTTCAATATTCTCCTCCATCACCACAACTCAAATGCGTCAGTTCTTCTAGTCTTCCTTATTCACCGTCCAGCTTTTGCAGGCATATGAGGCTAGTGAAAACACCATGAGCAACTATATTATTCTCTCCATTCTAGAAATGAAGCAATCATCTTTCAGAGAGGGATAGATGATTGCCCAACAATGAGACCCCCATGAAGGAAGAGATAGACCCCCATATCTTCAGGGTCTGAACACAAACCACACACAACCTGTCAGCTGTGTTCAGGTTACCCTGGCACGTGCCTCGGGCCCAGATCCCATTCTAACCCACTTCAGGCATGGAACTCACCCTAACCCACATCTTGAAGTGACTTCATTCCTCTTCATACTCATGTGTAGCAAAGGTACTGGGCCCCTGAACATACTTTTGCTAACACTCTGGGGGGTGACATCTCTGCCCAGGATTGTCTCTGCACACCCATTTCCCACTGCTACAAGAAAGCTCCCCAGCTTTCTGCCTTGCAGGCCTGCACGTTACACTGTGTCTCTAATCCATATGGTAGGTTCTCTTTGAATGTACATACATACAGAATGGGCAAGAACGATGGAAGCTTGGGTCCATCTGTTAGTTATTTTCTTTACAAGAGTAATCATTATGTTATACCACATCCCCTCCTCATTGGAACAGGCTTATTAGAGCACCATTAGTTATTGGGGGCACAGATGCTAACCCATGGCTAAAAAAGCTTGAGCGAGCGAAGAAGAGTAGTAAGGCTTCCCAGAGACACAACTGGGTGTCTACTTGATCACATGTATCCACTGGTTAAGTTACCTTGTTACCTGACAGTGCCTGGCATGGTATATAAGAATATAAGGAACTGAACTCAATGAATACGTTCATGTTTACTTTCTACTGGTTGATGTTGTTAAGTGCCGTTGAGTCGGTTCCGACCCATAGCGACCCTGTACAGGGTTTCCGAGGGTGTAAATCTTTTTGGGAGTAGAAAACCTCATCTTTCTCCCGCGGAGTGGCTGGTAGTTTCGAACCACTGACCTTAAGGTTTGCAGCCCGATTCATAAGCACTACGCTACCAGAGCTCCCCTCTTAAACTTAGCAGGATAAAACTGAAAGAGCTGGGCTATCATTTCATCTGGGACACCATTTCTTTCCTTCCTCTTTATTATTTTGTCTAAGTCTTTTTATGGCTGGCGTCCGTTTGGTTTTACATTCAAAAATGCTCTCCACCATGCCTATGAAAGTAGAAACTAGGGCATGGGATGTACGCAATTCATCATCATGAACCAGAAGCCATCAGACAAACTAAAATGAGTCACCGAAGGATGCTGGCCAAGTTATTTAACTCCTAAGGCTCTGTTCTTTCATCTGTGACATGCAGGGCAATGCCTAACTGCTAACCACACTCTATCACAGGACCTTTCTGAGCATAAACTAAGGCAATACATCTAAATTGCCAACCCATCTGTGACACTGTGGGGTAATATGGAAGACTGCAAGGTCGGATTGAATCGCAAGGTTGGCGATTCAAGCTCCCCAGCCGCTCCTCAGAAACTCTATACAGGGACGCTATGAGTTGGAACCACCTCAACAGCACTTAACAATAACAACAACAACAACACATACTTCTGTAGTGCTTGGCATGTACGAGGGGGATTAAAAAAAATGTGTAGACAATTGAATTTTTCCACACATTTTTTGACGCTCCCTCATATAATCATCATCCTTCGGAAACCTATACAAGACATCCCGACCCTGACCCAGAACAGCATGCTTTTCTTATTTGGGTAACAAAGTACGTGCTTGCTGATACTGAGTCCAATCAGCTCTTAGACTCTAACATCCAACCTTAATCTTGCTATTTTAGAATCTGTTTGACCCTCGGCCCTTCCCACTCAGAAAGATCTTTCCAGTGAAGCGGTGGAGAAGGTGATATATATGCATATATAAAGTACTCAAAGGGCATGGCATCTAATGCAACTCTGTGAATGGGTCCTCTCAAGTCTATAACCCAACACACAGAGTCCTTATGAATTCTTACTCATCAGATAATTTTGCAGTCAGGCGAGCATCATTTTTGAACACAGAAAAGGACCACTACAGATAAATCACAGTAAGAATCGGCAAAGTAAAGAGAACAGCAGCACTCACCTAACCTAGTGACACTAGGGAGTATATTCATAACCCATGGCCTAATTATCCTTACAAACCACAGGAAGAAAAGGATGTGTGTGGCAGCCTGCAAATTTCCTTAGCCGAACTCTGCTGTTCTGTGAGATGCACTGTGAAATTGCTCTTGGTGCAAGTTTATTTCCAGAAACAGAACACATCCTAACTAGTGAGCAGACTGATACGTTTCAAGGTGTTTAGACATCTGGAACATCTTTGGATATAATTGCCTATTAGGTTCACTTATCTCCAGCAGTTCTGAAATGGCCAAAATTGTTTCTGGGATTTAAGGCTTTATATAACTTGATCTGAGTGGATCTAATAAAACAAAAAGAATGCCTCCCAACAACCTGGAAACAATTTTTAACAATTTTGTTAGCTTGGGGGTCATGGAAAAACGTATGCTTTTTAATATAAACCCACTCTTGGCTAGTGTTGCTAGCTGACAAGACAGTTCGGAGAATTTTTAACTCATCCACTGAGGGCATGCACACCCAGAACAACGTATCGATACTAGTGCCGAGGACATAGTTCGTAACAGGACAGTCATGTGAGATCCCTGCAAGGGGGACAGACAATAAACAACACACCAACTATAGCTGTGATCACCAAAGACCAAAGCCACTGTCAATTCCGAGTCATAGAGCCCCTGGGTTTCCCAGACTGTACATCTTTTAAGTGGTCAACAGTCTCATCTTTCAGCAGCTGGTGGATCTGAACCACCAACCTTGCAGCCCAATTCCTAAACTACAGTACCATAAGGCCTCCTTACAGCTTCGATGTTGCTAAGTATTGTTAAGTCGGTTCTGACTTATAACAACCCTGTATAGGGTTTCTGAGAACAGCTGGTTGATTTGAACTGCCAACCTTGTGGTTGCCAAACCTGTGCTTATCCTACAGTGCCACACCAGAGCCATGATGTTGTTGTTGTCAACATCCGACTCATAGCGACCCTGTATAGGGTTTCCAAGGAGCAGATGGTGAGCTTGAACCCCCGACCTTGCAGTTCAAACGACTTTGCAGTCTGACACATTAACCCACAGCGCCACACCAGGGCTCCATGGGCCATGAGAGATGCCATGATATCAGGGCACCAGACACACTCTGTGAATCAGAACGGGCTTTGGGGAGTTAAAGACGTACATCCACAGATGGGAAGAGAAAGGTTACATAATGAAGAGTAATTGGAGAGACTGCTTCAGACAGAGGGAAGAGCAAGTACAAAAATCTAGACTCAGCAAGAGGTCTTGGAAGAAAATGAGGGAAAGAGGGATTCAGGCAGGCGGTGGCTGTTGGGAACCAGAGAAACAGGACGGCACAGAAGATTTAAAGGAGAGTGTGATATGTGAGTTACATTTCTGCTATGCAAAGACTAGCTTGAAGGGGGGGGCTTCAAAGTGCACAGGTGGTCCTGCTGCAACTATAAGTTGCTCTTGTGTTGGGTGGAGGATGACAGGAGTGTTCTCAACCACGGCTGAGTTTTGTCTTCGAGGGGGCATCTGGCAATTCCTGGGAGATGTTTTGATTGTCAAGTCTGGTGTTGCTACTGACAACTAGTAGGAAGAGTCTAAGGTTACTGATAAGCATCTTAGAGTACCCAGAGTGTCCCTTCCCCTCCAAAGCAAAAATTGCTTGGCCCAAAATGTCAGTAACCACCAAGTTTAAGAAACTGTGGGTACAACCAAGATGATCAATCAATGGGGCTATAGAGCAGAGGATAGATACAATAGGTAGATACCTAGAGGTGAAGTTGACAAGACTCAAGGACAGACGTGTATGCTGAGCAAATAGCCCAAGAAGTTGGACTACCTGAAGAAGAACGTGACAACCAGATTGCAGGAAGACTCACTAACAAACTGATGTCAGCGAAACAACCTTGCTTGCTGAAAGTTAAGAAGACTTGCCACATTTACTGATGAAGATCAACTACCACCTTCAGTAGGAATTACGCCTAAACATAAAGAATCCTTATCAGTGGACCAAAAACAAGCAACATTACAATGAACAAAGGATTGAAGTTGTGGAGGATTTCATTTACTTGGATCCTTACAAACCAGGAGGCAAGACTTTGTCTCTCATACTTCAGCTATGTTATATCAGGAGGGAGTAGTCCCGGGAGAAGCACATGTTATGCTTGGCAAAGTGGAGGGTCAGTGAAAAAAGAGGAAGACCCCCAACGAGATGGATTGGCACAGTGGAAGCAGCAGTGGGCTCAAGTGTAATCATCGTGAGGATGATGCAGCATCAGGCAGTGTTTTGTTCTGCTGTGCACAGGGTTGCTAAGAGTCACAATCAACTCAACAACACAATCAATGCTTACGAAAGCAGCAGTCATGAAACTAAATGATGCAATGGGCAAATCTACTTTAAAAGGTCTCTTTAAATGTCATAAAAGCAAAAACATCACTTTCAGGGCCACAGTGAGCCTAACTGAGGCCATGGTATTTTGAACTCCCTCAGATGCATGCAAAAGTTGGACAATGAATAAGGAAAACCAAAGATTGATGCATCTGAATTACAGTGTTGGTGGAGAATATTGACTATACCATGGACTGTCAGAAGAGCAAACCTGCCTTGGGAGTAAAGCCAGAAAGCTCCCTAGAACCAAAGGTGGAGAGACTTCATCTCATACTCTGGACACGTTATCAGAAGTCCTTGGAAAAGGACATCGTGCTCGTTAAAGCAGAGGGTCAGCGACAAAGAGGAAGACCCTCAACAAGATAGATTAACACAGTGGCTACAACAACAAGCTCAAATATATCAATGACTATGAGGATGACACAATAGATCTGTTTTGGAAGAAGTGCAGCCAGAGTGCTCCTTGCAGGCCAAGATGGCCAAACTTTATCTCTCATACTTTGGACATATTGTCAGGAGAGACCAGTCACTGGAGAAAGGTATCATGTTTGGTAAGGTGGAGGGTCAGAGGAAAAGAGGAAGACCCCCAACGAAATGGATTGGCCAAGTGGCAGCATTGATGGACACAAGCATGGCAACAGTAGTGAGGTTGGCCCAGGATCGGGCAATGTTTCGTTTTGCTATGCATAAAGTCCCTGTGGTTCGGCACCTAACAACATCAATAACATGAGGATGACACAGGACAAGGGAGCATTTCATTCAGGGGGGTACATAAGGTTGCTCTGAACTGGAACTGGCTCAAGACACCTAACAACAAACTGGATGTGAGGCTGAGTGAGTAGAATATATCAACAATGAGTCTCAAGTTTCTCAACAATTCAAAGGAAAGTTACGTCCAGATAGTACATTTCCATAAAACCAAAGAAAAATGTTTGCTCTGAAATGCTTTTGCTCTTGCAATCTGGTGGGTAAATCAAGGTGGGAAACAGGTTGGGAACAAAACCTCTTTAACTTACTTAAGGGGACCATTACCAAATCTGCCCCAGCATAGCTGCAGATGAGAAATGCCTTCCTAGGTCCCATCTGCCTACCCTCTAAATGCTAGGCAGACTGTGCTTTAGAACTTCACTAGGGTCTTCCTTAGAACTTTTAGGAAAGGCTTTTAGGTGTTGGAAAGTAGAATCAAAACTGTATGGAGGAGACAAACACATGACTTGATGGGGTCTCTATTTGAGCCTAAATGCTTCGTCTTCTTCAATTGCTACACAAACTCTGAGACAACCGGGAACTTGCTTGACATGAAGAATTGCAGGCCCCACACTAGCCCTGTGAAGTACTGTACAGTCAGGTCTAACTCACAGCAACTTTGTAGGGGGTTTTCAAGGAGTGGCTGATAGGTTTGAACTGCCAGCCATTCACTTAGCAGTCCAGTGCTTACCTTACAGTGCCACACCAGGTTTCCACAGGATCAGAATCTCGAGGAGGTGCCAACTGCCATGGAGTCAAAGCACACTCATGGTGACCCCGTGTGTGTATAACGGTACTCCATGGGATTATTCATTAGCTGATCTTTTCAGAAATAATCCATCAGGCCTTTCAAGTGGCCCTGAGTGACTCCAAACCTCCAACAGGCCAGTTAAGCTAAGCATATTAATCATTTGTACCACCAAGAACTCTTTTCTAAGAACGTGACATAAACGCTTTAGTAGGATCTGTAGGTGAGCCCTCGCCCTAAAGTCTTATAAACCTTAATCTAGCTCACCTGCACGCAGAACACCAGCACACACTAAGCATTCAGCAGGTGTTAGAAAAAAACAAATACACACACATAAAACCAGGTAATTTAAATACTGTGAGATCATTTTATGGAACAAATTTTAAGCCTTGAAGAGGTGGTATCTAAAATCTTCTGAGTGTTTCTTATCTACTTCGGCTTGTAACAGAGAAGTGAACATTATGACTTACTAAAAAAAATAATAAAGTGTTGTACATGAATTTCTAATATCTAAATCCTTCTTTTGGAAGACAATAAACTGTACCGGGCAGGAGCAGAGAGTCGGTCCAATGAAATAAACAAGTTTTAAAACAACTTCTAGTGCGATGGGACTTTCTGGCGGACATAGAAGGCAAGACCACAGAGAGTGAACTTCAGGGAAAAAGAGCAAGATTCCCTAGTGCTTCTGGGAGGCCATTCAGGAACTGAAGGCAGAGGAAACCATCTTCAGCAGCTTTCAGATCAGGTCCTGCTTGGATATCCTCAAGGCTAGGACTAAGGTTCAGAGAGTCCCAAGTAGGGGCCCAGCCCCAGAACAACACTTTCTCTGTAAGTTCAAAAAGCAACATCTTGTCCCCTAACTTAATACCCTTGATTATACTATCCGCCCACCCAACGAAGCTTCAAAAACATCCATAGTTCATAGTTTTGATTCAAGTATCACATTTTTGAGTCTGAGAAGGAGTTTACCCAAACACTCCAGTATGAAAACAAAAAGGCAAGAAGAAATAATAAACCAGCTTAACAATGAATGATGTATACACTCTGGGGGAGTGAATGACTTATTTATAAATAAGCGTCGCTTAAAACTACGCAGGAAGTCCAGATGACAGCATAAGCGGAAAACTCAGGAACTCCTTCGCCCCCAAACCTGGCACCTACTGAAAACACAAGCTGAGGCCTGAGTTTCGATGATTCGCCTACTCACAGCCTGCTTTTGTGCGCCTGTGCGGTCCTGGGTGAGCGAGTGGCGGAGCTGTAAATATTTGCCCTTCGTCCAGAGCAGGCCAGCTGCTGAAGCTGCAGCTGACAGACAAGCTGGGGGCCAGAAGGGGTTAGAGTTGGAAAACTTGCAGGCCTGGTGTGTGCATGGGACAGGGAGCTGGGAGGTGGGCAAAGACAGGGGCAAGTAAACACGCAGGCCCTGGGGGTTCTAGAATAAATATACCTCTTGACCATGCCATCTGGGGCAAGACAACTACAGAGTGGCGGCCACATGGCCCATGCCTCGCCGATATGTGGAAATGTGGTATTTGCCATAAGGGAGAACACTGGTTCTCAACTGATGTGATTCTGCCCCCCTCCCAGAGAACACTCAGAAATGTGTAGACATTTTTGGATTGTTAGGACTTGGGGCAGTCAGTGGGGTGGGGGTGAGGGGTTCTACTGTCATCCAGGGGGGGAGACTAGGGATACTACTAAACAACCGTGTATCAGAGTTCCCCCACAATGCAGAAATGATCCAGTCCAAAACCTCAACAATGCTGACATCGGGTACGCCGATGTTAGGTACCCTGAACACCGAACTCACAGAGACACTATAGTGCAGAGTAGAAGAGCTAGCTAGCATTTTCTGAACCTACACATTTTTATGGGAGCAGAAAACCTCATCTTTCTCTCATGGTGCAGCTAGTGGATTCCAACTGCAGATCCTGCAACCTGCCCCCATGGGTCTCACAGTACGCCTCCATGATACCCTTAAGTAGATCCTGCATGCTTGCTGAATCCCAGCTACGCTTCAAGTCACTGATTTTAGACAAATTATACAACCTTCCTGAGCCTGTTTTCCTCATCTGAAAGGATTAAACAGATAATGCATGTAAAATGCTGACTACAGTTGCTGGCACACAATAAACACTCAATAAATGATGCTTGTGGTTACACTGAGAGGCAACACACAATAATGGTTAAAAGTCTGGGCTTGAGAGACAGACACACGTGGGTTCAAAACCCAGTTCTGGCAGATAAGAGAGAGCTCAGTGACCTCAGGCACATGTTATCTGCCTTGATTAAAAAGGTAATGACTAGGAAGTGTTTAGCACAGTGTGCAGAGCAAAGCAAACACTGAGCAGAGGGTTGCTATTATATTTCCCACCACCACCAGTTGTGGTGTGGTGCTGAACAATAAGCGCTCGATTGCTAATCACAAGGTCAGCAGTTCTAAGTTACCAGCCACTCCTCCGAAAAGCTATACAGGAGCTCGACTACACTTAACAACCAGGGCAAAAGGGGGCCCTAACAGGTAGTGGATTATGAGCTGGGCTACTCACAAGATCAGCAGTTCAAATCTACCAGTCACTCTTCGGAAAAAGGAAACTCTATATACAGGGTCGCTATGAGTCAGAACAGACTCTCCATAGCACATGCCCACCCCCACCACTAAGAGGGTAAAGGAATGGCGTCACAGGGAGCCAGTTTAAAAAAAATTGCAAAGTATAGGCATTTACTCCCCTCCACGCATATTGCCAGATCTTTTTCATGCACTCCATCCTAGAGGTCAGACAGTGACCCAATCAACTACTTTACATTTAGGGAAACCAAGGCCTTTAGATTAAGCACTAAAATCATTTGGCTGGTTAGCAGATAGCCTATATTGAAAGCATTTCTAACTCTAGGCGACTCATTTTTTACTATTACTTTATACTAGACGGCGGGTTCCTTTCACTCCTTCTGAAATCCTTGGATGAATACCCCAGAAGATATATGGCTGAGTGTTTCCCTGCATCTCGTCTCTGGGGACCGCAGTTTCCAACTTTAGAGAGGTTAAGCAGCTTGCTCAAGGTCACCCAGCTAGTTGGCAGCAAAGACCAGTTTTGAATCCAGTTTTTACCCCAGAAGCCTCTCTCTTCTGGCATCATTTTAAACGTATTCCACACTGGCTGTGGGTCTCCTTTATTCTTTCTGGAGTCTCTGAGGGTGCTTGGATATACTTTACGCCTACCCGGGCCATGGTGTCCAATCTAAGCGAGTTTAAGCAACTTGCCCAAGGTCAATCAGCTGTTCTGAACAGGAAATATATATATAAATATATATATATTTGGGCTATAGTTCTCACTCTGGCGCCACACTCTTAATTCTTATTCCACACTTAGTATTGATTCTCTTTCGCCTTTTCGGAATCCCTGAACTGTGTGTCAAGTCTACAGGTCTCATAGTTTCAGCGACCTGCACCTGGTGATAAGGCTGCCAAGAAGAGGGAGGCAAGGATGCAAATGGGATGCCATTGGCATTGTGTGTCTTAAGGGACCGGGTGGAAGCCTGGGTGATTAGCAGGAGGTCCGGACCAGCGGAGGGTGCCTACCTTGCCGCAGGGCGGCGCGGCCACGCAGCGGCTGAGCGAGTCGAGGCGCGCGCTGTACTCCGTGAACTTCTTCTGGTAGCGCAACGCCGTCATTTGCAACTCGAGCTGCGTCGCGGCCAGCTGCGCCACGAGCGACTTTTCACGTTTGCCTGCACGCAGCGCCTCCTTCTTGAGCGCTTTATGCAGCGCTCCCAGGCGGGCCTGCAACGCGCCGTTGTGCGCCCGCAGAGCCCGCGCACAGCAGTGGCCGCCCGCTCGCGCCTCGCCGTGTGTCAGGGGCAGCCCGCACCCCTCCTGGCAGCGGCCCACGGGCCGCGCGTCACAAGCGTCGCGCATATGTGTCTCCACGTCCCGCCTCAGCAGCACCTGGCCGCAGCCCGGATGGCGGCAGCGTGCGGGCGCGAAGTCGCAGCGCTCAGCGTGCTCCGGAAGCTGCAGCAGCTTGACCACTCGACTGCAGCCGCGCGCGGCGTGTGAACACTTGATGTCCAGCTTGAGGATGAGGCGCTTGAGTGGCAGGACGTGGTTGAGCTCCTTGGCCGACAGGCGACCGCGGCAGCGCGCCGGGCAGCTGCCCTCCTGCACTACCCAGGGTAGCACGCAGCCAGCGCAAAAGACGTGGCCGCACGGTGTGGTCAGCGGGTCCTCCAGGACCTTGTGGCACAGTGCACACTTCAAATCCGGATCCACATCGCCGTCAAAGCGGTCCAACTCGAAGCCCATGGTGGCGGCCAGGGCCCGGGGTCGCCGCCGGGCGGCCGGCCGCCCCCTCCCTCCCTGCGAGGCGGCCCAGACACGCCGGCTGCGTCGCCCGCAAGCTCGCTTGCTCTCCCGGGTCTGAGCCTAATTGCTCCAGACTTCCTCGGAAAATGCCCGAGGAACAGGACTCCTCCGGCCGTATTTGCGCTAGCGTGAGCGCACACCCATCCTATTTTGAAAGTCTCCCGCCCGCCCGCCCCCAGCAAAAGGGAGGAGGCCTGAAGGCAAAGAAGGAAGGAGAGATCCGGAGACTTGGGGAGGGCACCTAGCTCGCTCAAAACTTCAGCCTGATCTCTGCTATTTCCGGGGACTCTTATTAGTTCTCCTGCTGTTTTGCTACAGGAGAAAAACGCCGGCCAGAAATCATTCACTGAATTTGTAACGGTGACTGCTTTTTCCTCTCAAACGAATTCTCCTGGAGCCCTGTAGGGGATCCATCAAGACTTTTTACTACCCACTTTCCCCTTTGTGTGTGTGTGTAAGTGTGAGACAGATTGCAGACAAATAACTTGGGCCCCGCTCTCCTAGAACTTACGGCAGTTATTTATTTATTTCCAGGGAAAGTTAGTTACAGCTAGCTGCAACTCTAGACAGTTCCGATCCGAGGTTCTGCGAGTCCCAGAGTAAGAAGGCGGAGGTTTGCAGGGCCAGAGAACTCATCTGCCGAGGCGAGAGCTGCCGGTCCGCTATGGGATGGGAGAGGCCAGCTTGTCGGCTGTGTCTGCTTCATCTAACACCTCTCAAGTGTCTGCACCGTGTGACAAGCGCAGTAGGCATTTCGAAAGGGTCCCTTGAAAAGCCATCAGGACACTCTTCGGAGACAGTCAGCTCCATTTACAAATTATTTTTCCGCTAATACAAAACAAACCACGCTGTGTCATTAACTGAAATCTCCACATAACCCACCACAATACTGGTAATAGCTGAGTTCCTTCAGTTTTGTTTTACTTCCTGTGTGGATATTTTGTTCGTTTCCATCTCACTATTGGAAGCTTAGGCTGGGAGATTTTTTAAATGTGTCTAAGGAGCTCTGGTAGCGTAGTGGTTACGAATCGGGCTGCAAACCGCAAAGTCAGCAGTTCGAAACTACCAGCTGTTCCGTGGGAGAAAGATGAGGCTTTCTGCCCCCGTAAAGATGTACAGCCTTGGAAACCCTATACACGGTCGTTATGAGTAGGAACTGACTCCACGGCACATAACAACAACAACAAGGGGTTCTGCAGAACTGCTTTTTTAAAATTCTTCTGTAGTGGCAGGTTCTGATCCGGTGGGAATGGGCCGGAGCCCGAGAATCATGCACGTATAACTAGCTCCTAAGCGACCTTGATGGAGTCCTAGTGTGGCGCTGTGGACTAATGCACCAGACTGCAAAGCCCTTTGAACTGCACGGTCGGCGGTTCAAGCTCATCAGCTGCTCCTTGGAAACCCTATACAGGGTCGCTATGGGTCGGACAAGACACCTTGATGTTGCTGGCCCGCGATAGCACACGATTTGAAACCCCTGACCGTCCAAGATTCTGGCCTTTTGTCTTCCATTTTGGGGTACTTTTTCAAAAAATACAGTGAGTTCAGCCTTCAATGCTCGTGGCTGTAAAAGGAATACTCTTGGGATTGGAAAGTAGGTGGGAAATTCACAGCATCGCCCATGGATTTGATCTTTCTTTCTCCAGAGGTTCTAAAAATTTCTAAGAAACATGTGGTCAACATTGCTGGCAATGAAGGGAAGCTTTGGTATTCTCATTTGGAATCTGTCTCCAGTTTCTGAAAAGTTACGTGGAAAAGTTGAGGCCCACTGTTGAGTGAAACTGGGGGCCTGGAAGGTGGGACTTTAGGGTCCATTTTGTCTGATTGCTTTTTCTGCTCTTCTGTTTGTGGCTGCTAAAACTCTGTGACCGGTGACCAACACTATTTAACTGCTTCATTGGAGTGAAAGGATTGTCTTGATGTCTAAATCATGACTTGTTTTGAACTGACCTTTAAAACATTGTCAGCTAGATTTGGGGGGCCATGGTGAGTTCATAGAACAGTGCTCTTTAATCAGAGGTCTATTTCTGGTAAAGATATTTGTTATATGTTTAATCAATTCATGCATTTCTCTGATAGCACATGGATGAAGTATTATTGGCCTGTGTTCAGATGAGCATGCGCTGGGAGTCTTTAGTTGTGTATTTATTAAGTTGCTCACAGGATCTCAGATAATGGGTTAGAAATAAATTCTTTCAACAAAGGTGTGTGGGCTTGTCAGTTTCTTAGGGTGGGCCAGTGTCATTAGGGTGGTAATCAAACCAAACTGGTTTTGAGAAAGAGCAAAAGCTCACTAAAGCTCATACACCATAAACGGGAAATGTGTGCTTACTTTGGATGTACATTTCTCATAGGAGAAGTCCCACTACCCCTCTGTGGCCCCACAGATGGTAGAATGAGAAGTTGTTGATGAAATTCTACAGCTGAAGCTTCAGAGAAGCCACAACCTACTGCTGTAGATTGACCTCTTTAGGCAAAAGGCAAGTCGGTGTGAACCAGTCCGCTCTGATTAATTTTAATTTGGAAATTTCTAGAGGTTAGTGAAATAAGTAAAACCCTAGAATGCATAATTGTCTAGGATCATGCATAGTATTCAGTCTTTGAATTTTACAGACAGAGCAGCTCAGATAAGAAAAGTTAAGATAAAGAACAATTTGTTGTTCTTCTGACTCACAGTAACCCTGTATAGGGTTTCCAAGGAGTGGCTGGTAAGTTTGAACCTCTGACCTTGTGGTTCAAACTGACCTTGAAGTTCAGTGCATTATCTTGCAGCACCACATCAGGACTCCAAGAACAATTTAGGGCAGGGTTTCTCAATCTTGACACTACAGACATTTTGGGTTAGATTTTTGTCATGGGGGCTGTCCTATACATTATAGGATATTTAGCAGAGTTCTTACTCTCTACCCTCTAAATTCCAGTTGCACACCCACACACACACCCGTAGTGGCAATCAGAAATGTCTCCAGATATTGCCAAACGTCCTAGGACAAAATTAGCCTAGGTTGAGAACCACAGGTTTAAGGCAACCTTTGGTTCATTACCTAAGTCAAGCAATTCTAGCAGCCCAAGTCTTCTGGTAACTGGGGAAAGACAGGGTAGACGCAGCAATGTGAGAGCTGTCCCGCACTGAAGAACATGGAGAAAAATTGTGGAAGACAATGCTCAGTGTAGTAGGCCTTCTGAGAAAAGGAGCTAATTTTTCCTGAGATAAAGTGGACACTCAGTCATCGCAAAAGTGGTTGTTGTTAGTTACCATTGTGTTAGCCCCACTCATGGTAACCCCATGTACAAAAGAACAAAATGTTGCCCCGACTTGTGTCACCCCATGATGGTTACAGATGGCGCCATTATGATCCACGGGGTTTCCAGTGGCTGATTTTTGGAAGCAGATTGCCTCTTCTTTCTTTTTAGTCCATCTTAGTCTAGAAGCTGTGTTGAAACTTACTCAGTACCATTGTTGTTGTTGTTAAGTGCCATCGAGTTGATTCTGACTCACAGTGACCCTGTGTATGTTTCCAAGGAGCAGCTAGTGAGTTTGAACCACCGATGTCCTTTACCAGCACCACACCAGGACTCCTTAACTAGGGCATTGTTATTGTTCTAAGGAGGAGCAGGTGAGTTTGAACCACTGACCTTGACTGGGGTAGGAATGTTTATGCTCAGATGGATTCCTGCCCAAAAATGGACTGGTCACTTTGAAAACGACTCTTGCTGCCTCCTACCACCCCTGCCACGTGTACTTTGTTTTTCCATGAGATTCGTGCAGAGAGATCCCAAGCCTTACAGAAACGAGATTTCTACATTCCCCACCATCATACTTTAAATGTAACTTCTCTTCTTGAGCTTCCCATCAGCATTTTTAAAGATGATAGCATTAACTACCATTTACTGAGCTGGTACTTGGTGCCAAGCAATGTGTTCAGTATTGTACGTGCATTATCTTACTAATCCTCACAACACATCAGGTAGATGTGTTATTAGCCACTTTATACAGATGAAGAAACTGAGGTTTACAGGTGTATGTAAGTTACCCAGATGGTTGTCGGGATCATAGACATGTGGATTCTAGAATCCTAACTCTTAACCCCCGTCAGCATTACAGCACAGTAGACACCGCAGCGCCCGCCTTACACTACCTTACAATTAATTCAAATCTCCATCTTTATTCACCTCCCTTTTCCTGTATCAACCCTCCACTGCCCATAGAGACGGGATCATTTGTGGGTTTAGAGATAAAGAAGGCAAAAAAGTCGAGTTACTTCTTCTGTTTGGTGGCTTTCCAAAGCCTAAATATTGGTTCTCCATGAGCTGAAATGGTAGCATCCAACTAGATTAATCATCTTTTATGAAATGGAAGGCCTACCAGAAAGCCATTCACAAACAACTATGAAATGTTTCAATCAGATTTTTTGCCACTTCACATAACTAATGCCAGCCATTCTGGGGGCCTGGGAAATTTGTTTGGCCTTGGATGAAGGCTGATGAGCTCAGATATGTAATTTTCCATTTTGGAGATATAAAAATGTTAAAAGCCTAGGGTAAATCATTAGTCCTGGAACAGCACTGTAGGATAAGCACTGGACTACTAACCTAAAGGGCAGTGGTTCAAACCCACCAGCTGTTCCTGGGACACCCTATGCTGGAATGGACTCGATGGCACTTAACAACAAGGGTAAATCAGGTGTCCCTGTCACAGTGGGGGCACTGGACAGAAGACTAGGAGAAGTTGAACAAACGCTTGTTATACATTTGTGCTATGTTCTGGTGCTTCATACCCATGAGACAGCCTTCCCGTTTCTCCCAACATATTATGCACATCCCTTTGGGTGACCTTCATCACGTCTGATGTCTTCATTTAGTCAATAACTATTTCAAACTCTGTATAGGATTCCCAAGGTTGTAAATATCTATGGTACCTGAAAGCCTCACTGTTCTCTTATGAAGTGACTGGTGATTTCAAACTGCCAACCATGTGGTTAACAGTCCAACATGTAATTCACTACACGACCAGGCCTTCCGGCATATAAAGCTACCCTATAGGGCTCCTGGTGTGGCACTGTAGCATCTGAACTGCACTGTGGACCACAAGGTCAGTAGTTCAAACCCACCAGCTGCTCCTCAGAAACCCTACAGGATCACTATGAGTTGGAACTGACTCGACGGCACTTAACAACAACAACATAATACAGAATAAATCTATTCCGTAGGATTTCCTAGACTGTAAGACTTCATGGAAGCAGAAAGCCTCATCTTTCTTCTGCAGAATGGCTGCTGAGTTTGACCTGCCATAACACTTAACCTAGAGCTCTTATTATTATTTATTTGTGATGTTGTTGTATGCTGTTGAGTCGACTCCGACTCATAGCAGCCCTGTATAGGGTTTCCAAGAACAGCTAGTGGGTTTGAACTACCAAACTTGAGGTTAGCAGTCCAGTGCTTATCCTAGAGTTAATTGGTGGTGGTAGTAGTTATGTGCCGTGGAGTTGGTTCTAACTCACAGTGACCTGTAAAGAGTTTTCAGGGCTATCAATCTCTATAGGAGCAAAAAGCTTCATCTTTCTCCCATGGAGCAGCTGGTAGATTTGAACTTCTGACCTTGTGGTTAGCAGCCCAACTCATAACCCACTATGCTACCAAAGCTGCTTTACAGACCCAGTGTAAGACAGACCCAGTGATCTGCTTCTGAAAAATTAGCCACAGAAAGCTCTATGGAGCATAATTTTATTCCAACACACATATGGTCACCATGAATCCACTCAAGGGCAATTAGTTGAGCTTAGTTGCTTTATAGGTTAATAAGCAGTATTCTAAGGCAGTGGCTACAGAGGTGAACAAGAAGGTGAACGCCCTGTCCTAGTGAGCCCTCAGTGTAAGTATGGTGGTGGTGGTTGTATGTCTTCGAGTCGGTTCGGATTCATAGTGACTCCATATAGGATTTCCAGTGCTATACATCTTTGTTGTTGTTAAGTGCAATCAAGTTGATTCCAACTCACAGCGACCCTGTGCAGGGTTTCTGAGGAATAGCTGGTGGGTTTGAATCACGGAACCTGTGGTTCTCAGTCCGGTGCTTATCCAATAGTGCCATACCTGTACATCTTGACAGGAGCAGAAAGCCTTAACTTTCTTCCGAGAACCAGTTGGTAGAATCCAGCTGCTGACCTTGCAGTTAGCAGCCCAACCCGCTTTGCTACCATGGTTCTGTCATTACAGGGATGGAGGAGACAACTATCAATTTTAAAAAGTACATGACTAAGATGCTTAGGAATGTGCTGGACCTACTAAATCAAAATCTGCATTTTAATAAGATCCCCAGTAGCACTTACTAATGAAAGTTAAAAAAACAAAAAAAACAAAAAACGAAGCCTTCAGTATGGATTACAACTCAAAGTATAGAAAAAAATTCCTTACAACTGAACCAATAGAAAACACCATGATACATGGAGAAAAGGTTTAGTTGTCAAAGATTTCATTTTACTTAGATCTATAACCAATGCTGGAAATGGCAGTCAAGAAATCAAACAACGTATTAAATTGGGCAAATCTGCTGCAAAAGACCTCTTTAGAGTGTTAAGATCAAGGATGTCACTTTGTGGACTAAGGTACGCCTGCCACAAGTCTTGACATTTTCAAGTGCCTCCTATGCATATGAAAACTGGATACTGAACAGGAAGACCAGACAAGAATTGATGCATGTGAATTACGGAGTTGGAAAAGAATATTGAAAGTAGCATGGACTGCCAAAAGAACAAACAAATCTATCTTGGAAGATGTACATATAGAAGGCTCCCTAGGAGCTAGGATGTGGAGACTTTGTCTCACTTACTTTGAACCTATTAACAAAAGGAACTAGTCCCTGGTAAAGGGCATCATGCTTGGAAAAGTAAAGAGGGAGTCCTGGTTTGGTGTATAGCAAGGTCAGTTAGAACCACAAGGTAGATAGATCAAGCCCACCAGCCGCTCCTCGAAAACCTACACAGGGTTGTTGTGGGTTGGAACTGACCGAGGGCACTTAACAACAACAACGAAGTAAAGGAAGAAAAGAGAAAAAACCTGAAGACCTTAAAGAGACGAACTGAGACAGTTTCTACAGGAGTGGGTCAAACATGACAATTGCGAGCATGGTGCAGGACCGGCAGCATTGTTCTGTTGTACG
>NW_006408669.1:5499083-5522085 GCF_000296735.1 Chrysochloris asiatica
GTGGTTTAGGCATTGGAACATCAAAAAGAAAAGAATAGACCACAACATTAGAAAGTCTAGGAGGAGGTAAAAAGGGCTTCAGGCATGGCTGAATCCAGGTACTCACACAGTAATCTGGGCTGCGTGCCTTTAAGTTTGTTTTCTTCTCAGGGTCTCCTCACCAGGCTGTACTGACAGCCCCAGCTGTCCAGACGTGCAGCTCATGAGTTTGCAATTCTAGCAGAATTGTTGATGTTGTACTAAGTGCCATTGAGTCGATTCTGACTCCTAGCGACCCTGTGTAGGGTTTCCAAGGAGCAGTTGGTGACTTCACAGTCCAGTCCTGATCCTACAGCACCACACCAGCAATTCTTTTCCTAATCATTTAATAAATGTTCAAAGCACTGGGACATGATGAACTGGATTAGGCCATCACCACCTTCCCGACCAGGGAATGAGGACAGTCTCATCCAGACCATAGGAAATGAGGGCAGGTGAAGAAGAGCTTCCCCAAAGAGATACCAGAAAGGCAAAACGGATGCAAATTATAGTTTCTATGGAAATTGTCACTAATTCTGTGGGATCTGGGGAGAGAGGAAGATTATCTGGAAAAAAATATGTACCAATTGTCTTGAAATGAATTTGAAAATATACTATCAGCCCACATCACCATTATCAGTTACATCCCAGCTTGAAGCAATCATCTGTGTGGGTAATAAACATACACATAACAAGGCGATATAATGTATGTTTGTTTTTTTATACGCACAAGGTTACTTATAAAATCAATATACCTTCTTCCTTCAGCTAAATCGCATGTAGATACATTTTTGAAAGTGAACATTTAAACTCGAAGATGTAAACATTTCTATCATGTTGATCAAAATTGGATCACCTTGGTGTGGGACAGTGGCCACTCAGTAAACTTGTTGATTTGCTCTGTAGTTTGCCCAAATATTTACTGGTCCAAGCACATTTTTCAGGCTTCTAATTCCGAATATTTTGTCACTGAAAACCTTACGAATAGCAGAGAAACAATGTCAGATATAGTGCTGGAAAATGAGCCCCTCAGATTGGAAGTCACTCAAAATATGACTGGGGAAGAGCTGCCTCAAAGCAGAACTGACCGCCGTGATGACGCGAATGGAGTAAAGCCCGCAGGACCTTCATTTGCTTATGGGGCACAACTCAAAATGAAGAGAAACAGCTGTAAACATCCTTTGAAAATCAGAACATGGAATGTACAAGGTATGAATCTGGGAAAACTGGAAGTTGTCAAAAATGAAATGGAACACTTGAATATTGTTATCTTAGGAATTACTGAGCTGAAATGGACTGGTATTGGCCATTTCGAATCTAAAACCACAAGGTTTACTATGCCGGGAATGACAAAGAGGAATGGTGTTGCATTTACTGTCAAAAAGAACATATCCAGATCAGTCATGAGATACAATACTGTTTGTGATAGGATAATATCCATACGCCTACAGGAAAGACCAGTTAATACCACTATTAATCAAATTTATGTACCAACCACTAAAGCCAGTGAGGATGAAATAGAAGAATTCTACCAACTTCTTCAATCTGAAATTGATCAAACATACAATCAAGATGTATTGATCATTACTGGTGATTGGAATGCAAAGGTTCAGAGCAAAGAGGAAGGATCAATAGTTAGAAAACATGGCCTTGGTGAGAGAAATGATGCTGGAGAACGCATGATAGAATTCTGCAAAAACCAATGATTTGTTCATTACAAATACCTTTTTTAGACAGCATAAGATATGACTATACACATGGACCTCATCAGATGGAATACATAGATATCTAAATGACTATACCTGCGGAAAGAGATGAGGGAAAAGCTCCACATCACCAGTGAAAACAAGGCCAGGGGCAGACTGTGGAACAGACCATCAATTACTCATACGCAAATTCAAACTGAAGCTGAAGAAAATGAAAACAAATCCACGAAAGCCAAAATATGACCTTGAATATATCCCACCTGAATTTTGAGATCCTCTGAAGAACGGATTTGATACATTAAACATGAAAGACCAAAGACTAGAAGAGTTGTGGGATGACATCAAGAACATCATACATGAAGAAAGCAAAAAGTCACTGAGAAGACAAGAAAGAAGGAAAAGGTCAAAATGGATGTCAGAAGACACAATGAAACTTGCTCTGCAGCATAGAGATGCTAAAGCAAATGGAAGAAATGAACAGAAAATTCCAAAGATCAGCTCGAGGAGATAAAGCCAAATATTACAACAAAATCTGGAGAAAACCAAAAAAGAACACACTCAGCATTTCTCAAGCTGGGGGAAGTGAAGAAAAAAATTCATGCTTCGACTTTTGTTACTGAAGGATTCTCTGGGCAAATTATTGAATGATGCAGAAAGCATCAAGAGAAGATGGAAAGAATACACAGAGTCACTGTACCAAAAGGAAATGGTTAATGTTCAACTGTTTCAAGAGGTAGCATATGATCAAGAGCCAATGATACCGAAGGAGGAAGCCCAAGGTGCATTGAAGGAATTGGCAAAGAACAAGGCAGCAGGAATTGATGGAATAAAAATTGAAATCTTTCAAGAAAGTGAGGCAGCATAGGAGGCACTCACTCATCTCTGCCAAGAAATTTGAAAGACAACTATGTGGCTGACTGATTGGAAGAGATCCGTATTTGTGCCCATTCCAAAGAGAAGTGACCCAATGGAATGCAAAAATCATCGGACAATCTCTTTGATATCCAATGCAAGTAAAGTTTTGCTAAAGGTAATACATATACGGCTACAATCATATATTGACAGAGAACTTCCAGAGGTTCAAGCCGTATTCAGAAGAGGCCGTGGAACGAGGGATATCATGGCCGATGTCCAGTGGAACTTGGCTGAAAGCAGAGAATATCAGAAATAAGTTTACCTGTGCTTTATTGACTGCACAAAGGCTTTTGATTGTGTGGATCATGACAAGCTATGGACAACATTGCAAAGTATGAGTATTCTGGAACACTTAATTGTGCTCATGAGGAATCTGTACCTGGACCAAGAAGTAGTTGTTGGAACAGAACATGGGAACACTGAATGGTATATAATTAAAAAAGATGTGTGACAAGGTTGTATTCTTTCACCATACTTATTTAACATGTGTGCTAAGCAAATAATCCCAGAAGTAGGGTTATATGAAGAAAAACGTGGCATCAGGATTGGAGGAAGTCTCATTAACAACCTGCGATATGCAGATGATACAACCTTGCTTGATGAAAGTGAAGAGGACTTAAAATATTCACTGTTGAAGATCAAAGAGCGCAGCCTTCTGTATGGATTACATCTCAATGTCAAGAAAACAAAAATCCTTACCACTGGACCAATAAACAGCATTCTTATCAAAGGAGAAAAGATTGAATTTGTCAAGGACTTCAGTCTTCTTGGATCAACCATCAACACTCATAGAAGCAGTGTTCAAGAAATAGACTGACGTATTGCATTAGGCGAACCGACTCGATGGCACATAACAACAACAACATTGCATTAGGCAAATCTGCTACACAAGACCTTTTTTTAAACGTGTTGAAAAGCAAAGATGTCAGCTTGAGGACTACGGTACGCCTGTCCCAAGCCATGGTATTTTCAATAATCTCATATGCTTGTGAAAGCTGGATAGTAAATAAGGAAGACTATAGAAGAATTGATGCTTTTGAGTTATGGTGCTGGAGGAGACTACTGAAAGTGCCATGGTCTGACAAAAGAACCAGTAGATCCGTTTGGAAGAAATATAGCCAGAGTGCTCCTTAGAGGCCAAGATGTCCAAACTTTGTCTCTCATGCTTCAGACATATTGTCAGGAGGGACCAGTCGCTGGAGAAGTATATCATGTTTGGTGAGGTGGAGGGTCAGAGAAAAAGAGAAAGACCCCCAATAAGATGGATTGGCAAAGTGGCAGCATTGATGGACTCAAGCATGGCAACAGTAGTAGTGAGGCTGGCCCAGGATCGGACAGTGTTTCGTTTTGCTGTGCATCGAGTCAGTACCGACCCATAGTGACCTTACTCATATATAGGAAGTTATAAAATAGTAAAAAGAAATATAAATAAATAAAAATTTAATGCTAGCATGAGTTCCATTAATTAATGTTGTTGCTGTGATGTGTCGTTGAGTCGGTTCCGACTCACAGAGACCCTGTACAGGGTTTCCGAGGCTGTAAATCTTTCTTGTTCTTGTTAAGCACCATGGAGTCGGTTTTGACTCACAGTGACCGTGCACTGGGTTTCCGAGGCTGCAAATCTTTCTTGTTATTGCTAAATACTGTGGAGTCAGTTCCGACCCGTAGTGACTCTGCACAGAGTTTCCGAGGCTACAAATCTTTATGGGAGCAGAAAGCCTCATCTTTCTCCCGGGTAACAGCTGGTAGTTTTGAACTTCTGACCTTGAGGTTAACAGCTGATTCGTAACCACTGCGCTACCAGAGCTCCTTTACAGGAGCAGAAAGCCTCATGTTTCTCCTGCAGAACAACTGGTAAATAGGGATACTTCAAATGGAAATCTGGTTGTCTTCCAGTATTTAAGTTTCACTTTTTGGTGTGTCCTTTAAAATAAGCAAGCTCTTTAAAGGCCTTGCAGCTCAACCTGTGATCTAGAAACTCATTAATTTTAATTTTTCTCCTGGCACCTTCTCCTTCAGTCTCATTTACTCTGTCTGTAAAATTATGATAATAATAATCGGTGCTTACCTAACACACGATAATAATTGCTAATTAACTAATTTTTATATGCGTAGAAACCCCTGAAGACTTTACACAGGTGCTAAGTTTTTATTTTTAAAGACTTGTAGCACAGACTGAACTTTTGTTTTCAGATGGAACTAGCTACACTCTAAGATGGCCCTGGACGGGGCTCTGGAATTTTATAAATTGCGTCTATGTCTCTTCCCATTACAGCTTGATTTCATAACTAAAGTCCTAATGTGATCACACTTTCTCTTGATACCTTGGGCGTCAAATAATCAGAGATGTGCTCAGTGTTTTATCAACGGGGACATTTTCACAGGAAACTAGAACCCACTTGGATACTGCATCAGCAAACAGAGGTCGAACACAGAAGATGTAAAGTTGCAATTCTCAAATCTAGTAATGCTAGGGTGTCCACTCCATTTCTCTGTAAATGTATAACACAGAATTGCTTTCACTGAAACATCAGTTGATTTGATTCTACCCAGAAAGAACTTGTCCTTTTTCTTGACATGTCTTTTTTCTTTGGTATCATTTTCACAATGAAAGAATAACTTCTTTTCTTTTGGGAGGGCTTCAGGCAGAACAGTTTTGAGACGCCAGCCAACCAAAAGATATGTGACATTACCATTCTTTGAAATCTTGTCCTAAAACTGTGGTTTTGGTACCCAGATCAAGCAGGCACTTGGCAATGAAAGAGGCAAAACAAAACATTAACGAAAATAGTCTTACAATGGTATGGTGTTTCTAGGATAATCATTTGTTTCTATTGTAACACACAATAGTCACTTTAACCTTTCATTCTATTTCCATTGCTGTACAGGAACAGACTCGACAATGTCTCTGCAAAGCTGGCCATGAGCTGCGTTTTCTTTGTGTTTTACAGGGCGATAAGTAATCATGGAAAACCCTCAGCAACGGTAACATTTTTCTATAAAGGTAAAATGGAAAATGTGTCCACATGCTGGCATACGCTCTGTAATTTTGGCAAATAGCACACTCCCTCCTGAATATAAAGAGCCTTAGAAGTGGACTCCAGAAAGATGAAAGGGCTCGGAGGACAGTGAGTCAGTTTGTCATTGGTGGGAATCTTTGTAGTAACTTATAATTTATCTGCGGGTTGTGTAAATTCAAAGATGAAGATAAAGCTGGAATTGGAGAGTTGGTTTTCTCCCTATTCTCAAACTATCAGGTTTCTGAGGGTGCTTTAATCTGTAGGGCACAAGTGAAAATATGTTTCTGGTTTTTTCAATGTATGTTTTGTTTTTTGTCCCCAGAAGGCCAGTAACTGACAAGCTAGAAGGGGAACTACCAGCTTTATAATGTAGACAAATGAGGGGGCGACGGTCTGAGTACTGCACAAAAGCTCCACACACCACAAAAAACTTAGAAGTGCTTTTTGGGAAAAGCCAAAAGGAGTTCCATGTTTCATGCGCTCGTTGGGAATGATATGGCTTTCTTTTTTTCCTTCTTGTGCAGAAATTCCCCCACGAATGGTTGCTTTTTGGCATTTGAGAAAAATTTATTGAACTGAATAAATACTATATGCATTTATATCTTGTACAGTATTTATTCAATGCAAGGATACAATGTTGTTGTTGTTAGCTGCCATTGAGTTGGATACCAACTCATAGCAACCCTATGCACAACAGAATAAAACACTGGATTGAGAGATTAGTGTGAGATGTAAGGACAGTGGTTCTTGGAAACCTTATACAGGGGTCACTATGAGTTGAAACTGACTCAATAGCACTTAACAGCAACAACAACATACATATTTTTACAGTTAAACTAAACTTCAGTCTCTGAAAGCACCAATTTAGGAGCCTGGATGGTAAAACTGATTTGTAATCAATGACTAATTCTAAAAGTTAGCAGTTTGAATCCACACATTCTGGTGTGGTGCTGTAGGTTTATGCGCTGGACTACAAAGTTGGTTTGAACTGCAAGGTCGGTAGTTCAAGCTTACCAGCCGCTCCTCAGAAACCCTATACAACTTCGTTATGGGTCAGAACCAACTTGACAGCACTTAACAACAGTACTGTGGAAAAAAGGCTGGCCAACTGATTTTATTAAGATTGCTGTTGTTAAGTGCCACCAAGTTGCTTCTGACTCATGGTGACCTTGTATAGGGTTTCAGAGGAGTGGTTGGTAAGTTTGAACTGCCCACCTTGAGGTTACGTGCTTACTCTATGGTACCACGCCAGAACTCCATTTAGATTACAGTCAAGAACACTGGAACGCATGGGGTTGCTTTAAGGTGGGACTGACTTGACTACAACTAACAACATTCGTCAGAAAGAATATATCTGATTCTTTTCTAGATGAGGAGTTGGCACACATTTTCTGTAAAGAGTCGAATAGTGAATATTTTATGCTTTGCATATAGCCTCTATTGCTACTATTCAACTCCAATGTGCCGTAAAAGCATAAACAAATTAATGTGACTGTGTTCAAAAAAAGTTAATTTGTTAAAAGGAATAGATTTGGCCCATGGTCCTCAGTTCATCTACCCCTGCTATACATGAATATACCAATATTGTGGCAAAACAAAATTAACTAAACGAGATCATGAGACGCAGTGATGTGGACTTTACAGTGTTTGTTGATGTTGTTTAGTGCCATTGAGTTGGTTCCAACACACAGCAACCCTGTATAGCGTTTCCAAGGAGCTGCAGCTGGCTTTGAACCACCAACCTTGCTGCTCAAACTTACCTTACGGTCTAGCATGTTGTCCTGAAGCATCATAGATACTCAGTAAGTGATTGTTCAAAGGAGACAGTAAAGTCAGAAAAGCCTACATTTTCAAAGCCTGGCTCCACCATGTATTAAGTCTTCTAAACTCACTTTTTTCACCTAAGTTTCCTCATCTGTAAAAGACGGATGTTATTTGTACCTGTGTCACAGAATTGATGCAGATTAAAAGTGATGATACCCTTTAAACTAGGAAACACTTGGTAAGTTGCAGGTGCATAATAAGTTAAATAACATTGTAAAGCAGAATGAAGGGCCATTTGTTGTTGTTAGGTACCACCCAGTCAGTACGGACTCAGAGCCACCCTATACCCAACAGAACAACACGCTGCCAAGTCCTGCACCCACCTTACAATTGTTGATACAGTGCCGCTGCCACTGTGCCAATCCGTTTCGTTGGGGGGCTTCCTCTTTTTCTCTGCCCCTTCACTTTACCGAACACGATCTCCTTCTGACATGAAAGGCCATAGCGAGGGTAAGTGTAATAGTGGACTGGCATTGGTTAAGTGTCCGAAGTTATCTCCACCAATCCAGATTCAGCTTCTCTGCTGTGGAGTCCTGAATGTTAGAGGTCCTGTGTATGTGCACATGGTCTAGAGATATAGAGGGATAAAGTCTGTTGCTCTTTTGATTCCTGACAACCTCATGTGTGTCACAGTACAACTGTGCTCCATATGGTTTACAATGGCTGGCTTTTCTTCGCGATCCCTCTGGGTGTATTCAAACCTTCAACTTTTTAGTTTAGCAGCTGAGCACATTAACCCTTACGCCACCTAGGGACTCCTGTGGAGGGATAGATAGAGCATACCAAAAAGAAGTTTGCTGGCAAACTTCTCCAGAAAGAAATGAGATGATAAAAGTCTAGGCCATATCTTAATCACATGTGAGGCATCTCTCTTGTTATTATTTTGTGAATTAGCCAGTTAGATACTATGACATTTTTGACCACAAGTAAAACAAATGAAGACACAAAGAATGAGCTGTGCTCTCTCTTTAGACAAAGAAGAAAGTACCATTGTCTTTTGGGCAATTCCTTGAAAGTAAATGGCTGAGTAGTGTCCACTACGCTCAGCACAAAACCCAAGGAACTTTGCAGGAGCCTTATTATTGAGATTGCCAACTAAGATGCCTATACCACAGGAAACTCCATTTAAACAAATCAGGGCAACATATGCTCATCCTTTGTTTACAGAGACCAGAGGCAGAAAAGGGAGAGCTGTTTGTTACAAGGAGTCAGAAGGTCTTGTTTTATTTATCTTTCAATCCCCAAGACTGAGGCTGGTCCCTGGCATACAGTAGTTGCTCAGCAAACATCCATGGCATTGTTTCCTAAAAGAAGAGAGGGTGTTGTGGCTTTCTTGCAGTTCAAGAGACGCAGAAGTCTGGAGCATTCAAAGCTCTTCTACACCACTGCAGGGCAGAGTGGAGACAGCACCCGATTGCATCACATTAGATCTTGGTCTAATTATATCGTAGGCTTTTGTCTCATTTGGTGCCAGTCAGTCTCAAGACACATACTGCTTCCTTGCTCTGCTTACGTCTCCTGCTGGGGTTATCCGCTCAGTACATTTGGGGCTTGCTGTGAACTCTCTCTATGTCTTGAGTCACTAAAGCCCAGAGTTTCGTGCTTGGGAGAACCAGAAAGGATACCCAGAGAAGATGATGAACAATGGTCATTGACTCCAGAGGCAAAAGGAGAGAATTTAGGACTATATCAACTTGCCAGGGGGGGGTAATGGTGGTGAAAGAAATGAATTTCTGCTTTCATTTCTGTGTTTTGTTTTGTTTTGTTTAAAAACTTAACTGTTAATATAACTGCCTTTTTTTTTTCTTCAAGTTCTGAAAAAGCAGTTGAAGTCTAGTGTGCTACAGATCTCCCTTCTAAGTTCTTTCTAATGATCCCTCTGTTACTATCCTAGTTCAGACCACCATCTTTCTTACCTGGTTTCTGAAGCTGTAAATCTTTACAGGAGCAAAAAGTCTTATCTTTCTCCCATGGAGTGACTAGCAGATTAGAATTGCTGGCTTTGCAGTTAGCAGCCCACCTCATAATCCACAATGCTACCAGGGTTTCCCTCTCTCTTATTTGTTATTGTTGTTATGTGCCATAGAGTTAGTTTTGATTCACAGAGACCCTTGAATCAGCGACCTTGTGGTTTAAATGGAATTTGCAGTGCAGTACATTAATCCACAGCACCACAGCACGGCTCTGTCTTATTTAGGCGAGGGCAATCTTTTCCAAAGTAGGTTGCTGCATGAACTACTGCCTCTTCCATTCTCTTCTCCACACTAGTGCCAGAAAGAATCTTTTGAAAATGGAAAAATGATCCAGAACAATTCCTACTTCAAACTATTCAGTGGCTTCCTGTTTCTCTTAAGATAAAAATTTCAGTCTTCCACTTCGTCTCTAAGACTGGGCCTGATCTTACTCTACCTTGTCAGCCCTATTTTGGGTTCCTGTCCCCTATTTCTCTATTCCAGCTATTAGAGATACTGCCACTCAGTCACTCGCATTGAGTCAATTCGGACTTAAAGTGACCCTGGATAGTTTCTGATGCTGCCAGATCAACAAATCAGCTTTAGACACAAGACAGTCCGCATGCGCCCTTGGAAGTGAGGATGGTGAGACATCATCAGTCAATGGAAGAACCAATCAATGGAGACGGGCATCATAGTTGCTTGAGGGTTAGTGGAAACGAGAGAGACCTTTGATGAGATGACTTGACACAATGGCAGTAACCATGGACTCAAACACAACAATGGTGAGGAAGGCACGGCTGGGCAGTGTTTTGTTCTATTGGGCATGAGATCACTATTAGCCAGAGCAGACTCCATGGCACCTGACAACAACAACAATCCATTCATCCTGTGTAAACACAAAAACCCCCAACAAAACCTTGAGTTGTCCCTGAGTCTATCCACGACTGCGCAGCCAAGAAGTGTATTTCTTGACTGGCAGGACACAAGATGAAGTACCTTTTCATTCCCAGTACCCTAAGAATAACTTGCATGTTATTCCTTTAAGGGAAATAAGGTTGTCCTCCATTTCTACCCTCGCCCTTTTGCTGACTACCATTCAGAGTAAGCGCATTTGACCAGGCAGTGCCCAAACTGAAACCCACAGGCCAACTCTAGTCTACCACCTGTTGATGTCAATAAAGGCTCTGGTAGCCTAGTGGTTAGGAATCAGGCTGCGAGCCTCAAGGTCAGCAGTTCGAAACCACCAGCAGTTCCACGGGAGAAAGATGAGGCGGTCTGCTCCGGTAAAGATTTACAGCCTCGGAAACCCTGTGTAGGGTCACTATGAGTCGGAACCGACTCCACAGCACATAACAACAACAACACACAGACAGGTGCATTCAATTACCTATCTCTATGACTTCTTTCTTGCTACAAAGTCAGAGTTGAGCTTTTGTTATGGAGACCACATGACTCAAAGTGTTAAAATATTGCTTATTTGGCCCAGGGGAAAATGTGCTGCCCAGCTGCTCCTTGGAAACCCTATATAGGGTTGCTATGAGTTGGCACCGATTCGATGGCACTTAACAACAACCCTAAGGGATGGGGAGTATGATGGCTCTGTAGGATAAGCACTGGACAGCGAACCACAGGGTCGGTGGTTTGAGCCCGCCAGCCGCTCCAAGGGAAAAAGGTGAGGCTTTTTGCTGTCGGAACCAACTTGATGACATTTAACAAGTACAACAAGTATAGTGGATGCAGAGCAACAAGATGGGAGGAGTTTGGGTTCATGACACTACAGAGTTAACTATTTGGGGGCATATCAGTGCACATTTAGGCTGTTAAATATAGAAATAAAGGTGCTCTCCAACCCCTAGGGTAGAGGGCAGCACATTTTTCCTTTGGTCAGATAAGAAACATTTTAACACTGTGAGTCATGTGGTCTCCATAACAAAAGCTCAACTCTGACTTTTTAGCAAGAAAGAAGCCATAGAGATAGGTAATTGAATGCACATATCTATGTGTTAGGAAAGTTTTATTTACATCAACAGGTGGTAGAGTTGGCCTGGGGCCTTCAGTTTGCACACTGCCCACTCAAATGTATTTGGAATCCTGCTGGGGCTCAGGTGGTGCAAAGCCACAAGCCACTTCTCAGAAACTAAATACGGGGCTCCTATGAGTCAGAATTGACTTGATGGGATATCAACAACACCATCTTGTTTAAGCCTCTGAAATTGAGTCTTCTGTTTAAAGGATTTTTCAGTCTTAGTTGTTGTTGTTAAGTGTCTTCGAGTCGGTTCCGACCCATAGCGACCCTGTACAGGGTTTCTGAGGGTGTAAATCCTTACGGGAGTAGAAGCCTCATCTTTCTCCGGTGGAGCGGCTGGTAGTTTCGAACCGCTGACCTTAAGGTTCGCAGCCTGATTCGTAACTACTACGCTACCAGAGCTCCTTATTGACATTTTTAATAAAATAAATAATTCTTTGTTATAGGGCTGTCCTATACATTGTAGGATATCTAGCAAAATACCTGGCCTCTACCTACTAAATGCCAATAGGACACATCTTCATCCCCGGTTGTAGCTACCAAAATGACTTCAGATATTCCCAGTATTCCCTGAGGAGCAAAACCACACACCTCTCTTACTCAGATTCACTATGTTATAGCAACCTAACAAGCCACACCAAGCATCACTTTTTCTCCTTAAACACAGAGCCTCGCAACTCCATTAGTGACCCACACTCACTCTTTCTTCTGACCAAAACTCTTTCCTCTCTCTCCATATAGCTATCTCTTATGCATCTTCAGGTATCAGCTTCAACATCTCCTTAGAGAAACTATCAGATGTTGTTGGATGCTTCCAATATGAAAGCTTCTGTCAACAAGCTTTCATATTCCTTTATTAAAAACTGTTTTAGGCTCTGCTGTAAGCCACAAATGCACCACTGTCTTCACTTCTTCACCAGAGGTGCATTTTAGTCTTCAAAGGGCTTCTTCCAGGGGACCAAATAAGTGGAAGTCCGATGGAGCAACATCAGGACTATAGGGAGGATGCTTTAACACCTCAAAATGAAGTTTTGGCTGAGTATCAACAGTGTGGGCATAGTTGTGTAGATGTGCATTGTCATGCAAGATCACAGCACCCTTGGGTAGCAGTCCTCTGTGTTTAATCTGTGTTTAGTCTTCAGCTCTTCAGTGAGCATCTCACTGTAGTGAGCACTGTTGATTGTTGAACCTCTTTCCTGGTAGTGTTCCATTACTGACCCTTACGCATCCCAGAATACTGTAAGCATCTATTTTCCAGAAAAAGAACTTTTTCTTTGTCAGCAATTGAGGTTGTTTCCATTCCATACTCTGCCATTTACTCTCAGGCTCGTAGTGATGAATCCTTTATCTTGTCACTGGTAATGATTTTTTTTTTTAATATTTTACCTTTCTTCAAGTATCAGTCCCAATTTTGTTTGCAGATATCTAAACATTTCTGTTTATGCTCTTCCTTAAGCTGTTTCAGTGCCCATCCCGCACAGACTTTTCGAAACCCAAGTCTGTTGTAGCTGATTTCATAGGCAGAGTCATGACTGATCTGCAAATATTTGCCACATAATCCACTGTCATTCATTTACCTGACAGAATCATTTCATGTACGCACTCAATGTTGTTATCAGCCCTGGACTGCTAACTGCAAGGTCAGCCGTTCAAACCTACCAGATGCTCCTTGGAAACCCTATAAAGGAGCACTATGAGTTAGAACTAACTCAACAGCACTTAACACAAATATATATACGCATATGTGTATGTATATCTATATCTGTATCTATCTATATGTATATACATATTTGTTGTTAAGTGCTGTTATTATATATATATATGTTATTGTTGTTAAGTGCTGTCGAGTCGGTTCTGACCCATAGTGACCCTGTACAGGGTTTCTGAGGGTGTAAATCTTTACGGGAGTAGAAAGCCTCATCTTTCTCCCGCAGAGCAGCTGGTAGTTTCGAACCGCTGATCTTAAGGTTCGCAGCCCGATTCATAACCACTACGCTACCAGAGCTCCTTACATATATATATACAACATCCTGCTGTGGCACTGTAGATGAGCACTAGACTATGAACCATAAGGTAAGTGGTTCCAACACACCTTGGAAACCCTATACAGGGTCGCTATGAGTTGCAACCAACTCCAGGTCACTTAACATTATATGTTGTTGTTAAGTGCTGCCGAGTCAGTTCCAATTCATAACGACCCTACACAGGAGTGACTGGTGAGTTTGAACTGCTGACCTTGTGGTTCACACTGACCTTGCTGTCCAGCGCATTGTTCTACAGCACCACACCAGGACTCCATATACATATACATATTGGTTGGTTATGTGCCATGCAGTCGGTTCCAACTCATAGCAACCCTGTACAGGGTTTCCGAGGCTGTAAATCTTTACGGGAACAGAATGCCTCATCTTTCTCCCACGGAACAACTGGTAGTTTTGAACTGCTGACCTTGAGGTTTGCAGTCTGATTCATAATCACTATGCTACCAGAGCTCCTTATACATATACCTAAACATAAACATAAACATATGCATATATATATATATATATATCTCCTGGTGTGGAGCGGAGCTGTAGGATTAGATTAGTATTGAACTACTAACCACAGGCTGCATTTCAAATCCACCATCTGCTCTGCGGAAGAAAGATGAGTCTTTCTACTCTTGTGAATATTTACTGCCTCAGAAATCGTATACGGGGGTCATCATGAGCCAGAATCCACTTGATGATAATGAGTTTGGTTTTGTAGTTTTCTATATAGACACATACATATATATGGATATTCTTGATCTCACTCAATAACTTGATGAAAGCAGGGAACAAATTCAAAGGGGCTTCAAAAGCTGATGGAAATTTTCATTATCTTCTCATTCCATTTTCCATGAACTTTCTAAAGCTTCCTCGTATGTCTTATTCATTCCTGATTAGACAGTCCATGACATTCAGTCCAGGGCTAGTGATTGCCTTACTCATTCCACATCGCAATTTCTAGGGGGAAGCAATAGATTGGTAGTGACAGAGGAGGCACATGTGGGTCTCACCATGGTCCGGACTTAAGGGGTAAAGGGCCATATTGCTGACTAGAAAATAAAGAGGAAGCAGCAAAGGAGAAATGAGGTTTCCTCACTTCCCAGCCCCTGAATTTCCACAAACCAAGGACCCTGCCTTCCTTCTACAGCAGCCAAAAACATCTGCTAAAGTTAGTGTGTTTTCAGAGCAACACATGGATTTGTACTTTGCTTTTGGTTTTGAAACCTTTTGTATTTTAACCCTGTACTTTTCATGCTAAGTTGTGTGGGATATGAGTTATTAACTCTGTATTACTGTCTTTCAAGTTAAAATTTTTTTTTCTGTAAGATCATACTTTGAAGTCACATACAGATAAGTATGTGCCTCTTACACTCACCAGCTCCTCCTGTCACCTTTGGAGCTCAGAGAAAATTCAGACGAGTGTCTTTACTGCCTTCGCATCAGGCTTTAAGAAGAGACACGCGTGATCTATTTCATTCCTTTATATCACTCTCCAGGCAATGAGTTTGTCTTCTCAGTCCCTCTCTTCAGGTTTTTGTGCTTGCAAAGCAAAATCCTCTTTTTAAAACTCTACAATTCTGCAAAGGAGTGCTGGTGGTACAGTGAATGGAGTAAGTGTTGGGCGGCTATCAGAAGTTTGGCAGTTCAAACTCACCAGCTTTTCCAAAGGAGAGCGATGAGTCCGTCTGATCCCTTAAAGATTTATAGTCTCCGAATCCCTATAGAACCGTTCAGTTTTGCTCCGTCCAACAGTGCTGCTATGCAATCCAATTGTGTAGTGGGTTTTAGATTTCTGCAAGTGAGTCTATATGCTGGTTGGGGCGTACTCTCTTCATCCTCTCTCAGTAAAACATACATTCTGTGCATCTGTGTGTGATGTTGTTGCTGTTAAGGACCATTGAGTAAATTCTGACTCACAGTAACTCTGTGTAGGGTTTCAGAGGCTGTAACTCTTTGCAGGAGAAGAAAGCCTCATATTTCTCTTGAGGAGAGGTGGGTGGGCTCGAACTGCCGAGCTTGTAGTTAGTTCACAGTCCAGAGTTTATTTTATGGAGTCACCTATGAGGGTTAATGATTGCAAGAGCTATTTTACCAACGTATCAAGTTAAATGTGGTTTCAAAACCCAGTCCCAACAATTGTTAGGATGATAGAATGACTGCGAGCAAGCTATTTAATCTCTTTGTGCCTTGGTTTCCTCATCATTTAAATGGGTTCCTAGGTTGTATAAACCATTAATGCCCGTGGCTACTAACTGAAAGGTGGGAGGTTCAAGTCTACTGAGAGGCACCTCAGAAGAAAGGCCTGATAATCTACTTCTGAAAAATCAGCTGTTGAAAATGCTATGGGGCACAGCTCTACTCAACACGCATGGGGATGCTGTGAGTCAGAACTAACTTGAAGGCATCTAACAGTGATGCTTGTCTCAAGCTGGTCTTGCTTGGATTGAACAAATTAATACACATAATGCTGGTAATACAGTGCCTACATGTAACAGGAATTTGTTAAAATTAGCTATTTCATTTTTTTAAAGTTATATTTTATTCTGTTTTAAGTGACAGTTTGCACAACGAATTAGGTTACCATTTAACAAGTTTTATATAAATTGTTCCATGACATTGGTTACACTTTTTTTTTTTTTTTTGCTATTCTCATTGTTTCATTGTTTCCGTTCTGTTTGTTCCATTTCTATTGATCTAGCTTCCCTGCTCTCCCTTGCCGTCTCATCTTTGATTTCTGGAAAATGTTGACCCCTTGGTGCTGTATAGTTGATTGTTTAAGGGGCCACCTTGCTCATGGGTGACATTGCTTATTTTATAAACCAGTCTATTATGGCCAAACTTCATCTCTCATACTTCAGACATATTGTCAGGAGGGACCAGTCACTGGAGAAGGATATCATGTTTGGTAAGGTGGAGGATCAGCGAAAAACAGGAAGACCCCCAACAAGAAGGATTGGCAAAGTGGCAGCATCAATGGGCTCAAGTGTGGCAACAATTGTGAGGTTGGCCCAGGATGAGGCAGTGTTTCCTTCTGCTGTGCATGAGTCAGTACCGACTCCATGGCATCTAACAAAAACAAAATTATTTGATTGATGTCCAGATATGGTTCCAATTTAAGTTAAAAAAGATAGTTATCTTTGGAAGATAATCTTGTAGGTTCCTTTGGTCTTTATCAGTTCAGTAAGCCTAGTCTAGTTTAGATATGTGAATTTTGTTCTGTGTTTCTCTCCCTTTCTAGCCTGGGTCTTCTACTGTATCCTTGACAGAATGTTTGGCAGGGGTAGCCAGTCACCATCCAATTCTGATTTTAGCTTAGAAGAGGCAGCAGTTTGTGTTGGCTTTTAATCAATCCTGCAGAGAAGTTTCTACTCTGAGTCTTTGGTGTCCTTCATTTTCTTTTGCTTCAGACAAGAAGACACCAATGTCATCTTAGATGATCCCTCACAACCCTTTAAGATCCCAGACACTACTCGCCAAACTAGGATGCTGAGCATAAGCTTTTATGAACTATTATGACAGTTAAGTGAGTTGTCCCAGTAGACTATGGTCCCAAATCTCTGAACCAGGAGGCATTTGGCTACATCTAGGGGGTCTCTGTACCTGTGCCCCGTATACGCTTATATGAATATATGCGCAACACATACACAAACAGGTTTTCATATATACTTGTGTCTACAAATATACCTGGAGTCCTGGTGTGGCGCTTGGGTTAATGCACCAGACTGCAAAGCCATTTGAACTGCAACGTTGGCAGTTCGAGCTCACCAGCTGCTCCCTCGGAATCCCTATACAGGGTCGCTATGGGTGGAAACCGACTCGACGGCACTTAACAACAACAACAAATATATCTACATGTCCACTTGCATGTACTCACATATACCTTCCTATGCACATATAACACACATATCTATTTTTGTAACCACACCCATAGTTTTGGGTTCCCATTACTTTGGTGGCTGAATCGTATATGTTATGACATTGTGTAGTCATTTGCCTTGTCAACTTGGGCTGACTTCTCCTCATTGAATACTGCTGTGACTGTCACCAGAAGAAACACTTGTCTCTTTTCTAGAAAGTGATTTGCCCTCCCACTTCTTCTCACCCCTGGTACCCATCAGAGAAAATCGTCTTTGTGTGTATACCTATGCTTGACTTTTTATAAGCATGAGACCATACAATAATAGTCATTTTGAGATTGACTTGGCTTACTCAGTATTGTACCCTCCATTTTCATCCATGTCAAACAAGATGTTTTGCAGACTCATCATTATTCTTGGTAGTCACACAGTATTTCATGGTATGGACAAGTGGGCTCTAAAAGCTTAGTGTAAAATTTCCATGATCTTTTCATTCAATTTGTCCACAAACTTTCTGAAGCCCTCTTGTATGTGCCACATTTTTTTTTTTTTATTAGCACAGGGTTTTGCTATTGTAGATAATACTACAATAAACAACGGTGTGCAGATTCATGTTACTGCTCTGAGGTCCCTAGGATCTACACGTGTACTTAGGAATGAGATTGCTGGCTCATACGGTATTTCTACTTCTTTCTTTTTGAGAATGCACCAAACTGTTTCCCATAGGGGTTGTACCATTTTACAATCCCACCAACAGTGTGTAAAAGTTCCTATCTCCCCACAACCTCAACAACAGTTGTTACTTTATGTTTTTTTGATCAGTGCTATTTTGCATCTACTCATTGTAGGTTTGATTTACCTCTTTCTAATGGTCCTGGTAAGGAGCTCTGGTAGAGTAGTGGTTAAAAATTGGGCTGCTAATTTCATGGTCAGCAGTTCAAAACTACCAGCTGTTCTGCGGGAGAAAGAGGAGGCTTTCTGCTTCTGTAAAGATTTACAGCCTTGGAACCCCTGTACAGGGTCGCTATGAGTCAGAACTGACTTCACAGCACATAGCAACAACAACAACAATGATCCTGGTAGCATATAGGGCTCCAAATTAGGCTGCAGAATGCAAGGTTAGTAGTTCATATTTACTAACGGCCCCATGGGAGAAAGATGAGGCTTTCTGCTCCCATACGGATTTACAACCTCAGAAACCCTATACAAGGTCAGTATGAGTTAAAACGGACTCACCACACACAGCAGCTGCAATGGCTAATGGTTGCGAGGATCTCTACACGTGTTTGTTAGCTGCCTGAATGTTGTCTTTGGTGAAATGTCTGTTCACGTATTTTGCCCAAGTTTTCATTGGATTGTTTGTCTTTTTGCTGCTACAGTGTTGATGTTTTCTGTACATTTTAAAGATTAGACAAATATATCACTCCAAAGATTTCCCCCCAATTTATAGGTTTTCTTTTTATTTTTCAGATGACCTTTTTTTTTTGAGAGTATTTAACTGCTAGACCACAGTTATCTAATTTAGCTCCTGTTGTTTGTACATTTCAGTTGTATTTGACAGTCTACTTATGCAGAAAATTAGGACTCCTATTTTTGTTCCTATGGGTTTATCTTTTGTAGCTTTATTATTTATGACTTTGATCTATTTTGACTTAGTTTTAATGCATGGTGTGAGATTTGGATCCTGTTTCATTAATATACAAATGTATTTCCAGTTTTGCCAGCACAATTTATCAGAGACTGTTTCTTGTCCTTTGAATGAACTTCAACCCTTTGTCAAAGATATGCTACCCATGTGGCTATTGTGTTAGGTGCTACTGAGTCAGTTCCAACTCATAGTGGCCCTAGACACAACACA
Source organism: Chrysochloris asiatica (assembly GCF_000296735.1). NCBI lineage: Eukaryota > Metazoa > Chordata > Mammalia > Afrosoricida > Chrysochloridae > Chrysochloris > Chrysochloris asiatica. Next base: position 5,518,293 of record NW_006408669.1, read on the forward strand.
ATGAAACACTGCCTGATCCTGCACTCTTCTTGCAATTGTTGCCATGTTTTAGCCCACTGTTGTGGCCAATGCAACAATGCAGTGAACTGCAATAATGCAATGAACTGCAACACTTCAGTCCATCTCATTGAAGGTCATCTTCTTTTTTCTTTTTTCACTTCCTTTACTTTGCCAAGCATGATGTCTTCCTGTAGGGTCTGGTCCCGCCTGATAACGTGTTCAAAGTACAAGTAACAAAGTCTCACCACCTCTGTGTCTGTGGAACATTCTGATTGGACTTCTTCTAACACAGATTTGTTTGTTCTTCTGGCAGGTCATGGTACTTTCAGTATTCTTCCCCATCACCATAATGAAAATGCATCAATTCTTCTCCAGTCTTCCTTATTCACTGTGCAGCTTTCACATGCATATGAGATGACTGAAAATACCACGGCTTGGGTTAGGCTCACTTAGTCCTTACAGTGAAATCCTCGCTCTTTTATATTATTAAGAATGTTTTGCAGCAGATTTTTCCAATGCAATACGTCATTTGATTTTTTGACTGCTGCTTCCATGAACATTAATTGTGATCTAAGTAAAATGAAATCCTTGACAATTTCAATCTTTTCTTTGTTTGTTGTTGTGGTTAAGTGCCGTTGAGTCAGTTCCAACCCATAAGGACCCTGTATGGGGATTCCGAGGAGTGGCTGGTGAGCTTGAACCACTCACCTTGTGTTTCAAACCACCTTGCAGTCCAGTGACTTGACCCACAGTGCCACACCAGGACACCTTTCTTTGTTTACCATGATGTTTTTTATTGGTCCAATTATGAGGATGTTTATTTTCTTTTCATTGAAATGAATACATACTGAAGGCTGTACTCTTTGATCTTCATCAACAAGTGCTTCAAGTCCTCTTCACTTCTGGCAAGTAAGACTGTGCTACCTCCATAACCCAGGTTGTTAATGAGCTTTCCTCCAATCTTGACACCATGTTTTTCTTCATCTAGTCCAGTTTCCAGATTATTTGCTCAGCATATTGAAGGCAAACACACAGTGAAAAGATTCAACTCTGATGAACACCTTTCCTGATTTTAAACTATTCAGCATCGTTTTGTTCTGCTCAAACAACTGCTTCTTCGTCTGTGGACAGGTTCTGCATGAGCACAAATAAATTTCTGGGATTACCGTTCTCCGCAAGGCTATCCATAGTTCGTTGCCACACAGTTGAAGGTCTCTGCATAGTAAATAAAACATTTTTCAGGTATTTTCTGATTTCAGCTAAAATTCATCTGACGTCAGCAGTGATACCCCTCACTGTATGTCCTCTACTGAACTCAGCTTGCATTTCCGGTAGCTTCCATTTGATGTTTGTGACTGATCTTCAACAATATTTTACTTGCATGTGAAATTAATGACATCGTTTGATAATGTCCGAATTCTTTTGGATCACCTTTCTTTGGAATAGGCACAATTTTGGATCTTTTCTAATTTCCTGGTCAGGTAGCTGTCTTCTAAATTTCTTGGCATAGACCAGTGAGTGCTTTTAGTAGTACATCAGTTTGTTGAAATATTTCAATTTGTATTCTGTCTTTCCTGAAGCCTTGTTTTTTCTAATGCCTTCAGTATATCCTGGACTTCTTCCTTCAATGCCATCAGCTCTGGATCATATGCTACCTATTGAAAGGCTTGAACATCGACCAATTCTATTTGGTAAAGTGATTCTTTTAATGTTCCTTTCGATGCATCCTTTTCTGATGCTTCTTGCATCATTCAATATTTTGTCCATAGATTTCTTCAATATTGCAATTGAAGACTTGAATTTTTTCTTCAGTTCATCCCAAAGATGGATGGAATTTACTTATTACATTTATCCCATAAATGTGTCTTTCCTAGCACCCTGAGACAAGTCACAAATACTCTTGAGATGATGTTATATCCTGGGACAGAGAATGACAATGATCTCAGACCATATGGGACTTTAATACCTGGTCCCAACCATTTGAGATAGGCATTACATCAGACTCTGTAAAGGACAAAATATCTGCCACATTTGAATTCCAAATATGCCTGAGGTGACCAGTACTCTCATCTTCTGATGTTAGAACTTCCACAGGTCATGCATTTATGAGCATATGAACACAACTGTTAACCATGAGTGCAGGCACAAAAGTACCAGTGCATGCACACACCTATTCGAGATACCCTGAGCTTGTGACTTTTCTTGGCAAAGCACTGTGCTAAGTCCTGTCAGTTTTGCAAATAATCTGCAACTATTTTGCCTACCTTCACAGTCTCTCTCTCTGATAACGTTTTTTGTTTCAAGTCATGAATAAAAGGTTTCCATGTGGGTATAATGGCTTGGAGTAAAGATAGGTCATAAATTATGAAGTTACAAAAGGGTGAAGACAGAGAATAAGACGACGACTGGGATGACAGACTTTTCCTATTATGTTCCTGACCAGAACTTTCAGTAGGGGTTATTGGTACCATCTAGTTCTTCTGGTCTAAAGATAAAGGAGGCAGTGGATCATGAAAGCAATTATTCTTGTATCCCAGTTCCTTCTCTGATTCCTTAGTTTCCTTTGTTCTCTCTTGTTTCATATGAATACAGACCAATAGTTGTTTCTTAGATGGCAGCCCATAAGAGCTTAAGATCCCAGACATTGCTCCCCATACTGGAATGAAGAACACAAACTTAAAAAGCTATATAAATTGACTTTACTGTTCCACGAGACCATGCAGGGCCAACATTTTAAAGAAGTAGACTGTCCTCCCTTGTGCTCTTTTCTTTTCGTACTTGCTGGATTTATAAGATAATGCATAATTAAAAGGTGAATGAGTTTGTAGATGAAGGGCCCTGGGTCTCTGAATCACTGTATGGAAGAGAGTGACTGACCGCCAATGACCACTTTATTAGGATACTTACTTGCGGAAGAAACACACTTTTATTGTGATTAACCATCATAAACTTTAGGGCTTATTTGTTACAGCTGCTTAGCTTACCTAACTAACTTACCTAACTAACTTAATCAATACAATTTTTGTCTCTTCTTTTAAGGAATGAAAATGGACCCTTGTAGGTACGACTAGCTAAAAAGATGCCCTCAAATGGTATGAGGAAATGGAAAATGGATCCCCAGCTACATAAAATAGACTTCTCCATAAGTCTGATATAAATGAATTCAAACATGACTTAGTAAACATTGCTACTATTTCAAATTATTTACATACTATCACTTATCCTTCAAATGAAATCAATCAGTTAACTATGAAAAAATCTTAGACTATACTGGTAATAGTTCAAACTCTGAAAGATGTTCTGAACATTAAATTACTTCTAAGTTATAATAGGAAATGAGAAAGAAGTTTAACTTAAATATATATATATATGTGTGTGTGTGTATATGTGTATATCTATACGTATATCTAAGGAGTTTTGGAAGCATAGTGGTTACGAATAGGGCTGCTAATGTCATGGTCAGCAGTTCTACACTACCAGCTGTTCAGTGAAAGAAATATGAGGCTTTCTGCTTCTGTAAAGATGTACAGCCTCTCGGCAACCTAAGACACAGCCATTGCCATGCTGCAATGAGTTTCAATGACGGGGAAGACTGAAGAATTCGCACTGACTGCCTAAGACAGGCAGCGTCCCTTAAACAAACAATAAATAAGGGGGAAACTGATGCAGACCGTGCAGACCCGGTCAGGAGGTCAAGACCCTGTGAACCCAAGTGTTGTTGACCATCCAAACCATAGGCTCTGAGGATCAGACTTTAGCCACCTAGTAGACATAGCAAACTGTCCCTCATCTG
>NW_006408669.1:5525310-5533509 GCF_000296735.1 Chrysochloris asiatica
CAGAACCGACTCGACAGCACTTAACAACAACAACATATATCTGTATCTATATATTCATTTGCTTCTTTTTTCTTTGGCCTGGATTGCTTCTCCTTCAGTCAGACTTTATTCATGTATGTCTGATTTTCTGGGCAAGCATGTCTTAATGAATTTTCCAGGTGGTGTTGAAACCCAGAATAATTAAGTGACTTCTGGAAGGTTACCAAGAGTGTCAATGGCTCAGCATATGGGTCTGCAGCCTCCTCGCCTTCCCCTCTAGGTTTCCTCCCAGCCCATTCCCAACAAAACAAGTAGTCGAGTCAGTTTAGACATATGAATGAAATCTCTGAAGAGCAACTGGTGGGTTTGAACCACTGACCTCTCGGTCAGCAGTTCAGTGCTTAGCCTACAGTTCCACATCAAGACTCCAACCATTCTTACACCACTGAATTTTATAAGCTTGGAAATCTTTATCCAAAACTCTAAACCGTGAAAGCATAAAGGTTAAGAAAGATGTTCAGTAAAGTTGGTGCCTCTCATAGATTCCCAGACAATTGCATACACATTCTCTGTTTTCTCTTTCCTTTGTGCTTGAGGGGCGAGAGTAGGGGATAGCTGTGTGTGTGTGTGTGGGGGGGGGGGGTTGTTACAATGCAGACATGGTACTCAGTTATCACTTTTTATGGTTCTGGCTTTATGCTTTTCTAGGAAGGGCTGAAAATAGAAAACAATTGCTAGTCCTAATTACTCTGTGTGTCACTTGCAGGCTGCCGTCTGACCTCACATTGATTTAGTGCTTATGAAAGGAACAGAGAGAGTACAGCTGAGACTCATCACGACAATTGGGTTTCCAAGCTGTCACGCCCACACTCAAACTTTAGATCAGGTTCCGTTTTCTAAAGCTACCAATATTTCACGTAGCTCAAGATCCTTTGCCTGCAAGATTAGAAATGGGTCTCGAAACTTTGTCTTTCAAACTTATTTCCTGTAAATTCTTTTGAATAAGGAACTTTCAAAGGTTCCTTATTAGAACCCAGGCCTCTGACCCTGACAGAAGTGTTGGACATTGGCCTTGAGGCAGGGGAAAGCTGTGAATGTAACGAATATGTCACCCTGTTCTGTAAGCAGCCACCCTCATCTCTCTGTGCTCCTCTGTGCTCATCTATTTATGTCTTTTCTTCTTTAAGGACAGAAATTCTGCATTAAATCCTGCAACAGGCTGTCCTCCTCTAACGGTCCTTCTCTAAAGGGAAGGTAACTTTTATGTTGATTGTCTGGTTAGATAAACAGAAATTCAAGATGTCTAAAGGAGCTCTTGTAGCATAGTGGTTACGAATAGGGCTGTGAACCTTAAGGTCAGCAGTTCGAAACTACCAGCTGTTCCACGGGAGAAAGATGAGGCTTTCTACACACATAAAGATTTATAGCCTCAGAAACCTTGTACAGGGTTGCTATGAGTCGGAACTGACTCCATGGCACATAACAACAACAACAAATGTAGTCAAATGGAATCCTGGTGTGGTGCTGTAGGATAATGCACTGGATTGCGAGGTGGATTTGAACCACAAGGTCAGGAGTTCAAACCCACCAGCTGCTCCTTGGAAACCCTATACAGGGTCGCTATAAGTTGGAACCCATTCTACGGCACTGAACAATAGCAAATGTGGTCAAAGCATTTTAGAGAAATAAGTGAACTATAAGAAGTGATGCATTTATTTATGGTGTTGGCAAAGAATACCAAATATACTATGGGCTGACAGAAAAATGAACAAATCTATCTTGGATGAAATACAGGATGCTCCCTAGCATCCAGGATGGCAGAACTTGATCTCATGTACCTTGGACACATTATCAGGAGGGACAAATTCCTGGAGAAGGGCATCATGCTTTGTAAAGTAGAGGGTTAGTGAAAAAGCGAAAGTCCTCCGAGAAGATGGAGTGACACAGTGGACTAAAATCTAGCAATGCTTGTGAGGACACTGCAGAACTGGGCAGTGTTTGGTTTTTCTTGCACACAGGGTTTCTATGAGTTGAAACTGACTTGACAGTGCTTAAAAATACAACGTGAGGATGGCTGTTCCTTTTCCTGGCCCAGAATCTAAACTCTTTTCTTGAAGAAGCGGCATACTGTTTTTTTTTCATCTGAGGCATTATTGTTGTTATTAAGTGCCAACGAGTCCATTGGGACCCGTGGCGACACTGTACAGGGTTTCCAAGGCGTGGCTGGTGAGCTTGAACCGCAGACCTTGTGGTTCAAAGCGACTTTGCAGTCCAGTACATTAACTCACAGCACCACACTAGGACTCCTCTGAGACATTATATGCCCCCTGTGTTTAGGCTAAATTGTCAGGGAAGTCACTGTCTATATCTGTGAGATGGAGAGATAGGACTCAGATCAGACCAATCAGAGTATTCTGGACCTTCTGAATAGTATAGGATTGGACACATGATCCAAGGTGTTACAATCAGAAGAAATCCACACATTTCTTTTCCTTTTTTAGTTAGTATTTTTCTTATTGAGTTATAGGAGATCTGTATGTATTCTAGATTCAAGTATTTTATCAGGGATATAATTTGCAAACATTTTGCTCCATTCTTTTCACTGTCATTAAAAAAAATTTTTTTGTGTGAATTGAGTGAAGCTTTATAGACAAGATTATCAACTTTACATTCAACAACTCCTACACTTTGTTTCACCGCAATGATTTCAATCCACTCCATGCAATGGCAGTGATCCCGCTTCCTGTCTGTGGTTCCTAGTTCCATTCCAACCACCTTTCCATCCCTTCTCAACTTTGTCCTTAGGAAAATGGTGCCCTTTGGATTTTGAATGATTGACCATTCCATGGTGAGCAGACCTTACTAGAGTTCTTGTCCCTCCCCCAACCCCTTAAACCTATGTACTGCTTGGCAGAAAATTGGACCACAAAGGTGAGTTCCTTTCTAGACCTGAAGGGTAGACAATGACCATGGCCTCCGATTTCTCCATTCTCTTTCTGACCAGTAAACAGGGTCTTTTGTTTTGTTTTAAAGTAATCATTTTGAGTTTTGTTTCATATTTTCTCTCCTTTATCCTGGACTCTCTAATATGATTCCTATTAGGGCCATAGCTATGGTTGCCAGGCATCATCTAGTTCTTCTGGTCTCAGAGTCATGAAGACCGATGTTCACATGTACCATTAGTTCATTGGAGTCAGTGATTCCGAACCTCTTCAATTCTTATTACTCTTCTTTCTTCCACACATGGAGATACCAGTAGCTGCCCCTTAGATGGCCACTCATAAACTTTCAAGATCCCAGACCGTACTAATTTAAGCAGGATATAGAATTATGTTGTGGACTACGTTATGCCAATTGACCACGATGTCCCCCAAGACTCTGGTCCTGAACCCCCAGACCCATAAACTCATTGCCTTAGGATGTTGGATAATATCTAGGATGTTTTCATCATTTTGCCCACTGTATGTTCCACCACATTTTTAGTTGTATTTGTAGGAAAGTAGATACTCATGTACAAATATCCTCTTTCAAACTCTTATATATTTGTGGGATATATATATATATATATATATATATCCCGTAAAGATTTACAGCCTCGGAAACTCTGTTCAGGGTCACTATGGGTTGGAACCGACTTGACGGCACTTAACAACAACAAATATATATACCACTCTTCCCACCTTAACCATTCAGCCTCCCCAAGGTTCTGTATACATAGCTATTTACATCTGTCCCCTTCAACCCATGCATACCTCCCGGAGTCTACACCTGTCTTCATTATTCCTTTGGCACCTTTTCTCTTCTTGTACCCTGCGCCCCCCTCTCAGCCGAACTAACGTGTGTCTCCAGTCTAGGCAGTGCATTACTCTCCCTGACCTCCCATCCCTAGTAATCATCGAACAATGCTTCTTTTGGTCTACAAACCTTTTCTTTGGCTTTTACACTAATGACCTCATAAAATCTCTGTCTTTTTGTGACTGACTGATTTCATTCAGCATAATGTTCTCAAGGTTTACCCAAGTTAGGAGGTGTGTTTCAGCTTCATCATTATTCTTCAACGTTGCTTGCTGTTGTTGTTAAGTGCATGCAGTTGAGCTCATTAGCGATCCTATATAGGGTTTCTGAGGAGCAGCTGGTGAGCTTGAACCACTGACCTTGTGGTTCAAACTGACTTTGCAGTCCTGCACATTAACCCACAGCACCACACCAGGACTCAACGTTGTATAGTATTCCAATATGTGTATGTAGTAAGCCATGAATTTTTCTAGAAGTATTAAAATCTAGAAGTTCTCTTTAATGATGTTTTTGCTAGCTAGAAGACAAGTCTGCCTTGTTGAGCCCCAACTAGAGCTTACATGGCCTTCAGAAAGCAACACAGAGGAAAGGAGAGCCAAGAAATGATGAGTGACTGAGTCCGGGTGACATATATGATCCCCTGGATCCAGATGTGCCTGAACGCATACCAACCCTTGACCTTGACAGTTACGTGAGCCAATCATTCATTTTTATGCTTAATATAATTTTTTTTTTTTTTTTTGTAGTTTCTCTCCTGTGGTACTAAAATTATTTAAAGAAGGTTATATGAAGAAAAACATGGCATCAGGATTGGAGGAAGACTCATTAACAACCTGCCATATGCAGATGATACAACCTTGCTTGCTGTAAGAGAAGAGGACTTAAAACATTTAATGATGAAGATCAAAGAGCACAGCCTTTGGTATGGATTACATCTCAATTTCAAGAAAACAAAAATCCTCACCACTGGACCAATAAACAACATTCTTATCAATGGAAAAAAGATTAAAGTTGTCAAGGACTTCATTCTTTTTGGTTCAACTATCAACACTCACGGAAGCAGCGGTCAAGAAATCAGACGACGACGTATTGCATTAGGCAAATCTGCTGCACAAGACCTTTTGAAAGTGTTGAAGAGCAAAGATGTCAGTTTGAGGACTAAGGTGTGCCTGACCCCAGCCATGGTATTTGCAATAATCTCATAGGCATGCGAAAGCTGGACAGTGAATAAGGAAGACCGTAGAAGAATTGGTGCTTTTGAGTTATGGTGTTGGAGGAGAATATTGAAAGTGCCATGGGCTGCCAAAAGAACCAATAGATCTGTTTTGGAAGAAGTACAGCCAGAGTGCTCCTTGGAGGCCAAGATGGCCAAACTTCGTCTCTCATACTTTGGACATATTGTCAGGAGGGACCAGTTGCTGGAGAAGGATATCACGTTTGGTAAGGTGGAGGGTCAGAGAAAAAGAGGAAGACCTCCAGCGAGATGGATTGGCCAAGTGGCAGCATCGATGGACTCAAGCGAGGCAACAGTAGTGAGGTTGGCCCTGGATTGGGCAGGGTTTCGTTCTGCTGTGCATAAGGTCGCTATGAGTCAGCACTGACTCGATAGCACCTAACAACAACAACAATGTAATTATATTCAGTGAGTGTCAATATGTGAACCGTGGAAAGAGAAAACTGCAAAGGCTTTCTTTTGTCTTTCTATACTGTCTCCTTCATTTATATGAATTTCAATGTTTTCTGTATTCTGATGTCTCCAGAATATATACGTGCTGCCCAGATTTCTCCTCAGTACTTTAGATGTGTTCCTAATGTGTTTAAGCAGGATAATCAGAAACATCTCAACTGCTGCCTTCCCAAAATTGAACTCTTGGTTTCTCTCCCACAAATACATTCTTGTTCATTCTCGTGTGTGAATATACCATAAGGTGTATGGACACAGGGGTGAATATTCACAGGATGCAAATACTGTTGTTAAGTGCCATCAAGTTGTTCTGACTGAAAGCAACCCTGTATAGTGTTTCTGAAAATTGGCTGGTGGGTTTGAACTGTTGACCTGTGGTTAGCAATCCAATGCTTATCTTCCAGTGCCACATCAGGACCTCAGGGTGAATATACACAGGGGTAAATATAGATAAGGTGAATGTGTACAGGTGTGAATACACATAGGGTTGTGTAGCATTCATTACCCTCTATTCAGGTTCTTCGAAGAAATGGGGGAGAGCCCTTTGCCTCTTCTCTCTCCCTCACCTTCTACATTCAAGCCATCAGCATGGCCTGGCTGTTCCATCGTTACAATATGTCTCAAATCTGAAGACTTCTGGCTCCTCTGCCTCTATCCGATTCATGGATCACCACCTCTCTCCACATTGTTAGAACATCCTTTCTTTTTCCTATTTTATAGTTCCTTTCCAATCTACTGTCTACACTGTTGTCATAATAAATGGATTTTCTTGTATCATGTCATACCCTTCTCTAAATCTCTTTAACAGCTTCATATTGGACATGGAATTAATGCCTCACTGTGGCCTAAATAGCTTTAACTCCATCTGCATCTTGTTACCTACCAGCTTGCTCATCACACCTCAGCTTCAAGAGTTCACTCTCCTCCTCCAGCTCTTCCCATGATTGTCTGCTTTGTGCCTATCAGAGCCCAGCTTGCGTACAAGACCTTCTTTGAAGACAGGTCATTCCCATCTCTACCCTCCGCTCATTTTTATAAAATATTTCTACAAGTTACTTACTATTTGACTTACTACTAGACCAGTCCACATGGTGGGCACCTGATGAATAAAATGGCATGAAAAAGAGCCCTGTGAATCCATGTGTCGACAAGGCATTGTCTACAGACAGAATCAGGAACATATGCTGTACATACACAGGCTCTCTGTCAAGTTTGCATACACCATTGTGAGTACTACAACCGAAATTCATTTACAGTGTTAACTATTTCATGCTGGCTTTGTCTCTTGAGGTATTTTCTTAATTCAGGGCTTCTGGAAATATGTTTGGGCTCCACTGAAAAGTTGTTTGGGCCCCCCCTAGAAAGCACTTGGGGTCCTGGTGTGGCACTGTGGGCAAATGCGCCAGACTGCAAAGTCGTTTGAACTGCAATGTTGGGGGTTCAAGCTCACCAGCTGCTCCTTGGATACCCTATACAGGGTTGCTATGGGTCGAAAACGACTGGACACCACTTAACAATAACAACAACAGAAAGGACTTACTGGTTGAAAACACATTCATTAGATTTGCCCTGGATCCACATCCTGACAACTTGTTGTTGTTATTATTAAGTGCCATCGAGTCAGTTCCAAACCACAGCGACTCTGTATAGGGTTGCCAAAGAGCAGCTGGTAAGTTTGAACCACTGACCTTGCAGTACAAACGACTTTGCAGTCTAACGCATTAGCACCCACAGCGCCACACCGAGACTCCTCCTGACAACTAGGTCCTGGTAAATGGTATAGGTCTACCCCGTCTCCACTGTCCCACCATCCTCCCTCTAGACGTGCTGGTGATGAAGTGCTGAAGGACTTGGGGGCACCCTAAAGGTCAGGAGTTGTGACCCAACAGGCTGCTTCACGGGAGAACAATGTGGCAGTCTGCTTCCACACAGCTTTAGGCTTTCTCTCTCTCTCTGTCTTTTTTCCCTTTAACTTTTTATTATACGTTGAGTGAAGGCTTACAAAGCACATTGCCAGTTTTACATTCAGCAAATTATATACTTTGTTCCGTATATACTTAGGCTGGATTTTCTAGAGAAGCAAAACCAATGAAATATATATATATATATGTTGTTGTTGTTAAGTGCTGTTGAGTCAATTTGACTCATAGTGGCCTTGTATAGGGTTCCCGAGGAGCAGCTGGTGAGCTTGAACCGCTGACCTTACAGTTCAAACAGACCTTGCAGTCCAGTGCTTTAATCCGTACTGCTACACCAGGACACTTTCTTTCTCTCTCTATATAAACAACAGCATATATATATATATATATGTGTGTGTGTGTGTGTGTGTGTGTGTGTGTGTGTATGTAACTGGTAAGTGCCATTGAGTTGGTTCTCATAGTGACCCTGTATGTATTAAGCATAAAAATGAATTATTGGTTCACATAATTGTCAAGGTCAAGGGTTGGTATGCTTTCAGGCACAGCTGGATCCAGGGGGATCATATAGGTCACCAGGACTCATTAACTCATCATTTCTTGGCTCTCCATTCCTCTGTGTTGCTTTCATTGCAGGCCATATAAGCTCTAGTTGGAGCTCAACAAGGGCAGACTTCTCTTCTAGCTAGCAAACACAACATTAAAAAGAAGGACATGTGATCTTGCATGACATTGCATATCCGTACACCTCTGCCCACACTGTTGACAGTCTGAAAAAACTTTATTTTGAGGTGCTACAGCATCCTCCCTTGTAGTCCTGATAAG
>NW_006408669.1:5534999-5536097 GCF_000296735.1 Chrysochloris asiatica
CAGTTCAAAACTACCAGCTGTTCCGCGGGAGAAAGATGAGGCTTTCTGCTCCCGTAAAGATTTACAGCCTCGGAAACCCTGTACAGGGTCACTATTAGTCAGAACCAACTCCATGGCACATAAGCACCACCACCACCAGTTACTTTAGAAAAGAGAGAAAAAAAGATGAGCACTATTAAACGATTGAGCACTATTGACTAAGTCTACCTCTCTACTCTCATCTCATTGTTGATGAAACTGAGGTTCAAAGGCATTGCATTAGATGCACCTTTGAAGGCATGTCACAGATAAAGACTTCGTGCTAACTTGTACAGTCATGTCCATGATGTGGTTGTGACTTCTAAATTTGAGGATTAATTGATTTCTGCATCAAACTGTTCTAAGCATTCAGAGTCAGGTAAGGCAAGGGGAGCCGGAGGCAGAGAGAACCAGAAGGGAGATTTAGTCAAGTGACTGCTTGATGGAGAGGTAGCTCTTGGTATTCATTCACCCACAGTTGTTAATCGTTAGCAAGAAGAAAACCACATGACTAAACTCACAAATGATGGGGAGAACAAAAAATGTTCCCAGTCATGCAAAGTGATATAATGTGAGATGGTTATGTTTTGTTTTGTTTGTTTTAAATGTCTTATTGTGACTTATGTGATAGTTTACATGGGAGAACATTAGCTTTACATTCATCCTATTGTATATCATTTCATTGCCATGGTTATAATTCCCTCCATGTATCATCAACCAACTCGTCAGCAAACAGCCCCTCTCCCTCTCTGGGTCTAGAGTTCCCAGCCACTCTATCACTCCACATCGTCGTCTCTGCCTCCATGTCTGGCATCACTGCTTCTCTGGGTAGGGTCCCACTCGCCACTCTTCTCACTTGATGGTCCCAGGGACCTTGGCTCCTTGACTGCATAGTCATTCATTCCCTTCCTTTTGCTTCAAAACGTCTACCTTTACATTTCCAAACCTTGCAGTCCTGATAACAATTATTCACCATTGTAACCACAAGGGACCTATCCCTATCTCCTTTTATCTGCCCCACCCAGACAAATTGCAGACTACTCATTGGAGAGTCTACCTTCCTCCATGCCCTCTGAATCT
>NW_006408669.1:5544847-5545863 GCF_000296735.1 Chrysochloris asiatica
AGTTACCTCATTTGCCTTTGGTTTCTGATGCATTTGTAGTTGTATTTGATAATGGATAACTGAAAATAATTAGGTTCCATAATATAGGCACTATATATCTTCCAGGAACTTTATAAGTGTAACTTTAACATTTAGGTCTTTGATCCATTTTGAGTTATTTTTTTTGTAGGGTATTAGGTATTGATCTTGCTTCTTTTTCTGCAGAAGGATATCCAATTGCTCCAACATCATTTGTTAAAGAGGCTGTTTCTTTCCCAGTGAGTAGACTTTGATGCCTTGTCAAAAATCAACTGCCCACAGATGGATGGATTTACTTCTGGGTCCTCAGGAATAATTCATTGGTTTAGATGTCTGTCTATTAAACCAGTACCAGGCTGTTTTGATTATAGTGACTGTATAATCTATCTATTGAACTCTTAAAATATGTCTAGCCTGAAATGAGATATGCTATAATTATAAAATACATACTAGTTTTTGAAGACTTGGTATGGAAATAAAAAAAGTATCTCACTAATAATTCCTCTTATTTTGATTACAAACTGACAGTATTTTGGTTCTATTATGTTAAAGAGAAAATATGGTTAATTTCAACTGTTTTCACTTAGAAAAAAACAAATGTGGCTACTTGAAATTTTTCACTTACATATGTGCCTTGCATTATATTTCTATTGAAAAGTGCTGTTCCAGAAACATTCAAAGATCAAGTCACTTCACAATAGCAAATAATGACAACTGTCATTCCAGATAGGCTTGAGAGGGACTTTTCACTCTTCAAGAACGGCTTTATTACCAAAGTGATTAGTATGTAGCAATGACCACACAAATAATAATATCAATACTCACTAGTACACACTGATATTAAAATTAACACTAGGGCTGTTGGAGAACAAACAAGATGGCGCATTGGGAGGAAGTGCAGTAAAGCAGCTCTGCCAGCAACAACACAGAATACCCGACCAAGCAGGCTCAGGGGATGGTCCCAGAACTCTGAACCATATATAAAGGAAAATTTAGAA
>NW_006408669.1:5548181-5549340 GCF_000296735.1 Chrysochloris asiatica
TAAGAACTGGTGGCCAGGAGCAGACTTGCAGAATGTGCCCTTTGGAGATGTAAATTATTATATATGCCTGAGTGGGTTTTTTTATTTGTATGTTTTTGATGGTATATGGAGGGGATTATAATCAATGTAATAAAACCAATTATATGAATTGTTGAATGTGAAACTAATGATGTGCCTTGTAAACTTTCACTCAATTCACAATAAAAACCTTAAATAATAATAATAAAAAATTAACACTAAGGTTGTTGGCAAATGGCTGAAACATTGGACTCAAACATAACAGCAATTGTAAAGATGGCGTAGGTTCACGAAGTGATCCATCTTATTGTACATAGGGTCCCTGGGAATCGGCACCAACTCAATGGCACTTAACAACAACACACATTATGGCTATGGCTACTACAACCTTTCTCGTTCCACAACTACTGTTCGTTTACTATTGCTGCTAAACCCCAACCTCTCTTTTTCTGTGTGCCTGATACTAGAGGACAAGTTCCCAGTGGGACAAAGTGATAAACCAGGGCATCAAATCCAGGTCCCTGCATTTCTCACTCATTACTGCTTCTTTGACATCTGGCTTTGAGTCATTCACCCATGTCCCATTGTTGACAGTGATTTGTCAAGAGCCCATCTACCAGGCCAGGGCTTCTGAAAGTAAGCTAATAAAAGTGTTTCCTCTTCCACTCACCAGTGAATATGGAGCCAGAGTAAACCAACTGAGCGTCCCCAGAAGATCCTAAAAATGAGGGCAAAGGACCAGGCCAGTAGAGATCTAGTATATAGGCACCTATGGGCAGCCCTGAAATCTTGTCACAAATGTCATTATCTGCTCTGCTTATAAAGAAGTGTGACCCTATAACTAATAATAACACCAAATTCCTGAATTCTGCCTTCCACTGTAGGATAAGCACTAGATGGCTAAGTGCGAGGCCAGTGGCTCAAACCCATTAGCCACTCTTGGGAAGCCCTGTAGAAATCAGAACTTATCTGATGGTATATCACCAGCACCACCACTAAGCGAAGGGCAAGAAGCCCTGGTTGCTCAGTGATTAAAGTGCTCGACTGCTAATCGAAATATTGACAGTTTGAATCCACCAGCTGCTCCAACGGGACAAAGATGTGGCAGTTTGTTTCAGTAAAGAAGCACTGTAGGGCAGTT
>NW_006408669.1:5550709-5562659 GCF_000296735.1 Chrysochloris asiatica
ACGCAGTGGTTCTTCTCTGTCCTGTTGTTAAGTGCCACTGAATTAGTACTGATTCATAGAGAACCTGTATAGAGTTTCCGAGGAGTGCCTGGTGCATTTGAACCACTGATGTTACTGTTAGAAGTCCAGTGCTTATCCTACAACGTTTCTACTAGTCAGAATTGACTCAATGGGAACACCTATATCAGAAGGTAGAACTTCAAGATGTTGTTTGTAACCGTATGTTTTAGGTGGGTGAATGAAAGCAGAGCCTTAGATGAGGATTTGTACACAAGTGGTTTACAAGTAAGTGTTCCCAGGGAGAAAAAGCACAGTAGGGTGGGTGGACGGGGGTGGGTGTAAAACAGGGAAGATGATGAAGCTAAAGACTTGATATTAAGCACAATCCCATGGAAGGTAGTTCTGACTCCGTCCCATAGGGAAGCTCTGGACATAGAGCAGTTCATACCTCAGAGTTATCTCAAACCACAGCGAGGGAAGCCTGTTGCTGTTGAGTCCGCTCTTAATCACAAGTGCTAGGTCTTCAATGCTTCATTTTTTTGGGAAGTGAATCTCCAGGCTTTTCTTCTGAGGCACCTCTGGATGAATTAAAAAACCTGCGCCCAACCTTTTAGGTTAGCAGCTAAGGTCATTAACCATTTGCACAACCCAGGGCCTTGAGGGGAGGGAACCAGAGTGTTGATAGCCTCATATCTACCAGTCAGTAGTTGAGTTGCCCCCCAGGAATGGGATGCAAAAGTTCTTGGGATTAAGCTTTTTTATTTTTTTTGTATCCAAGCAAAGCAGGCCCCTGCAGCCTGAGGGCAGTTCTCCACAAAGGGTCACATGTGCCAAAAAAGAAATGACTGATGTTCAACCATTTTAAGAGGTAGTATATAATCCGCGGGAGAAAGATGAGGCTTTCTACTCCCGTAAAGATTTACACCCTCGGAAACCCTGTACAGGGTCGCTATGGGTCGGACCCGACTCGATGGCACTTAACAACAACAACAACAACATATAATCAAGAGCCAATGATCCTGAAGGAAGAAGTCCAAGGTGCACTGAAGGCATTGGTAAAGAACACGGCACCTGGAACTGATGGAATACAAATTGAAATCTTTCAGAAAACTCAGGCAGCACTGGAGGCACTCACTCATCTATGCTAAGAAATTTGGAAGACAACTACCTAGCCAACTGCCTGGAAGAGGTCTGTATTTGTGCCCATTCCAAAGAGTGGTGGCCCAACAGAATGTGGAAATAATTGGACAATATCATTGATAGCCCATGCAAGGAAAGTTTTACTAAAGGTAATACAAAATGGCTACAACCATACTTTGACAAAGAACTTCCAGAGGTTCAAGATGGATTCAGAAGAGGATATGGAATGAGGGACATCGTTGCTGACATCAGGTGGATCTTCGTCGAAAGCAGACAATACCAGAAAGATGTTTACCTGTGCTTTACTGCCTATGCAAAAGCTTTCAATTGTATGAATCATGACAAGCTATGGACTACATTGAGGAGAATGAGTATTCTGGAACACTTAATAGTGCTCATATGGACCAAGAGGCAGTTGTTCAAAGAGAAAAAGGGAACAACAAATGTTTTAAAATTAGGAAAGGCATGCACCAGGGTTGTTTTCTTTCATCATATGTATTCAATCTGTATGCTGAGCAAATAATACAAGATGCTGAATTATATGAAGAAAAATGTGGCATCAGGATTAAAGGGAGACTCATCAACAATGTGCGATATGCAGATGATACAACCTTGCTTGCTGAAAATGAAGAGGACTTAAAATACTTACTGATGAAGATCAAAGACCACAGTCTTAAATATGGGTTGCACCTCAATGTAAAGAAAATAAAAATCATTACCATTGGACCAATAAACAACATCCATATAAATGGAGAAAAGATTGAAGTTCTCAAAGACTTCATTTTGTTCAGATCAAACATCAACAGTCAAGAAATCAAATGATGTATTGCATTAAATATATCTGCTATACAACATATCTTGAAAAGGTTGAAGAGCAAAGATGTCAGTTTGAAGACTAAGGTGCAACTGATCCAAGCTGTGGTATTTGCAATAACCTCATATGTATGTGAAAGTTGGACAGTAGATACGGAAGATCGTGGAAGAATTGATGCATTTGAGTCATGGTATTGGAGGAGAATATTGCAAGTGCCATGGGCTGCCAAAAGAACAAACAGATCTGTGTTGGAAGAAGTGAAACCAGAGTGCTCCTTGGAGACCAGGATAGCCAGACTTCGTCTCTCATACTTTGGACATATTATCGGCAGGGACCAGTCCCTGGAGAAGGATGCCATGTTTAGTAAAATGCAGGGTTGGAGAAAAAGTGGAAGATCCCCAAGGAGATGAGTTGGTACAGGGGCAGTAGCGATGGGCCCTTTAGGCATAGCAATAATTGTGAGGTTGGCCCAGGACTGGGCAGTTTCATTCTATTGTGCATAGGGTTGCTATGAGTTGGTACTGACTCCATGGCACCTAGCAACAACAACAACAACAACTGGTTGTTGGGTGAGATGGCATTCCAAGAATCATTATTTGTGAAAATGGTTAAGAAATAGAGACGACAGAGGATGTAGGCAGAGCACAGTGTAAATACCTGGAAATTCCTATCTCAGTCATATTTGTTGTTGTTGCTAAGTGTCATTGAGTCTGTTCAGGCCCATAGCAACCCTGTATAAGGTTTCCGAGAAATGGCTGATGGGTTTCAACCTCAGATATTGTGGTTCAAATTGATCTTGCAGTCTAGTGCATTACCCTACAGCGCCACATCAGGACTCCTTCTCAGTCATAGTCCACTCTAATTGATCAATACCAGTTTCTAGTGCATTTTCAATGGCTGATTTTTCAGAAGCAAACAATAAAGCTTTTCTTCTAAGGTGCCTCTGGTGGACTTGAACCTCCAACTTTTCACTTTGCAGTTAACCACGTTAGCAGTTTGTGTCCCCCTAGAGACTTATTGTGGGCTAATGCATCATACTGCAAAGTTGTTTGAACTGCAAGGTCAGTGCTTCAAGCTCACCATCTACTCCTTGGAAATCCTATACAGGGTCGCTATGGGTCAGAATCAACTCGACGGCACTTAACAACAACAAAACACGTACTGGCAACGTTGTTGCTACAGGCTGTCATATCAGTTCTGACTCATGGTAACTCTTTCTAGAGTTTCTGAGGAGCAGCTGGTAAATGTGAAGTCTAGTACTGATCCTCCAGCCCTACACCAGGAGTCCTTATTGACAATAAGCCTCTGCTTTATGAGATTTGACCGCACACCTTGTATTTATGCAGCATTTTTCTTTTCTCTTTGAAGTGCTTCACATATAACTCATGCATAAGGACAGCTGAGAACAAGCTTGGTGAGGTCACGTGCAAACCATAAACGAGTACATTTTCAAGGGCAATAGGTTAAATAAAGGCAAGAGGTTCATTGGTTTTACTGCCATGAGTGGTTTCTATTTTTCGGTAAGTCAACCCCCTTAGAAGACATGGCTGAATGGACAAAGAACTCTCTCGGGGGAATTCATGCTTTTTACAGTTTGAGTTTCATTGAGGGAAAGGCAAAAATACAAGACATGGTTTAAAAACTTCCATTTCATCACGACCTCCGTTCCTCACCTCCTTCAGCCCCCTCTCATATTTGGAGAAATTTGTGAAGTAGACATTTTTACAACATGCTCTAAAAGTCTGGCTTACTTTTGAAACATAAGGGTGACTTTTCACAATCAACTCTACCTCACTGGAAGCATGTAGGCTTCCTTGCAGGACTGTGATGGCGTCTCTCTTCCACCAGAATGCTCCAAGTTTAGTGACTGTCAACAACTGGCCCATAGGAACTCTGCAGGCATGGACACAGCTGTCCCTGCATTAGCCCCAGGGCTGGCCCTGGAGTGCAAAGAAACCTCTGTTACCCTCTGGCTTAGGTTATCTAGAGTTGTTATAAAATTAACACAGCTAGTGGATGGCTTTACCAAACTGAAATTTATTTTCTTATAGTTTGTTGTTGTTATGTGCCGTCGAGTCAGTTCCTACCCATAGGGGCCCTGTACAGGGTTTCTGAGGCTGTAAATCTTTATGGGAGCAGAAATCCTGATTTTTCTCCCGTGGAGCAGCTGGTAGTTTTGAACTGCTAATCTTAAGGTTCGCAGCCTGATTCATAACCACTATACTACCAGAGAAGTATGAAGTCAGGCACCAACTCTACAGGCAATATTTCTCTCTCTGTTGGATTTGGGGAAAGGTCCTTGTTCCTTGACTCCTTGCTGGTCTTCATGTGGCTTGGATCTACCTTCCTATCTTGTTGAATCTGCTCCTGTTATATCTTAAATGAGACTGATTCACAATACGCTCTGTGTTAATACTGTCTCATGAACATAACAAACCCCACTCCCCATGGGATTATAACCACAAGTACAGAGGTTAGGAATGACAACACTGATTTTCTGGGGACACAATCTCTGTGTAGAAGCTTCATGGATCAGTGGAGAGAGAGCTCTGGTTTGAACCCAGGGGCAATTCAGCTACACGACCTAGGGGAAGAGATAGCAAACTCTGGCCCATAAGGGACACTCTTTCTGCAGGCTGCTTTTGTGCCAGCTATGAGCTAAGAATAGATTTCATGTGTTTAAATGGTCATGAAAAAAGGAAAAGAAGAGTTACATACAGTTCATGTCCTATGAACCAAAAAACCCAAACCCATTGCCATCAAATGGATTCCAACTCACAGCTACCCTATGGACAAACAGAGTAGAACTGCTACATAGGGTTTCCAAAGTCGATATCTTTACAGATGCAGACCGCTTCATCTTTCTCCCAAGGTGCAGCTGGTGGGTTTGAACCACTGGCCTTATGGTTAACAGCCCAATGCTTAACCCACTGCACTTCCAGGGATCCTTTGTCCTATGGAATGTATATAAAATTTTACTTTTAGCATCTCTACAAAAAGTTTTATTGGAACTCAGTTACACCCATCTATTCATGCTTTTTCTATGGCTGCTTTAGAAACTACGCATATTTGCGTAGTTGCAACAGAGTGTTGGAGGAAGACTTAATCAAACTATGATATGCAGATAATGCAATTTAGCTTGCTGGAAGCAAAGAGGATTTAAAATAATGATTGATGAAGATCAAAGACTGTCAGCCTTCAGTATGGGTTACACATCAGTGTAAAGAAAACAAAATTCTTCACAGCTGCACCAATAAGTAACATCATGAATGGAGAAGAGATTGAAGTTGTCAAATTCGTCTTTTTGCTTGGATCCACAACCAACACACATAGAAGCAGCAGCCAAGAAATCAAACAGCATGCTCTATTAGGCAAATCTGCTGCATAAGACCTTTCAGAATTCAAGAGCAAAGAAGTCAGTTTGAGGACTAAGGTGCGCCTGACCCAAGCCATGGTATTTTCAATAACCGCACATGCATGTGAGGGAGTCCTGATGGGGCACTGTAGGATGAGCACTGGACTTCTAAACACAGCATCTGCTGTTCAAACCCAACAGCCACTCCTCGGAAACCCTATATAGGGTTGCTATGAATCAAAGCTAACTAGATGATACTTAACAAAAACAACAACATATGCATGTGAAAGTTGTATAATGAATAATGAAGACCATAGAAGAATTGATGAGGTTCAGTTATGGTGTTGGAGAAGAATATCAACAGAAGGACAAACAAATGGAAGAAATACAGCACGAATTGTGCATATAAGCTAGGATGGTGAGACTTCATAGATCATACTTTGGACCAGGAGGGACCAGTCTCTGGAGAAGAGCATCATGTTTGATAAAGTGGAGGGTCGGAGAAAAAGAATGAGACCCCCAACAAGATAGACAGACAGAGTGACAGGTGCAATGGGCTGAACCATAACAATTACAAGGATGGCACAGTACCGGCCAGTGTGTCATTCTATTGTGCATTGGGTTACTGTGAGTCAGAGGTGACTAAATGGCACCTAATAACAACAGTAGAGACTGTGTAGTCCACACAGCTCAACATTACTGACTTTTATCATCTCTAACAGAAGGAGCTCTGGTAGCGTAGTGGTTACGAATCGGGCTGCGAACATTAAGGTCAGCGGTTCAAAACTACCAGCCGCTCTGCTGGAAAAAGATGAGGTTTTCTACTCCCGTAAAGATTTACACCCTCGGAAACCCTGTACAGGGTCGCTATGGGTCGGAACCGACTCAATGGCACTTAACAACATCAGACAATAATGCTACCTACCTCAAAGGCATGCATCTTTATGAGGCAATACCCTATAGGTACAAGAGCACAGATGCAGAGACCATGATAGCAGGGTTCAAATCCTAATTTTGCCACTTACTGAGTTACTTTAGACACATCCCTTAATCTTTGGGGCCTTGAACGCAACTTCAGTAAAATGGGAATAATGAGTTTATTCCATGCACAGTACTTAGAACAGTGGTTGGCACTGGATTGTAAACTACAAGGTTGACAGTTCAAACCCACCAGCTGCTCCTGGGAGACTCTATACAGGGTCGCTATGAGTTGGAACTGACTCAAAGGTCCCTAAGAAGAACAATTTGTTAGCTATTGCTACTTTCACAGGGCTAAAGTGAGGACACTCATTTACCTTTATCAAAAAGAAAGATGAAATAATCATCTCTGTTCAAAATGTCCCCATAGCTCCTCATTTCACAGTAGAGTCTCTTGCTATGGTGTCCACAGGACAGGGACTCCGGACCTACACTTCCCAGTTGCCACTGAGTTGACTCTAACTTACGATGACCCTAGGTGTGTGTGAGTAGTGGATAAAGGAGTATGACAATGGCTTCAGGGTGAGTGACAATAGCTCTGGCCCAGTGCACCCTAGGAAGATCATCCCTCAGGCTCAGCTTGGCTTTGCAAAGCCTTCTGGTTGCTACCTGAGTTTGATCTCTGCCTTCTTTTGATTCTGTGATCTATTTTATTTCCTTCTAATAACTTTCTTTCCTGATTAAGCTAACCAGAGATATTGCTGTTGTTAGTAATGAAGAGTTCTGACTCGTGCACCATGGTTGAGGAACTGGATTATAATTTGAGATCTACCTGGTTTATAGTTAAGACTGACTTGGTGGGTCTTTTGTCACTGGACCAGAATCCATTGAGCACAGAAAATGATCTATATCTCTATTCTAGCTCTTTATTTTTTCCAATATCACTATTGTTAGATCTGGGGAGCACGGTGGCTCTGTAGGACAAGCACTGGACTGTCAACAAGGTTGGCAGAACCCACCTGCAACTCCATGGGAGAAAGATGAGACTTTCTGTTTCCACAAAGATTTACAGCCTCAGAAACCCTATCCAGGGTAGCTATGAGTCAAAACTGACTCCGTGGAAATTAACAACACAAACGTCAGATTAATGATTTTCTGCTATTGCTATGTTTTGCTTGCATTTCACATTCCTTTCTCACTATACAGAACTCAATTGGTTTACAAAGTTTTAAAATGTTGGAAGGCTAGGATAAAACCAGCAACAGGGGGAAAAAACAACAATAGCAAACATGTTTATTATAATATGTAACTAAAACTTTTTCAGATGAAGCCAAGTCACAGTATTTGGCAAAGAATTCTGTCCAATTTTCCTTATTGAATTTTCAGTGATCTGTAAGCATTGTGTCATTTATTCCATGCCTGGTCTTTAACTTTTATATTCATTGTTGTCATGGTTTGTTTTAATTGTGTGTAGACAGCACATCATTTTGGGTTTTTTTGGGGGTGACACTTAGAAAAAAAATGAGGGTGAGCTTTGGTCTTATGAAATAATCACAGAAATGACATCAAGAGAATGTAAAACATACTCAGATCAAATGTCTGAAGCAAGTAGCCTCTTTTCAAAATGATTCCAAAGAGTAGTAGCAAGTAACACATCTTTCCAAGGCGATGGGCGAACATGAGTAGGCCCTCGGACGTGTTTAGCGCCAGTTGGAATAGAAAGGGAAGGAGACAGAGAAAGAGCAGATGCCTGGGAGACAAGTTGGAACAGGAATCAAGTGGAGATCAAGCCAGGCTCATGGGTTAGTCTTGGCACAAAAAAGTGCCTGTTCTTTCTCAGAAAGAAGCCAAGGAAGATGAGGGGAGAGGTTGAAGTTAAAAAATTAAATCGAATCATGGTGTCTATCATCCCTTTAGTTTCTTTCGTACCTTGATATGAATGGTGGTGGTGTTGAGGCATATCCACTACTGTGAGATGGGTCCCAGCTCTCCCCTCCCCAAGGGGTGTGGGGCATGAGGCAGATCTAGACTTGAGGAAATAGACTGAACAGGAATTACAGAGTTTGGAAACTTCATATTCCCTGTACTTGTGGAATCAGCTTTAAATGGGTCTTACAGAACTGGAAGTGCTCTTTTGTTGAATTTATAGTGGTTCTTTCTTTCTTTCTTTTTGCAAAACAATTAAAACACAAAAAACAAAGCAAAAAAAAGGAAAGAAATCACAAACCCCCAAAACCTCAACCCTAAAGACTCAAGCATGCTGAGTCTTACTTCTTTCCTTGGGTTTATCTGGAATTCCCTTTATCATCTCTGGCCTGTCTGAGGCTGGCAAGTATAGAGAATGAAATGTAATCAGACCCCAGTCATGGTTCTACCTTGCTTAACCAGCTGTGTAGAATTTTCCAGCTTTCTACTGAGAAAAGCAAAGGAAGCTGAAATAATAACAAACCATACCCTGTCATTTTCCCAGGATGCTCTGACTTTGAGAAGGAATCAAGTCACAGATAGTGTTATGGGATGGATTCGCCAATATTCCCTCCTTTTGCAGGAAGGACAGTCAATCGATAACGAGCTATTTATCCATTCTGTAAACCTTATGTCCTTGTCTGTATTTAAGAGCCGTCAAGTCGGTTCCAACTCATAGCAACCCTGTATAGGGTTTCTGAGGAGCAGCTGGTGGGTTTGAACGCTGATCTTATGGTTAGCAGTCCAGTGCTCACCCTCCAGAGCCATACCAAGACCATGTCAGAATTTCATGAATTTTTTATCCTTTAGGATCACTTAGTTCCAATCTGTTTGGTCATTTAAATATCTTTACCAAGCCAAACCCAAGCCAAACCCACTGCCTATGAAGTGAATTTAAACTCATGGAGACCCCATAGGACAAAAGCAAAATGCTCCAAGGGGTTCCCAACGCTGTAAGTCTTTCTGAAAGCACACAGCCTTGTCTTTCTCCTGTGGAGTGTCTATAGGTTCAAATCACCTTTTGGCTAGTAGCTGAGTGCTTTAACTACTATGTCATCTTGCAGACCTTCTGTGCTGGATAATTCATTATCTTTAAAAGCACTTTATTTCCTCCTAGGCCATCTCTGGCTGTTGAAAAGTTCTTATATATGAGAGCTTTTCAAAAAGTTCATGGAAAAATGTAATGAATAGATAAAAGAATTTTTCCATGAACTTGTTTAAAATCCCAGTATGTTGTTGTTGTTGTTGTTAAGTGCCCTAGAGTCGGTTCCGACCCATAGCGACCCTGTACAGGGTTTCCGAGGGTGTAAATCTTTACGGGAGTAGAAAGCCTGATCTTTCTCCCGCGGAGCAGCTGGTAGTTTCGAACCGCTGACCTTAAGGTTCGCAGCCCGATTTGTAACCACTACGCTACCAGAGCTCCTTAAATCCCAGTATAGAGCATCCCAATCCATCTACTTTGTCCAGACATATGCTATTCTTATTGTCT
This sequence comes from Chrysochloris asiatica, assembly GCF_000296735.1. Lineage (NCBI taxonomy): Eukaryota > Metazoa > Chordata > Mammalia > Afrosoricida > Chrysochloridae > Chrysochloris > Chrysochloris asiatica. The sequence continues at coordinate 5,560,391 of NW_006408669.1, forward strand.
AAGTGCCATTGAGTTAGCTCTGATTCACGCTGACCCTGTGAAGCAGGGGTGGGGTCTTTTGTCCACCAATATTTATAACATCATTTGATGACCATACAAATTTATCATATTAAAAATTAGGCTGCGATATTTGGTCAAACATTTAATTGTTGAAACTGTTGTTAAGTGCCCTTGAGTCAGTTCTGACCCATAGTGAGCCACTGATGAGCTTGAACCACTGACCTTGCTGTTCAAACAGACTTTGCAGTCCAGTGCTTAGTCCACAGCACCATGCCTGGACTACTCATCCCTAATGTGGTGGCACTGTAGGGTAAGGGCTCAACTGCAATGTCAGTGTGAACAGCAAGGTTGGCAGTTTAGATCCACCAGTCGCTCCTTGGAAACCCTATACAGAGATACTATGCGTTGGAACTGATTGACAATGCTTAACAACAGCAACAATCTGATGGCTGGAACTGCAGCAACCTTAGCAGGTCCAGACCAAATGATTTCAGTCCAGACGTTCTTCACCCTGCTGTACAGGGTTTCTGAGGCTGTGTTTACGGGAACAGAAAGCCTCAGCTTTCTCCCATGGAACAGCTGGTAAATTTGAATTGCTACCTTGACGTTATAAACCCAACTCGTAACCCACTATACAACCAGGGCTCCTTGTGGCCACACAAAGAGTGGAATTTTCACTTACTTAGCACCCACATACAACTGTGATAATTAGTCTTTAATCTTCTGTCTCTCATACTCCCTCTCTAACCTATCAGCAACACGGTCAGATCAACCTTCTAATTTTATACCAAGCTTCATATTTTTTCATCTTCACTTAGTCCAAGCCACCAGTGGTTTTTAGTTTGGACTCCTACAATCATTTCCTAAGTGAATGCCAAGCTTTCGTATGAGGGTAAATAAAAAAGTACTGCTACAAAATCATAGAATACTTTATTAAACAATACCATCAAAATGGAAGCTGTTGCTTCTTGACATATCCTTCAACGGGGTCTATATACTTAGGAAAGCAGTGTTTCCATTTTTCAAACTCTTCCTTGAAGAATTCTGCTCAGTTCATACCGTGTTAAAATGGCAGTTTTGTCATCCTCAAAGCACTCATAATGTGTTCATTGTCAAGGTTCTGTGAGTTTTAGGAACAAAAAGACATCTGAAGTGACAAGACTGTATAATGAACGGGCTAAGACTTTCCAATGAAATTCTTTTGGACAGCCCTTGGTACCATCAATAAGCAGGTGAACTGTTAACAAGGAAGACAATTTCCTTGGCAAATTTTTCTGGTCTTTTTCTCACAACGCAGTTTTATAATTTTCTTAAAATTTCTTTCTAATAAACTGTATCACCATCCTTTGCCCTTCAAGAAAATCTATCAAGATCACCCATTTGGAGACCTCCCAACACAGTCACCAAACCCTTCTAAGCTGACCTCTCTGCCTTGAAGTGAACTGGCCCAGCAGACCCCCTCGGAAGTCACTGATTGGATGGCAGCTTTTTTGTTTTTTGAAGGCACCCTAATGAGACAAAGACAAGAGTATTACTATGAGAACTTGTCTTTAGCCATCCAGTATTGGCAGAGCCATATTTAAACAGGCATGGTTTGGAATACATTCATGTGTATATGAAATGAAACCCTAACTGGAATATATATTTTTTTAACTTACCCTCATGTTTGCCTGCCTCCATCGATTCTGCACGTAGAACCCAAGAGGAATGCTTTCTAACATTACATCTTGTCATTACTTTCTTGTTGAATACTTTTCAGTGGTTTTCTGACACATTCAGAATAAAATTTTAAGTCTATACCTAGCCTTACTAGGCCTGATGGCTCTCTCCCTAACTTTTTGCTTTCTCACTCAATGCTCCCTAGCAACCCCTGGCTGTCCCTCAAAACACGTCTTTGCATCTTTGCACCTGCTGCTTTTTCTGTTTGGAATGTTCTTCCTTCAAAAATCTCTGTGGCTGGCATTCTCACTTCCTACGTATCTCTGCTCAGGGAATGAAGCATCATTGGATCTCAGCCATTACTTTTTTTTTTTTTTTAAGGTTTTTATTGTGGATTGAGTGAAAGTTTAGAGGGCAAATCATCAGTTTTACATTCAACAAATCATGCACCTTGTTTCATTACATTGATTATAATCCCCTCCATGTACCATCAGTTAACCGTATTTCTCTCTATCCACTTTAGCTTTTTTTTTTCCTTAAATGTTTTATTGTGAATTATGTGATAGTTTACATGGGAGAACATTAATTTTACATTCATTCTATCGTATAT
>NW_006408669.1:5562796-5564933 GCF_000296735.1 Chrysochloris asiatica
TCTGGATCTAAAGTCTCCAGCTGCTCCATCGCTCCACGTCATCATCTCTGGCTCCATTTCAGTGAGCCATTACTTTTTAACGTTTGCTACCTTATCAAGCTATATGAATGGAATTTCCTAGCTCTAATTGTAAAGAAATTAGTCCTGGTGTGGTTTTGTAGTTTAAGCACTGGACCGAAAAATCGGTTTGAATGACAAGGTTGGCGGTTAGAACTCAGCAACTGCTCCTCAGAAAACCTAAACAGGGTCAGAAGCCACTGAATGGCACTTAACAATAACAACACGCTGAAAAAAGAAAAGGCAAGAGGGGCCTTCCCTGTCTACCCAGTCAACAATATATCTAACACCATTTATCGCCAACTTTGATAATCTTCACATCTGTGTTGGTTATCTTTAGTGTGTTTATCATCTCCTCACAGTTCCATTTCTGAAAATTGTTTTTTTTCTGTCTCTAGTCCCTGACTGGATTGCAAGCTTAATGAAGTCAAGGATTGTATACTTATTCACTTCTGTAACTCCAGGAACTGACACATTTCAATACAGTTGTGTTATGAAAAGAGTGAGTGAAGAAATGAATATCAAACCCACAAAACCAGATTCACTGCCATCAAGTCTGTTCCAGCTCACAGAGACCCTGGAAGACAAAGTAGAAGAAACTGCTCCTTTGGGTTTCTGAGTCTGCACATGTTTACAAGAGCAGACAGTCTCATCTCTGTCCTATGGAGGGGCTGATAGATTTACAATCAAAACTCCTGAAAAGCCAATACATGGGTACTCCCTGGTGATCTAGCCATGTTGTTGGGGTTATTAAGTGCCATTGAGTCAGTTCTGACTTACAGTAACCCTGTATAGTGTTTCTAAGGAGTGACTGGTGGGTTTAAACTGCTAACCTTGCGGCTACCAGTCCTGTGCCTATCCTTCAGAACCATACCAGGACTCTGCTACAGCCATGTTGTTGTTGTTTTTGTTAAGTGCCATTGAGTTGGTTCCAAATAATAGTGATCTTGCATAAGGAGCATAGTGATTACGAGTCGGGCTGCTAATCTCACGGTCAGCAGTTTGAAACTACCAATGGTTCTTCAAGAAAAAGATAAGGCTTTCTGGTCCTGTAAAGATTTAGAGCCTCAGAAACCCTATAACAGGGTCACTATGAGTTGGAACTAACTCCGCAACACATAACCACCACCACAAGTCTTCCAAGGAGCAGTTGGTGGGTCTGAACCACCAACTCTATTGGTTAGCAGTCCAGTGCTTATCCTATAGTACCATACCAGGACTCTTGTATAGCCATGTTGTTGTTAAGTGCCGTTGAGTTGATTCTGACTTATAGCAACCAAGTATAAGGTTTCCGAGGAGTGATTGTTGGGTTTGAACCACTGACCTTTTGATTAGCAGTCCAGTGCTTATCCTACAGAGTCAAACCAGGACTCCAGGTATAGCTATGTTGTTGTTAAGTGTCATCAAGTTGGTTCCGACTCATAGAAACCCTGCATAGAGTTTGTGAGGAACAACTCATGGGTTTGAACCTCCAACCCTGTGGTTCAAAATTCATGAGTCTTGGTATAGCCATTTGTTATTGTTGTTATGTGCCTTTGAGTCAGTTCTTACTCATAATGATCCTGTATAGGGTTTCTGAAGAGTGGCTAGTGGTTTGCAGTTCAAACTGACCTTGCGGTCCAGTGCTTTATCTTGCATCACCACACCAGGACCCCCATTTTTGTTAAGTGCTGTTGAGTTGGTTCCAACTCACAGTGACCCTGAATAGGTTTCCCAGGAGCAGCTGGTGGGTTTGAACTACCATGTGGTCTGCAGTCCAGTGCTGATCCTACAGTGTCTCACCGGGATACTGTAATCTCTCTTCCAAGCAAGGATTTTCAATTATTTGATGATATGTAGTTAATTCTATGTCAGTCTTTCTCCAGAATAAGTAATCCTCCTTCACACTGTTCTACATAATGCTTCTATGTAGAAGCATTCTGTGTCTCCCTTTTCTCACCACGATTCACTTTTCCAACTGTCCCCTCATTGGGGCTACTCTGGATTAGTGTAGCAGTTAAGTGTACAGATTCTGGAATCAGCCTTCAAGGTTTTAATCCAGTTTCTCCCACCAATGACTTTCCTTTTTTTTTTTTATATA
>NW_006408669.1:5565553-5577358 GCF_000296735.1 Chrysochloris asiatica
TTCTACTCCCGTAAGGATTTACACCCTCGGAAACCCTGTACAGGGTCGCTATGGGTCGGACCCGACTCGACGGCACTTAACAACAACAACAATATATATATATATATATACATATATGTGTGTTGTTGTTGTTGAATTATATATTAAAATAATTATATATATATATAATAATTCTTCAGGGCAAGTAAGATTAACATTTAAAATGAGAGGGCTTAAAAAAGTTCATGGAGATATTAGTTAGATCTAAGAAGATCTTTTTTAGTAGGCACGGCAATGACCTTCATTACATACAAGGGTAAGTCAGAAAGAACTCCTATTAGTGTCGCTATACAAAACAGGAAGATCAGCACAGAATGACCACGGCTAAGGGACTACTGAGAGGAATGCAAGAAAACCCGGTAACTATGGTAATTCATATAACACAGACAATCCTGCAACACTAGTGTTATCAAACAATAATTTACAAATAGCTACACAGGAAGACAGGTATGCTAAAGAGATGTTGCTAAGTGTCATGGAGGGTTTCCAAGGAGCAGTTGGTGGGTATAGGAGGGTATAAGAGATCACACTCATCTGCAGATATAGGTTGGGCTGCGGCAATGACTTGTTTACTTTGACACAGGTCACTTGGTGTTCTTTGGTAACTAACAATAGTACATGGATACCAAATTAAACAATAAAGAACTATATTTATGAAATACAGCTAGTGACTAAGTGTCCTCAAGGAAAAAAATGGGCTCTGGGAAAGCCAGACAATGAGAAGACCTTTGGGAACCAAAGCAATGGGGCCATGTTATGAGAGCATTCCTGACTGGGTGTTACCAGACCCATTATTCTCTGGCCTTGTGATACTTCACTTATGATGTAACTTTATGTTGTAGATATGTTTGATTCACATTTCCACCCTCTGTCTTGGGGGTTGACTGATGTTCAATCCACACTATATATAATAGTGACAAGGGAGTTATACAAAGAAAAGAAGATAAAGTGGGTATTGGGCAGGCCAATGTGCAGACAGCTACAGCATTTCCTGATCTTCCTTTCCCTTACTTATAAGAGGATTGCTTCGTTGGTTGTCTTAAAGCTTACAACAACATGATATATGTAAAGAGTTTAACAGTGTCTGGAGCAGAGTAAGCATTGTAATCCTACAAGTAGAGGACCCAGTTTGTAATGGGATATTCTAGGTGAGGTGGAATGGGATACAATTTTTCTCAATCCAGATACATGTGACAGAGTCTATGGCGGAACACACATTTCCACCAGCCACACTGACAATGGATTCTAAGGAAGCTTCTGTCCAGCAAGACCCCTGATGTCTCCATAGATGCTCTGCCAGCTCTTGAATCCCTTTCCTCCCACTAACACAGTTGATCATTTGGACACAACTGCAGGACCTCACACTTAACCTATGACACTTTCTCCAGAGCTTCAAAGTTGAATTTTATCTTTAACAAAGACTTTCAGCTTCATAACACTTACACATTTATTATTACCAGATTACCTAGGATTAAAATAGAAAATGAATATGAAGTGCTTTAAGATTGAAAAACACATAACAAGTGAAAAGTTGCAGTTCTGTTATCACTTGGGTCTTTGCAAGTGGAGATGGAAGTCAACTGCTTAACAATGCCGCAACCATTTTCCTGAGATAAGTCATTCTTTTTATTCTAGCTTTAATTCCATACGTGGGATAATCCTCTGTGCCTTCCCAAATCAGGCAAAACTAAGTACTTTACAATCTATGTTGTTGTTGTTAAGTGTCGTCGAGTCGGTTCCAACCCATAGCGACCCCGTATAGGGTTTCCAAGGAGCAACTGGTGAACTTGAACCACTGACCATGTGGCCCAAACTACTTTACAGTCCAGCGCATTAGCCAACAGCGCCACACCAGGACGCCTTATAAGCTATAGTATATGAGATTTTCCTATTAGCATCACTATTCTCAGTTTCAAGGAATTAAAGTTTTAAGCAAACAGCAAGCTAACTCTTAAACTAGATGGCTCATGTTCTCCATCTTGGAAGTTTGACCAGGCTTTGAAAGCAACAACTGTAGCTGTTTCAGAGCAAATGTAATTTGCGTTCCCTGATTGTCAACAGTGTACTCTCCCTACTCTTTACTATCACAGATATGGGAATAAATACAATAAAGACTTTATATAAACAGCTCTAGTTAGGGACTTAGGCTAATGCTACTCACATAACTTTGGCTTTTTCTGTGGAAACCATGGTGTGTAGTGGTATTTTCAGTGGATATATTGATGTTATATGCCAGCTGGGTGCATGCATGTCTTTTACCTTTTTCCAAATGTCCTTAGATGTCACACAAAACTTCTTAGCAGTACTGTTCTTTTGACTAGAATTAGATTCATTTAACCATTTCAAAACAAAATCAATTTGTATTATCCCTGGGCTTTAAACTATGGCTGGTATGCCTGTTGTTGTTGTTAAGCACCATCGAGTCAGTTCTGACCCATAGTGACCCTGTATAGGGTTTCTGAGGAGCAGCTGGTGAGCTTGAACCACCGACCTTACAGTTCAAACAGGTTTGCAGTCTGCGCATTAACCCACAGCACCACACCAGGACTGTACACTTACGTACTTAATAAATGTCTGACACAAGCAGTAACATTTCTACTTCTTATGCCATTAGAACCATGCATGCCATTACTCTTTCATACTGGTATTTATCGTGTTTGTATGTTTTTGGAAGGTAGACACCTTTTTTGTTCTGATCAAGAAAGAACATTTTTAACAGTTACTAAAATCATTGGATTGTAGTGTTTTGGTCTTCCATATCCAGACATTTTTAAAGCAGGCCACGAGGTCTTTGGGAAATGCTTGCAGGAAGGTTGTTTCAAAGGAAATTGATTACAGCATAATTGAACTTTAATTGAATATGGGAGAGTGGATAGCTGAATGACTAGGGCAGATGTTGATCATTTGCTTATACTTTTCTCCTCTCTCTGAGAATTCCTCATTTCTTGGTTCTGATCAAGCTAATTCTTTGCTATTCTTAAATAGTCCCTAGGAGTCCTGATGTGGTTCTGTAGGACAAGCAATGGACTACTAACCGCAAGGCCTGTGGTTCAAACACACCAGCTGTTCCTTGGAAACCATTTACAGGAACGCTATGAGTAGGACCCAACTACATAGCCAACAACAACCGCAGGTCCTTTCTGGGTACTCTACTTTCAGTCCTCCTGCAGATAAGAAGTGTTCAGTTGAAACACGATAGAACATAGATATTACAGCATAGGACCTGAAGACTGTGGTTTGCTGAGCTGTGGCAAAGAGTCTTCTAAACAAAGGCCTTTGAAAGGTCTTCCCTGTGGTCTTCTCAGTTGTTTTATGTTCTCTATGCTAACTGGAAAATGTAAGACTGATCATGTTTTCCCACCCACCTATTTATTATTTGCATTTACATGAGTTCTGATCTCACAAAGCATGCTCATGATACTTGTTGTAAGACTTCTTGTATGGGCAATGTCTTTATTTTCCCTCCGTTTGCTTTTTAAACATCCAGTAGCCAGATTCCATTATTTCATCTTTCTCTTCCAACTTCACAAGGCAGATGATTATTCTAGCAAACTGACTTCCCTTCCCTTTTTTTAAGAGGTGATCAAAATTTGTGTAAGTTTCCCTAGATGAGACTCAAGCGAAGCTACAGGGCAAATACATCTAAAAAATGGGATAATTAAAGCAAAACGCAGTTTCAATAACATGACATCATGACTTGGTATTTGGAAAGTAAACATGAGCTGGAATTTAATGATGAAGTATGAATGAGGTGGAAGAAAATATGGGCTGAAGGGTTACATAGCCAGACTTTTTCATCTCCATTAGGGGTGAGATTTCTAAATGTACTTCAGTCAGGGACAATTGATGGAATTTGGTGCTGACCATACAAGCTTGTGGAAGGCACTTGAGTCAGAGATGGCTCTTACCTTAGTGCCTGGTTTGTATCATCCTCCCCCTGAATCACTCTTCCATGCAGCTGACAATCTTCAGAGCCCCAGGATGCACTGTGGAATGTCACATGTGTTATAACAAATGATCTTCCATGCACAGGGTAGATGTAAAATGCACAGGATAGCATTAAGGGCCCTGAATTTGTTTCATATCGTGTGAGAGACAATGATGTGCTTTAGGTTTTGTTGTATGAAATTATTTAACTTTTTTTCAAACCATGTATTTGGCTGACTTGCACGGCATACTAGCTCCATTTAAGACATTTAACTAGGGTAGGGAAGGGCCTGAATGCTCAAATGCCTCCAGGAAGGACTGGATGAGATGAAAGATTCCTTGAACTCTTCTTTTGGTTTAGCCCCACGGAAGAAGAAACTATAATTTGGAGGAGTAATTCTCAAAGTACTGAGCAGAAGATTCACTTGCTGCTAGTGAACACACACACACACACACACACACACACACACACACACACAGAGTCTTAGGCCCCAACTATGAAGATTGTTGATGCTGTTGTTAAACAACTTCCAGTAATTTTTGACTCAGTCAACTGATGGGTTTGAACGGCTGACCTTGCGGTTAATAGTCTAGTGCTTATCCTACAGCATTGCACCAGGACCATTACGATTGGAGCTCAATAAATCACAATTATATTATGGGGCCCGGGTGTGGCGCTGTAGGAAAAACACTGGACTGCTAACTGTAAGGTCAGTGGTTCAAATCCACGAGCTACTCTCAGAAACCCTATACAGTGCCATTATTAGTCAGAAACTCACTCGACAGAACTTAAACACAACAACATATTATGGAAGGCCTGTAGGTGGTGCGAATGGTTTGTACTCGGCTGCTAACCTAAGGGTGGTGGAGGTGATTACGTGCCGTGGAGTCGGTTCCGACTCATAGTGACCCTGCACAGGGTTTCCAAGGCTGTTAATCTTTATGGGAGTAGAAAGCCTCATCTTTTTCCCACAGAACAGCTGGTAGTTTTGAACTGCTGACCTTGTGGTTAGTTAGCAGCCTGATTCTTAACCACTACGTCCACTCAGCAGTACGGTGGAAGAAAAGTCTTGGCATTCTGCTTCTAGTTGAGATTCTCTGCTGTGTATGCTGCCAAGTCGGTTCCTACTCATGATGACCCTGTGTATGGTTCCCAAGCCTGAAAATCTTCTAATTAAGATGAGAACTCAGAAAACCCTATGAAGCAGTTCTATCCTGATACAGGGTTGTCATGAGTCCCAATTGCCTCAATGGCAACCATCAACAACAAGAACATAATTGTTACAACCACTACTATTTTTAATATTCATATTCTGTTAAAGTGCCGTCGAGTTGGTTCTGCCTCACAGCAACCCTGTAAAGGGTTTACAAAGAGGGTTTACAAGGTGGATTTGAACCGGTGACCTTGTGGCTCAAACCAACCTTGTGGTCCAGTGCTTTATCCTACAGGGCCACACCAGGACTCCATATTCTAGGAATTGCTAAATTAATCTGATCACTAGACAAACTCCTTCAAAGCAGGAATGGACTATTAGTGCTCAGCCAAGAGAGAGGCTAAGACAGACTTCTACGGACGGACTGTGCTGGCCACTTCTGCCTCTGTACTTGAGGCTTCTTTGTTTTTAGTCTCAGTGGACATTTCCCCTTTTCTTATTTAAAAGTTGTTATTGTTGTTAAGTGCCTTTGAGTTGGTTCTGACCCATAGTGACCCTGAACAGGGTTTCCGAGGCTGTAAATCTTTATGGGAGCAGAAAGCCTCATCTTTCTCCTGCGGAGCATCTGGTAGTTTCAAACTGCTGACCTTGACGTTTGAACCCAATTTGTAACCACTATGCTACCAGAGCTCCTTATTTAAAAGTAACAGATGTAAAAACTTGCTTTGCTATCATAAGTTACGCTTTCTTATGAACATACCAGCAAATATGAAGTGGATTCCTATTTTTCTTAATTTCCCATGTTCCTACTCACAACCCATTGCCACAGAGCCAATTTCAACTCATAAAAACTCTACAGGCCAGGATAGAATTGCTCCCTAGAGGGCCAGTAAATCTTTAGGGGAGGAGAAAACCTCATCTTTCTCTCACTGAGCAGTGGTTAGGCTCAAACTGCTGACATTGCTGTTGGCAGTCCAATCCTTAACTCACTGTGCCATGAGGGATCTTCCTCCCATGATCATGGAAGGTGATGTTACTGGCTTGTACCATTGTTCCAAAGGGGGACATGAAGACAGTGACCACATTAAAGGAAAACTGGCTGGAAGGTATGTTCGGAAATCTAGCTTTACAGTGGTGAGCATGCATAGTACATGCATGGTTCCATTTTTAAAAGTAGGATTCGGTGTCTGGATGTACAAAAACAATATAGTACATCAGAGAGTAGGTGATCATGATGCTGGAGATAGAAATGGCTTCATGGTTCATGCCATGTACTTGATTGAATGCTCTACTTTCACCATTTTGAAATTCTCAATAATTCTGAACTTGAGGGCCTGCATTTTCACTAAGCTATGGGCTCCACAAATTATGAAGCTGACTCTGGGTGGAGGTGACAGTAGGTATTAGAGGAACATCGTTAAGTCATGGTTCATAAAACCACCAGAGAGCCAAGCTCTGACTAGCAGTCCATAAAGTTCATTGTTTTTCTGCCACATGACAATAGATTGTTGGCGGGTGGGAAGGAGATAAGGGGCAAGAAGACCAGAAAGGAAGAAAGTCATTCTAATATTTGGGTGAGAGATGATCTTGGATTAGAATACATTGTGTAAATGGAATTTTCCATACCTCAGAAAAAATAAAGTTAGATATGTTTCTAAGGCAGATTGAATAAAATTAAAATTTTAAAAATATGTGTGTTAAGGCAAGAAGTGACTGGCTTACAAGCTTTCAAGAGGGAACCTAGATCCAGAGGGCCTGGAGGAAGGTAGAATCTCCAGTGTGTAGTATTCAGTCTGACTAGCCGGGGCTGATGCAATGAAATGCAGACGGGTCTCTTGTGATACAATAGTGAATAATTGTTATCAGGACTGATTGTGAGGGTCGGAAATGTAAAGGTAGACGTTTTATAGCAAGGAGGGGAGTGATTAACTTTTCAGTCTAGGAGCGAAAGTCCCTAGGACCATCAAGGGAGAAGAGCAGAGACTGGACCCTACCCAGAGAAGCAGTGATGCCTGAAATGGAGCCAGAGATGATGACATGCAGCAATGGAGCAGCTGGAGACTTTAGATTCAGAGAGGGAGAGCGATTGTGTGCTGAAGACCTGGGGGGCACGGGGGAAGGATTGCATGGAGGGGATTGTAACCATGGCAATGAGACGATATAAGATAGAATGAATGTAAAACTAATGTTCTCCCATGTAAACTATCACATAATTCACAATAAAACATTAATATATATATATATGTTGATGTTATAAATGTGACCCATCAACAAGATGGCTTCTTGTCATGCCAAGGGATGACTCTAGAAACCATGTTGATGGGAGTACAGAGTTATACACAAGATTCTTGGTGCTGACCCGGACAGCTTTCAGGCCTGGAGTATGACCAAGCCAAACAAGGGCTCTGCTGAACAGGTTCAGGCTGACCAAGGTCATTCAGCTGCGTACCTTGTGCGTGAGGTCAGGGGGAAGGGCCTGACTTGCAGCTGTAACACAAAGCCACCAACGACAGCAATTATTAATGGCTGTCCTTTGTCCTGATTTGGTGGCAGTCAGATGACAATGGCTATAAGTAGAACACAGATGCTAATGTTGGACTAGTTATGTTCATTTGGATATGTTATGAGAAAAGACTAGAAGAAGATTACCCACATTCCAGCTAAACGGTTTTTTTTAGAGTTTCAAAGTTGTCAAGACTAGAGAGGGCAGCATTTAAATATTTATAGTGGTTTCTTAGTTATTACTTTCTATTTGGCCTTTGGAAAAATAGTACAAAGATTAATTTCTTGGTTGTTAATGCTGATTCAATTCTATAATTAATTTTAAACTCAACATGACCCACTGCTATACTTCAACTAATGAGACTGCTTGGAATTTACATTAGCTAATTAATCAACATGACTTTGGGTATGATACCACAAAGTCAATGGTCAGCTTAAATTTAGAAACCTTCGCGACCCAACCTTATTTTAGCCCCATTTATATCAGCTTTAGTTATGTTTATACAGTTCTCTGAGGTAGCATTACTTTTTAAACATTACTTTAAACTCTTCTGGTCATTGAATTGAAGGGGTCCCATGACCTCGAGGTAATGAGCTTCTATTGTAGTGGGCCCAAGCCTAGCTTTTTTTTCTTGCTCCATTAAAATGTAAACGGAATGCTATCTTGGTCATTCTTAAGTGAAAAATGATTCTCCAAATTTATGCTGACACTTTGGATTAACAAGTCTAGAATCTTGTGCTGAAATGAAATTGAACCCTAAAAAGGCACACCCATCCATTTTTCTCCCAAATCAACTGAATTACAGCTTTAACGTTTTCAAATCACTTTATCCTGGTTTTGCTTTGTTGTTTTTTATGTCTTGGTTAATGTAGTGTCACCATTTGATGAAATAAAAGTGGAGGAGACAGGAGGGACAATAAATTCCTTCAAAAACAAGATAACTGAATCAACCGAAGCAGTCTTTTTTCAAAATGAAAGCTCTTAGCCTGTTTTCATGTTTAAAGCACAACTAGAACCTCAGAAAAGCGTTGGCCAACAAGCAGATATGTTCGTTTTAATTTGTATATTCATTTGATCTTGGAATCCACTTAAAAAATACATAAATATTTTCCTTGGAAATGCAGATACTTCCTGCATTTATGAAGAAAAAACAAAATGAAGGCTCTGTTTGTTTTGCATTACCAGATGTGGGCAGGATACAATGTGGAATGCAAGAGAAAAGACGTGGATGGGCTGGGGGTCAGCTACGACCTTGGGTGAGTCATATACCTGCTCCCCCAGCCTCAGTGTGTTCCCATCTGGAAAATATCAATCAAATAATGATGTGAAACTAGAATTTCTTCTCATTCGGCTACTGATCACTATCAGGCACCCCATCTTTGCTTTCATTTATGACTTATGACTATATTAATTTAATTGAATTCCTTTTTACATTAATTTGAAACTCATTTAAATATCTTTTCCTTTGATTTAACCTTCTCCACTCCTTCCGCCATTATACTTTTAATTTCTCTCACCCTCTGGTGAACCTCAACAACTTTCCAAGGAAAATCAAGCTCTCTGACCAAAGGGGTTTAATGAGAGGTTGATTGATTTTGCTCACACTGGTCCATTGTCCCTTCGTCTTTCAGTTGTTTATAAGCACACAAACTTGTGTTTAAGTGTTTACAGGCCCACACTGTATAAACAATTATTGTAGACTCAAGAAAACATATAATCACAGAATGAGTTGGTTGTTGATGCATGTAAAAATATTTGACTTTTCTTTTGGGGGGAAAAAAAAGATGAAGAAATGTAAACTGAGCCTACAAGGGCATTACCTAAATTTAAAGGTAATCTTATGCATCTACTAATCCATCTACTTGTCCAAACAGCCATCCATCCTTCCATCTATCTTCCTAGCAGAAAACATCAAGGTATGTAGTATAACAGTAGCATCTATCTGCTAACATTTGGGACGATGTGAACTTCAGTAATATAACTGTTAAAGAGTTACCATGTGATTTCAGTTTTTGACAAAACAATAACAATGCTATTCACCTCTTTCAAATCAATGAACAGATTTCAAGCATTAAGAGCTATTTATAAAAAACTCAATGAGCTACATATTTTATACAGTTACTCCTGGTCTGGGAAATTATTTTCTCAATTATACTTCATTTCAGCATCACCTTATAGAGTTGTTAGCATTTTTCTGACATTACCTAACTTCCCCTTTAGAGTGAAAGAAGTTTTGTAGAAATTGCTATCTGAAAAATATTTAGCACAGTCTTTCCTTTTTAAAAATATAATCTTTAATGTCACATTGGAAATGGTGCTTATTTTGAATTGCCCACTTTTTAAAACTATAGGACATCTGTCTATATTTTGTCTAGGATGTAGACTTAATTGGCCAAGTTGTGAAATAATTAATATCCCAGATGCTCAAGTTGAAGCTTGGTGGAACTCTTGAGTAAAATAGAAATTACACCGCAGGTTTTGGCTCTTTTACTGTTTTCTTGCTAATGGATGGAATCTAAGATGGTGATGCACTTAGTTTAGACAAATAGGTGTCACATCTGCAGAAAGCACTCCCAACAGGATATGAGGGGAAGTCAAAAAGTATTGCTACAAAATCATAGAAACTTTAATTAAGTACAAAGATCCAAAGCGAAGCTGCTCTTACATTCTCCGACTTAGGTCTGTACACCTCTGAAGATGACGTTTCCATCTCTCTAAAACTTCCCCGAAGAATTCTGCACTATTTGTTCTGTTGTTTTCAGTAGGTCCTGCCGAGTGTTCTGACTCATAGCTACCTAAGGCACAACAGAATGAAACACTGTCTGGTTCTGTGCCATCTTCACAATTGTTGTTACATTTGAGCCTATTGTTGTTGTTGTTGTGTCATTCCATCTTATTGGGGGCCTGTTTCTTTTTAACTGACCTTCTATTTTACCAAGCAAGATACTCCTCTCCAAGGACTGGTCCCTTCTGATAACATGCCTGAGCTACAAGAGACAAAGTCTCAAAACCCAGGCTTCTAAGAAGCACTCTGGTTGTATTTCTTCCTAGAAAGACTTGTTTGTTCTTCTGGTGATCCATGGCACTTTTGATTTTCTTCTCCAACAGCATAATTCAAAGACATGCATTCTTCTAGGGTCTTCCTGAGTCACGTTCAACTTTCACATGTGGATGAAGCAAGTGAAAATACCATGGCTTTGGTCAGGCACAACTTAGTCCTCACACCGACATCTTTGCTCTTGAACACTTTAAAGAATTCTTGTGCAGATCTGTCTAATGCTATTTCATATGATCAAGAGCCAATGATACTGAAGGAAGAAGTCCAAGGTGCATTGAAGAAATTGGCAAAGAACAAGGCACCGGGAATTTATGGAATAAAAATTGAAATCTTTCAAGAAAGTGAGGTGGCACTTGAAGCACCCACTCATCTCTGCCCAGAAATTTGGAAGACAACTATCTGGCCAATTGATGGGAAGAGATCCATATTTGTGCCCATTTCAAAGAGAGGTGACCCAATGGAATGCAGAAATCATCGGACAATATCTTTGATATCCCATGCGAGTAAATTTTTACTAAAGGCAATACAGAAATGGCTGCAAGCATACATTGACAGAGAACTTCCAGAGGTTCAAGTCGGATTCAGAAGAGGACGTGGAATGAGGGAGATCAATGCTGATGTCAGAAAGGTCTTGGTTGAAAGCAGAGAATACCAGAAAGATGTTTATCTGTGCTTTATTGACTACACAAAGGCCTTCAATTGTGTGGATCATGACAAGATAAGGACAACATTGCGAAGTATGAGTATTCCGGAACACTTAATTGTGCTCATGAGGAATCCATACCTGGACCAAGAGGCAGTTGCTCGAACAGAACACGGAAACACTGAATGGTTTAAAATTAAGAATGGTGTCTGACAGGGTTGTATTCTTTTACCATACTTATTCAACCTGTATGCTGAGCAAATAATACGAGAAGCTGGGTTATATGAAAAAAAAACATGGCATCAGGATTGGAGGAAGACTCATTAACAATCTACGATATGCAGATGATAAAACCTTGCTTGCTGAAAGTGAAGAGGACTTAAAGCATTTACTGATGAAGATCAAAGACCACAGCCTTGATAAGGAGACACTTCTGAAAGCAGCCAGGGAAAACAGAAGTGTAACATACAAAAGGCAAGCA
>NW_006408669.1:5581164-5591183 GCF_000296735.1 Chrysochloris asiatica
AACCCCATGTGAACTACCCCAAAGGGTAGTTCTAAGCTACAAGATTTACAGGTGCAGATTATTATGTCTTTTTTCTGCATGTTCACTGGGTAGGTTTGAACCTCCAACCTTTCTGTTAGTAGATCAAGATTAAAAGAACAGGTACTGTTAAAAAACATTAAAATTGATTGCTAGACATTTAATTTTGATTTTAGGTGATTCATTTTGTTGATTCCCTTGTGACTTTTGAGAGGTTCTTATTACTAACACTATTCAACAAGAGTTTTCAATGGACTTCAGGGAAGAATGCGTTTAAAAGTAATAGGTTCAGTAGATTCAATTGTTCTTAACTCTGAATAATAAAAAGCGGCTGACCAGGGCTCAATATGAAAAGGATTTGAAATCTGAATCTGACTTCTTGGTAAAATATTACCGGTTCAATCAGCCACATCTGTGTTGGGCACGGAGAGGTAAGTGGTAGCAAATACATTACACATCTATTTTGGAAAAATCACTCATCTGGGATTGAGAATTCCAAGTCTTATTACAGGTGACTTTGGGTACATTACTTATATTCTCTGACTCTACAGCCATAGAATCTAACTGCTAAACAAGGAGCTACAATAAATAATTCCATGACCCAGCTGTAATAACCACCTCCAAGTGGCAGTATCGGTGGACTCAAGCGTGCCAACAGTAGTGAAGTTGGCCCAGGATCGGGCAGTGTTTCGTTCTGTTGTGCATAAGGTCGCTATGGGTGGGTACCAACTCACAGCCACCTTGTGTAAGGTTTCTGAGAGACAGCTGGTGGGTTTGAATAGTAGTCCAGAGCTTATCCTACAGTACCAGAGTTGGCAGAAATGGTTGACATTCCACAACTAATTGATCATTGGTGGTTTGAACACACTCCGCCTTGCAATCTAGCTCAGTAAAGGTCACAGCAATCGAACCTCATGGAGCACAGTTCCATGCTGTAACACATGGACTCACCCAGAGTGAAGACTGATGAGTATAATAGCTTATCTCTGGCAATAGCTCCTGGTTGGCCTCTCTGTAGTCATCACTATTCATTTGCTTCATGCATAGGAAAAGTATATTCAGTTATATAAATGTGACATAGGAGCCCATCACCCCACTTGTACAACTTCTAGGGTGGTCTTTTAGTAACTAAATACTGAACATATACTGTGTTAGGAGTCTTCAGGGACTACAGATGTGAACCAGATTATCTTCCCTTCCTCCAAAGGACGTCTAGAAGAGTTTTATGCCTTATTTCCAAGGATATATAATAGAAGGGAGACCGTGGTGCCTTTAGAGAGGTAAACAAGTCAAAACCAAACCCACTGCTATCAAGTTGATTCCAACTCACAGTGACCCTAATGGACAAAACAGAACTTTGCTCATAGTGTCCAAGGCTGTAAATCTTTATAGAATCAGATATAAACCTTTATATTTTTCTTTCAGGGAGAAGTTGGTGGATTTGAACTGCAAATATTTTGGTTAGCAGCCCAACAATTAACCCACTATACCACCAGGGTTTCTTTAGAGAGGTATGTTGTATTGTTGTTGTTGTTAAGTGCTGTCAAATCGGTTCCAACTCATAGCGACCCTATGCACAACGGAACAAAACAATGCCTGGCCCGCCATCAGCCTCACAACTATTGTTACATTTGAGCCCATTGCTACGGCCACTGTGTCAATACATTTCATTCTTCCTCTTTTCAACGACCCTCTATTTTACCAAGTATGATGCCAGTCTCCAGGATAACAAGCCCGAAGTATGAAAAATGAACCCTTGGCAACCTGGCTTCTAAGGAACATTCTGAATGTACTTCTTTCAACAGAGATTTGTTTGTTCTTCTGGCAGTCCATGGGACTTTGAATATTCTTCTCCAACACTGTAACTCAAATGCACCAAATCTTCTATGGTCTCCCTTATTTATTCTCCAACTCTCACATGCATATGAGGAAAGTGAAAATATCATATCCTGTGTCATCTATACCTTAGTCCTCAAACTCATGTCTTTGCTCTTGAAACTTTAAAGAGGTTCTGTGCAACAGATTTGCCTAATCCGTCTGATTTCTTGGTTGTTGCTTCTATGAGTGTAGATTATGTATCCAAGCAAAGTGAAGCTTTTGACAATGGCAGTCTTTTTTCCATTTATTATGATGTTATTTATTAGTTGTGAAGATTTTTGTTTTATTTACATCAAGGTGCAAGCCATACTGTGGCTGTATGTAGTCTTTTATCTTTATCAGTAAGTATTTTAAGTCCTCTTTGTTTTCAGCAAGCAAGGTTATATATATCATCTGCATCTCACAGGTTGTTAATGAGTCTTCCTCCAATCCTGATGCCATGTTTTTCTTCATATAATCCAGCTTCTTGGAAATGTGCTCAGCATACAGATCGAATAAGTATGGTGACAGGATATAACCCTGGCACACACCTTTCCTGATATTAAAACATTTAATATCCCATTGTTCTGTTCTAACAACTGCCTCTTGGT
Source organism: Chrysochloris asiatica (assembly GCF_000296735.1). Classification (NCBI taxonomy): domain Eukaryota; kingdom Metazoa; phylum Chordata; class Mammalia; order Afrosoricida; family Chrysochloridae; genus Chrysochloris; species Chrysochloris asiatica. The sequence goes on from NW_006408669.1 coordinate 5,583,651, forward strand.
TTATGTACAGGTAGGTTTCTTATGAGCACTATTAAGTGTTCTGGAATACCCATCCTTTGCCAGTGACATCCATAGCTTGTCAAGAGCTACACAGTCATAACTCTTTGCATAGTCAATTAAGCAAAATTAGTATCTTTCTAACACTCTCTGTCTTCAGGCAAGTTCCATCTGAAGTCAGCAATGACATCCTTAGTTATATGTCCTCTTCTGGATCTGGTTTGAATTTCTAGCAGCTCCCGGTTGATGAACTGTCACAACCATTTAAAAATTATCTTCAGTAAAATTTTAACTGCACAGGATATTAATATTATTCTATGATTTCTGCATTTTGTTAGGTTCTCTCTCGCTCTTTGAAACGGGCACACATGTAGGTATCTTTCAATCAGTTGGCCAGGTAGCTGTCTTCCAAATTTCTTGACATGGATGAATGAGTGGCTCCAATGCTGAAACAGTTTGTTGAAATTTTTCAATTTGTATTCTGCCAATTCCTGGAGTCATGTTTTTCCTCATTGTCTTCAGTACAGCTTGCACTTCTTCCTTCAGTATGACTGATTCTTTTTTTATAATTTTGTTGTTGTTAAATTGTGAACTGAGTGATAATTTACATGGGAAAGCATCGGCTTTACACCACTGTTTCATTGCAATGATAACAATCTCCTCTGTTCATCATCATTCAACAATATTTACTTCAATTCCCTCTGTGTGTGTTTTTTGTTGTTGTTGTTGTTATAGTTTTGTTTTTATTTTGAGGGGAGGGGATGTACACAGAAACACTCAGAAATATATAATTTAAACCAAAGAGCACATTCTACAAGCCTGCCTTTTGGCTGCCAAAACTCAGTCCCTCTACTTCCGTTAGTCTAGAGTCCTCAGCTGCTCCCTCTCTCCATGTCCTCATCTCTGCCTCCATCTCTGGTGTGGCTGCTTCTCTGGATAGGGTCCCACATTCCACTTGTGCTCTTCTCCCATGATGGTTTTCAGGTCCTCTGTTTCTGGACTGTAAGATTAACTACTCTTCTGTTTTTGTTAGAAAACGTCTACCTTTACAATTGTGACTGTCGCTATTAGTCATGATAAAAATTAGTCACTGTTGAATGATAAGAATCGTATCCCCATCTCTTTTCACCAGACACGTCTGGACAAGATGAAAACCAATCAGTGAGGACTCTCCCTTCCCCCTCACACTCTTAAACTAAACTCCCCCTTGAAAACTTGTAAGTCAGTCACTTCGTGCCTTTATCGCCCCCTTATTTTAGGTAGTCAGTGTCTACGTTGCCCATCTCTATCTACCCTGTATACAGAGGAGATAGGATTGATACTTGATATGAAGACTCCGTCCCTCTCAATTGGTATTTTGAGCTACTACATCCATAAGAACAGGTCAAGTTCATCAAATTGTAACCATTTACACTCATTTCCTTTATCAAAAATTGTTTTCTTTTTTTATCTTCCTCTAGTCGAGTTCTGATTATCAAGCCATCAAGGCTAAGTCAAATGTGTTGTGTCTGCAAGTTTGGGTGTTCTTGTGCATCTCCTCTCACTTCATATGAGCTGGATGCTTCACTCTCAGCTCTAGCCCTCCGTGGCTATGTTCTTGTCCACGGGCTCAGGAGTCCCCACGTCTCACCACACTTTGGACCAACCAGCCTTTCCTTTTCTCTCTCTCATCTCCAGGTCAAGGGGAGTCTAAGTACCAATGATTCTTGATCATATGTTACCTCTCAAAATGGCTGAACATCATTCATTTCTTTCTGGTGCAGTGACCTAGTGTATATGTTCCATATTCTTTTGATGCTTTCTAAAACAGTCAATGTTTTGCCCATAGAATCCTTCAATATTATAAACTGAAGTTTACATTTTTTTCTTCAGTTCTTTCAGCTTAAGAAGAGCTAAGCATGTTATTTCCTTTTGGTTTTCTAACTCCAGGTCTTTGCACATTTCATTATAATAATTTTGTCTTCTTGAATTGCCCTTTGAAATTTTCTGTTCTGTGCTTTTACCTCCTCATTACTTTCTTTTGCTGTAAGTTCTCTATGCTCAACTTTGAGAGTCACTTCTGATATTCAGTTTTGTCTTGGCTTTCTTTCCTGTCTTTTAAATGACCTTTGGCTCTCTTCTTGTATGATGTTCTCGATGTTATTTCATAACCCTTCTGATCTTCAGTTATTAGTGTCTAATGTATTAAATCTGTTTGAGATAGTCTCTAAATTCATGTGGAATATGTTCAAGGTCATATTTTGGCTCTCATGGAATTGTTTCAACTTTCTTCAGCTTCACTGTAAATTTGCATAGTCTGTCCGTGGTCTTGTTTTGGCTTTGATATTGAGCTTTTCTACTGTATGTTTCAATAGATGTAGTCAACTGGATTCTTGTGTATTTCACCTGGTAAGGTCTATGTGTGTAGCGGCGTTGTTGGTAAGTGCCATCGAGTTGGTTCCAACACATAGCAATCCTGTATAGGGTTTCCAGTGAAGAGCGGCTGGTAGGTTTGAACTGCCAAATTGCAGTCTACTGCTTATCCTACAGAGCCACACCAGGACTCCATGTATATACTAGTGCCTTTTTATGTTATTGAAAAAAGGTATTTGCAACGAAGAAGTCATTGGCCTTGAAAATTTCTATCATAAGATTTCTACCAACAAGGCCATATTTTCCAAGTATTTATCTGATTCATCTTTGTTTCCAACCTTCACATTCCAATTACCAGTAATCATCAATATATCTTGATTGCATGTTTGATCAATTTCAGATTGACAAAGTTGGTAATATTCAATTTCATCATCACTGACTTTAGTGGTTAGTGGGTAAATTTGAATTACAGCATTATTAACTAGTTTTCCTTGTATAAATATTATCCTATCACAGACAGCATTGTACTATAATAGGATAGATCTTGAAATATTCTTTTTGTCAATGAATGTGATGCCATTTCCTTTTTAATTTGTCCTCCCCAGCATATTAAATCATGATTGTCAGGTTTAAAATAGCCAATGTCAGTTCATTTCAGTGCATTAATGCCTGGGAATTCTGGTGTGGCACTGTGGGGTAATCTGTGGACTGCTAATCAGAAGGGTGGTGGGTCAAACCTACCAGCCACTACTTGGAAACCCTGTACAGGGTTGCTATGAGTCAGAACCTGTATAGAGAGTTTCTAAGGAGCAGCAGGTGGGTTTGAACTTGAAGTGTATAGTCCTTTGCTTATTTTACTGCACCACACCAGGAGTCCTAGAGAGGTATGTTGTTGTTGTTAAGTACCATCGAGTCAGTTCTGACCCAAAGCGACCCTCTATAGGGATTCTGAGGAAGGGCTGGTGAGTTTGAACCACCGGTCTTGTGGTTGAAATGACTTTGCAGTCCAGCACATTAACCCACAGCACCACACCAGGACTCCAGAGAGATACAGATTTATTTGAAAATATGAGCATTCATGAGGGGGAGCGTGAAGTGTGAAGCAGAGGGAGGTCTTGATCTGGCCAATTTGATGTTACTCTCATGAAGTCACTGGATGCGGAGTTAGAAAAAGATGTGCAGTAACCCACCATATACAATATCCACCATATAGATAAGAAATATGTAAAAATCCCTAAAAACACAGATAAGAGTAAAATGTAGGAAAATAATTAGGAAGTACTGAGTTCTGGGTATTATCTTTGTTTTTAATACAATTAGTTTAATTTTAACTGTATGTAATTTAATTTTAAATAATCGTGTATTTAACAACTGACTTGCAAAATCCCTGGAAATATTATAAATGGTATCCTTAAACTAGTATGAGTCTGCTCCACTGTGTCATTGGATACTGTGCATTTTAAACTGAAGGAAGAACAGATCACATGATGATGAACCCAGAGTTAAGGTATAAAGCATTTGTAGGATTTAGCCTCTAACAGCCTTGGTCAGTGGTTAAGTGCTGGGCTGCTAACTAAAAGGTAGGCCCTTTGACCCTACCAGCTGCTCCATGAGGCAGTCGGCTTCTAAAGATGTGATCTGGGAAAACCCCTCTGAGACTTTTCTACTGTATACTATAGGGTCACTATAAATCAGAATCTGCCACTGTCAAAACATGAAGTAAGTATGGGGGAAGAAGGGAGGTGGGGTGTGGTCTTAACAAAGGATAACAGAAAAAGACATCAAAGAGCTGAGACTTGGGGACGTGACTGGAAAGAATGAATAAAGTGTTTCTTTATCCAAGTCAGTCACTTGCTACTAACCTAATTCAGCACTTGTTTTCATCTCCAACCCCACCCATGTCCAACCAATGACAATACCAACAATAATAATGACCTTGACAGCTAGTATTTGTTGAGAGATTGCTTGGTGCCAGATACTGTTCTAATGAACCATTTGTTATCCCTTGCACAAACTGTGTTGCTTCCTTATTTACCATGTTGCTAAGCAGCTGCTGTCTTCTTTTGGTGAGGCCACTACACTCAGCTGATCACCATGGACAGAACCTACCACTCACAACTGTGTTTCCCATACCACCGTTGTTATTTGTCACGGGGTTCACTTGATTACTTTATGGAGAGAGAGAAGTATTTTTCTGCCTCCATGACTCTTACATGTGAAGACGTAAAGATGACATAGTTCAAGAAAAATGGGAAAGAGGAGATTTCTTGGTAGAAATAAACACATTTATCTTCCCCAAAGGAAAAATATTGTATGATTCCATTTATATGAAATAACTAGAATAGGACAGCATATAGAGACCAAAGTTTATTAGTGGTCACCAGGTCAAGCGATAGGAAGAAGGGCAGGGGGACTTAGTGTTTAGGGGACACTGAACTTCTGTTAAGGGTGAAAATATGGAAATTAATTATATAAATTAAAATTATATAATTAATGTCATAGAACTGTACATGTGAAGAACTGAATGCTCATATGGCAAACGTTTCATTACATCTTATATATTTACCACAATGATAATAATAAAATGTGTTCTATGTGTTCAATGGGAATATGTGTGGTGTATTTCTTGAATTTATATCCTGTTGATCCCCATGGTATTTGAGTTGAGATCCTATTTCTGTGAGCTAGACAGTCCCATCAACACATAGTAAAAAAAAAAAAAAAAGACTAAATTCTGCAGCTGAGAATTTGCTATACCTAAGGAGCTCTGGTAGCGTAGTGGTTACGAATCGGGCTGCGAATCTTAAGGTCAGCGGTTCGAAACTACCAGCTGCTCCGCGGGAGAAAGATGAGGCTTTCTACTCCCGTAAAGATTTACACCCTCGGAAACCCTGTACAGGGTCGCTATGGGTCGGACCCAACTCGATGGCACTTAACAACAACAACAACAACAGAAAGTCTGCAGACTGAAAATGTATCAAAAACATATTTAGGTCACCTTGGAAATTGATATTCATCAACAAAACCATGAGCGAGGTTCCCAGTGTTCTGTGCAGTTAGGGCTAAAGGAAGAGCAGGAGACCTGTTTTGGCTCATTTCTACTCATGTCTCATTCTGCCTTTTGGGGAGGAAGCCTATTTTTCACAATTTGAGTTTAAGAATCATACATCCAACTCACTGGATTGTCACAAAGTTTCTAAGCATGATGGGAAATAAAAAACAAACAAGTAAGCAAGCAAAAAAAACCAAAGTGAAAACACCCCTAAGATGAATGAATTCGGCAAGAACTAGAAATTTTATTTTTATTTGGAGGTTCTTTTATCTTGGCAATGTTCACCTGTTGCTGTTAACTTGGAGGAAAAGTTTGCTTAGGGACAAGTGACTTCTATGGTTCAAGTTTGAAACTGAGATTCTAATGAAAAGTGTAACACATTGATGAAGAGGCCAAAGTACGGTTGAGATCTTCTTGACTATTGCGTTGGTTTTGTATCCTGCTCCTCAATGAAGGTGGTGGCGGCGGTGTGCCGTGGAGTCAGTTCTGACTCATACAGACTCTGCATAGGCTTTCCAAGGCTGTAAATCTTTATGGGAGCAAAAAGCCTCATTTTTCTCCCAAGGAATGGCTTGCAGCTTTGAACTGCTGACCTTGAGGTTAGCAGCCTGACTTGTAACCACTACACTACCAGAGCTCCTTTCTCTTCACAGGAGCCAGTATTGATTAGAGAACTCGACGGCAGCTCCATAGCTACAGACCCTCAAGAGAAATAACATAACTTGTTCATTATAATGGGAAAATGTATGTGTGCGGTGGTGGGGATGGGATGAACCAAATCATGGTTTGACATCTTAGCATTTGTTATTTGGCATGATTCTAGAAAATATCCAAAAGGCCAATAATATTTTTGCTCTCCAATAATATATGCAAAATGACATCAACATTATTTTCATGTTAAAGATAAGGCCAGTTGTTTGCTGAGGGTAACATGAGGTATATGGCTTTAGAATAACCACCCTCACCACTGCCAATAAACAACTTTAGTGAACTCAATTTTCCCTAATTTATAGTCAGCCTGTTTAAATTACTGTTATTTGGCCAAGATTGTTTCATAGGGATTTAATTGTGCCTGTAAATTGAGTTTCTTTCAAATTCATCTCTTTATTCACTTTATTTCCCTCCCCCACGTCTCATTCTGCATATGCTCTAAAACATATCAATAATTTATGCCACAAAGCCTTGTTTTCGCCTCTGTAACGGCACACATGTTCTGCATTGTGTAATGATGTCAAAGGAAATGTGTACATTGAGAAAAGGTCTTGAATTTTTCATGGAAGTTGGTTAGGGCCAAATGGCATTTTGCAGATCTTTGGGAAAGAAGACATCTATTTCTTGAAAGGATTTCAGAGCTCAATAAAGTAATAACAGAAAACAAACAAAGCTAACAGTTACTGACTGCTGTATTATGACTGGAATCCTGGTGTGGTACTACGGGTTAATGCACTGGACTGCAAGGTTCATGTGAACCTCAAGATCAGTGGTTCAAGCTCAGCAGCTGCTCCTCAGAAACCCAATGCAGGGTTGCTATGAGTCAGAACTGATTCATGGCACTCAACAATATTATTATTTTACAATGAATCAATCTAAACATTTACTCCTACAATCTAATTATCACAGTCATATTGCAGTGAAATGTTCATTACAAACCAGGAAACTGAGGAACATTTGCAACAGGTCACTTGCTCAATGTCACAGAGATAAAAAGTGACAAACAGAGGACTTGAACTCAGGATTCAAAGTTCACATGGTCTTCAAATGAAATCACTTATGTAATTTCATATTTGGGCCACATAAGTTCAAGCAAATTGTTTCTGCTTTAGCTCTAAGTCTGTTAACAGAACTCTCTTTTGTTTCCAAATTAAGACAATCCTGTCCCCCTCCCCACTTTGTCTATCCTTTTTGATTCTGACTTGATTTTAATTGGATCAACAAAATAAGTGAATAAAACCTGAGGATCTGATAAAATTTGCAGCAGAGAGGACAAAGAAAAAGAAGGAGACAATCTGCAATGATCATGCAGGAATGGCATGAGGTCCCTTGATTTCTTCTTCATGAACAACGTTCATTCATTCATTCATTCAATGTTTATTAAATCTCAAGTTTATGTTAGATCAGAGTTCAGCAAGCTA
>NW_006408669.1:5591869-5593451 GCF_000296735.1 Chrysochloris asiatica
GGGAATATTTCTTGCTGTAAGGATTTGTTCCTTCTTTTGAGTTGCTGCTCCATAGGTATAGGTCAAGTTCATCAAATTGTATCACCTCACTCTTACCACCTTCTTTTATAAATGAAATTTTTTTAATAAATAAAATTTTATTGGAACATAATCACACCCATTCATTATGCATGATCTATGGTGGCTTTTGTACTTCAAGAGTAACCTTGAACAGCTTTGCCAAAGATCATATGAATTTCCAAAATACAAATACTATTTTGCTTTTTATAAAAAATGTGCTAGCCTCTGCCTAGATAATTATCAAAACAGATTCAACATCTGCCCTTATGATATTTATAATCTCATGAGACAGACCACATAATCACATAATCACTATATTGTTGGAAACTGATTACGTGCTATAGAGGTTGAGTTTAGCATCATGAGTAGTGGATTCTACTGGTCATTACTAAAATTCTACTGGTCATTACTAAAATTCACTCACTTAGGCTTTATTCATTTGCATTCAAAAGTACTTCCTATCTGGGATAGCAAAGATTGTATTACTTAATTCATTCAAATTAAATCAATACATGCTGAATATCTAGCATCTTCTTTAACAATATATTTGAAGTGGTTATACACCATGGAGTTGGCTTCGACTCATAGCCACCCTGTAGAGGGCTTCTGAGGCTGTATATTTTTATGGGAGCAGAAAGCCTCATTGTTCTCTTATGGAACAGCTAGTAAATTCGAACTGCTAACCTTCCTGTTAGCAGCCCAACACGTAACCACTACAGTACCAGGGTTCCTAACATTATATGAGGGCTCTGAGAAAAAAACAATGAGCAAACATTTGCTGACTCTAGTCTTATTTCTCGATGGTTTTGTTGTTGTGAAGTGCAAACTGACAGTTGCAGTCCAGTGCATTAACCCACAGCACCACATCAGGACTCTGCTCAATGGTTTGTTGTTGTCATTAGGTGCCAACGACTCGGTACCAACTCATAGTGACCCTATGCACAACAGAATGAAACACTGCCCAATCCTGGGCCAACCTCACTATTGTTGCCATGCTTGAGCCCATTTGCCAATCCATCTTGTTGGGGGTCTTCCTCTTTTTCTCTGACCCTCCACCTTACCAAACCTGATATCCTTCTCCAGCACCTGGCCAATCCTGACAATATGTCCGAAGTATGAAAGAGGAAGTTTGGCCATCCTAGCCTCCAGGGAAAACTCTGGCTGCACTTCTTCCAACACAGATCTGTTTGTTCTTTTGGCAGCCCAGGCACCTCCAACACCATAACTCTACAGTCTTCTTTATTCACTGTCCAGCTTTCACATGCATATGAGGTTACTGAAATACCATGGCTTGTGTCAATGGTTTAGAACCCAGGAAATGAAGAGGAATCTTATTTATTGTGCTCCATTTGTGTCTTCTGATGTGACAGCTCTGTGACACTGACTCTAGTCTAACAGTGTTTTCCTTCTTAATTGTTGGAAAGCGTTTGAGTGGGGTTCTGTTACCCAGGATTCCCTCAAGTTTGTTGTTTGTGACTAGCAGCTAAGTAGCATTTGGTCTTCTGTTGTTGTTGTTATGTGC
>NW_006408669.1:5593691-5596724 GCF_000296735.1 Chrysochloris asiatica
GGGGAATGACTTTTATGTGGCCAGTCATGTCTGTCATTGGTTCTGTGCTTGGCTTATCTTCCTTCTCAATCCTTCTTCCTAACCTCATCCTTCACATCTACCACTGCTCCCCCCATGGTTTCTAGGCTTTAGCCCTATCTCAGTTCCTTACTTGTAGTTTTCTGTTGCTTAAGCGTATTTGAATGTCCACTGATACCTTACACCTAACAAGTTCTAAGTAGAAAACATTAACATCCCCCACTTTTCTCTATAGGATCCTGGTTTGGACTACACCCTTGGAGATAAACAAAGACAATGGAAACAACTGAAACCACAAATGCATGTCACACCCATGTGGGGAAATAGCTGCAGGGATAGGTGGAGGCCACATTGCTAGGAATATCCAGGTGAATTCTGTTTCCTGTTCCTTATTTTGGTCCCATTTATAATCTTGAGAATAGGCCAGCCACTCCTAATGTGAAACTCTGCTGTTCTTGGCCTGTGACTTGCTTCTCTGAATCTCAGATCTGAGTTTCCTATTTTCTGGTTCAAAGGCATCCTTGACCCATCTTTAGTATGATAAAAACTTTATTTACACTTTTACCAACAGACTTTGATAAAAAAACTGAAGAGTCAATTTGCAGACTGGGAGAAAATTTTTAGGAACCATATGTCTGATAAAAGTCTAATATTCAAAATATATATTTAAAAAAAACCTGCCAACTTCTAAAACTTAACCAAAAAAAGACAATCCAATTAACAAGTGGGCAAAGGACTTCAACAGACATTTCACCAAAGAGTCAATGGCCAAAAAGCACATGAAAGGATGTTCAATGTTCAATGCATTTGTTGTTGTTAAGTACCATAGAGTGGGTTCAGATTCATAGTGACTCTGTATATGGTTTCCAAGAGGCAGCTGGTGGGTTTGAACTGCTGATTTTATGATTCACAGTCCAGTGCTTATCCTACATTGCCACACCAGAAGTCCTTAATGTCTTTGTAGTAGTGTGCTGTGGAGTCGATTCTGACTCATACAACCCTGAATAGGGTTTCCGAGGCTGTAAATCTTTACGGAAGCAGAAAGCCTCATCTTTCTCCCGCGGAACAGCTGGTAGTTTTGAACTGCTGACCTTGAGGTTAGCAGCCTGATTCGTAACCACTAAGCTACCAGTGCTCCTGCAAATCAAAACCACAATGAGATTCCACCTAAATCCCGTTAGAATAGTTATGAATAAAAAAAAAAGCTTAAAAAAAAGAAAACAGGTGTTGGTAAGGATATGGAGAAACTAGAATCCTCGTCCATGGCTGGAGGAAATGCAGAATGTTACAACTACTGTGAAAAATAGTTTTGTGGTTTCTCAAACAGTGGAACATTGTTGTTGTTGTTGTTAAGTGCCATGGAGTCGGTTCTGACTCACAGCTACCCTGTACAGAGTTTTCATAGAGCTCAAACTGCCGACCTTGTAGTGCAAACCAACTTTGCAGTCCAGCGCATTAACCCACAGTGCCACATCAGGACTCATTAAAAATATATTTGGATGAGATATTTTACGGCAAAATTTAAACCCCATTACTTGGTAGGTGAATTTAGGTTTGTCAGTAAGTGAAAATTTTATAAGCTTCCTTCACCCTAGCTAGCATAGGAGTTGGTAGCAAAAACTCTATTGCTTAAGCCTGTATTCCAGTACACATAGTAGAATCCTGCTGTGGCACTTCAGGGTAAGCAATGGACTGCTAAGCACAATGGTAGCATTTCAAAGCCACCAGTCATTCCTTGGAAACCCTATACAAGTTCCCCATGAGTTGGAACCACCTCGACATCACAACAATATATCGTTTAAAAAGACCCAATGATTAAGACATGTTTTGTTTTGTTTTTTAAATCATATAAACCAATATATGTGAATTAGGTGTTGAGCTGCTTGCTAACTGCAAGGTTGGAGGTTCAAACCCACCAGATGCTCCTGATGACAAAGATGAGGTTGTCTGTTCCCATAAAGATTTATAGTTCCAGAAACCCCAGTTTCTGTTGCTATGAGTCTGAATCAACCATACAAAGAAGTAAAACCTTGCTTGGGTGAGTCTTATAAATATTATTCTGTGTGAAGTCTGTCACCAAAGCACAAATGCTGCATTATTTCACTTATATGAAAAAGACAAATATATGAAAACCAAAGTTTATTCGTGATTACTAGGGGTGGACAGAAGAGGTAGAAGGGGGGTGAGTGTTTCAGGGGGCACAGAGTTTATTTTAATGGTGATGAAATAATTGGGAAAAGGATAGTGATAATGGTGGTACACAGCATGCTGTTGCTGTTTTTGGGTGCCATTGAGTTGGTACCAACTCATAGCTACCCTCTGCACAACAGATTGACACACTGCCTGCTCCTAGGCCAATGTCACAACCACTGCTATGCTTGAGCCCACTGATGCTTCCAGTATGCCAATCCATCTTGTTGGGATCTTTCTCTTGTTCACACAGCAGGAAGAATGCCATGCAGTCTTTACCAAAACAACTCAACTCTTTGGTACAATGTGAAAGCTGTATGCCAAAACCGAAACCTGCTGCCACCAAGTCCATTCCAACTCATAGTGACCCCAGGGGACAGAACAGAACAACCCCATTGGGTTTTGTCCTGAACAGTGCATGGTAGATTTGAACCAATGCTTTTAAGTTAGCTACCCAAAGTCCTGGTGTGGCGCTGTGGGTTAATGCATCAGACTGCAAAGCTGTTTGAACTGCGAGGTTGGCAGTTCAAGCTCACCAGTCACTCCTCGGAAACCCTATACAGGGTCGCTATGGGTCAGAACCGACTTGATGGCACTTCACAACAACAACCCAAAGCTTAACTCAATGTACCACCACGGATTCTTCTTCTTTTTTTTTCTTAAATGTTTTATTGTGAATTATGTGATAGTTTACATGGGAGAACATTAGTTTTACATTCATTCTGTCGTATATCGTCTCATTGCCATGGTTACAATCCCCTCCATGCAATCCTTCTCCGTATCCTCCAGGTCTTCAGCACACAGTCGCTCTCCCTCTCTGGATCT
>NW_006408669.1:5597854-5602861 GCF_000296735.1 Chrysochloris asiatica
ACAATATTGTTGTTGTTAAGTGCCGTCAAGTCAGTTCCAGCTCAGTGACCCTGTATGGAGTTTCCAAGTAGTGTGTGCTGGTTTTGAATCATCAACCTTTTGGTGAGCAGCCCAATGCTTATCCTACAGTGTCACACCAGTACTCCATGTATATAAGTATAGACAATATACAATTATAAATGATACCAGTATAAATGATGAGTGTTTTACAGTAAAACCTTCTTTATGGACACTGAAATTTGAATTTCATATACATTTTCATGTGTCATTAAATATTACTAGTCTTCATTTATTTACTTTTTTTTACCATTAAAAAATGTGAAACCATTGTTAGCTCATAAGCCATACAGAAACACGGCTCACAGGTAACACAGAAACTAGTTTAATTTGCTCCCTGGCTTTATACCATGTAATTATTTGATTTTGGATTTATATGTTTCTGAGAGGGTCACACACATACACACTCTATCATTTTTAATGAGCTTACTATACACCACTGTTCTAAATACTTTTACATATATTAAGTAATATGGTCTTTATAACCACAATATAAGGTAGGCTATTCTCATCTTCATATCATAGATGAAGTCAAGCCTATGACAGATGAAGGAACTTGCCTAAGGTCACACTAAGCTAGGAAATGGTGGGGTCCACATCAGGAGCTAGGCAGTCCCATTCTGGCACAGCTTAAGCATGAAGCTATGTTTCTTTTCTCTGGTTCATATGAGATAATATACTTTAAAGTGTTTTGAAAACTATAAAGGGTTACATAAATATAAGTTAATAGCTATTATAATTATTAGTGTTACATCTTCATCCAGGTTTCTGAAGGGATTGGATAGCAATCAAATTGATGCTAATCAAAACAAAAACACTCAGGCATGTCGTGGGCTGGTATAGAATTTTCTGTCCATCTTAACATTAAACATTTTTTAGCATTGAATTTCCAGCTGAAGTAAGCAATGGAGGAAATACCTTCTTGTATTGAATTTATTTGCTGCTATCTTCCTTGAACTTGGCATTGTACCTCAGCACTGATTAAAACCAAATGAAGCTGTAGATATGAAGGAAGTTGAGTATCAATTAGAGTTGTGATTAAAGTTTTTAGTTTAAAATTTTTATTTATTTTTATTTTTATTTTTTACTTTTTCATTTCTTCCAACTTCTTAAATTAGATACCAGGAGAGACATGACTTAATTATTGAGAATACTTTGGAGCCAAATGGAAAATTACACTACTTTTTTTTTATTCAGATGCCAGGGTAATTAGAGTCCAATTATTTCTCTCATTTGATGCTAATGAATGAAGATCAATTAAAAAAATAATGTAACTGTGAATTGCTTTTATTGAGCAGAGAAGTCTAAGCAGCTGAAATTGTCTTCTCTTTCACTAATTGAAAATATTAAAGGAAGTCACCCAAGAATGCATTTGCCTCCTTGTAATACTAGAGTAGTTTGATCCTCAGAAAACACACAGATGGTCAAAACTCTGTATGAGAATTACTTCCAGGGCACACATCACACTGCTCTTTCAGGGTGGAGTCCCCTCAAAAAAAGCAGAGGCTTCCTTTTGCTTACTTACTAATCTGTAGGGAATGATGTCATATAGGTTTCACCATAAAACTCATGCAAAATAGTAAGTAAGCACAAGTAAACTGGTCTTTACCTTGCTTACTGGGCACTTCATCCCTACTAGAGAATGAACATTTGAAAGGAGGCTTTGATTCTGTAGGAATGTGAGGCTGGGAGACAGACAGACGGCCAGTCAAACAGAATTATTTGATGTGAGATATGAGATAACACACTTTAAACTGTTTTGAAAAGCATAAAGGGTTACATAAATGTGTTGTTGTTGTTGTTAAGTACCCTTGAGTCAGTTTCAACTCATAACAACTCTGTATAGGGTTTCTTAGGAGCAACTGGTGAGTCTGAACCGATGACCTTGTAGTTCAAACTGAGCTTGCAGTCCAGTCCAGTGCTTATCCTAATGTACCACTCTAGGATAAGTTGAAAAAATGTGAAATTGTTAACTACAGAATAGTACGTAATCACAAGAAAGCCTGTGCTTACCTTACTCATTGGGTAATCTAACACTTCATCACTGTAGCTCTTTCTGCTATAAGGAGAGTCAAAACACGGCTGAAGAAATTCCTATTTCCCTAGTGATAAGATCAGAGTTGCTGGCAAGACTTTATTGTCGCTTCTGGGCTGGTCGTGCTTGGACTAAGATGGAATGTCAGATTTGGTGGGCTATTTCTTTTTGCTCCTGATTAGTACATCCAGACCTTCAAATGTATTCAGAAAACAACATCCATTTGACTGTAAAAATCTGATGCAAAGAGATGTCTTCTTGATTAAAATTGTAAATCCAGTGCACATGGATAACCCTGGAGTTCAGCGTTTGCCTCTTAAACATCTGCCTAAACAACATCCACTAAAAAAGCAAGCCCATTTTCTTTTACTTGGCTTTATCTAGCATCTAGGGAGCGTGGTGGTGATGGATGATAAGCACTGGACTTCAAATCACAGGCTGGCAGTTCAAGACCCACAACTGTTCTTCAGGAGAAAGGGGAGACTTTCTGCTCCTACAAAGATTCACAGACTTGGAAATCCTGTATATGTGGTAGTGGGTCGGCCCTGACTTGATGGCACTAAACAATAAGCAAGTATGTTTATGGAGAGAGTGGGGTAAGAATTTACTTTTTTTAGGTTTGTGGACAGAATAAAAAGTTCTGAGGCCTGGAAGCATAGTGGGCTGCTAACTGAAAGATCAGGAGTTCAAATCTACCAGTTGCTTCATGGAAGAAAGCTAAGACTTTCTGTTCCTGTAAAGATTTACATGGAAATTCTATACAGGATCGCTATGAGTCAGAACTGACTCCATGGCACAAATCCACCACCACCACCATGAAGTAGGTCGAGAGCAGTCCCAGGATTTCCAATGAATACATACACTAATCCATTTCCCAGAGTAAGTAAAAAATTATCAGTACAAAACCATAAAAATCTTTATTACACAAAATATCAAAATGGGAAGCTATTGTTCCTTGATATAGCCTCCATCTAGGACTATACATCTGTCTAGCCCTTCTCCACAGAAACTTGTACTACACAAGACAGCAGACTTTCTGGGCCCCCTCCAGAAAGTCAAAGCGTGCTTCTTTGAAATGTTTTTTGAGTTTGGAGAATACAGAGAAGTCTAATGGAGCAAGATCAGAGTTGTAGGATGGATGGGGAAATGTTTCAAACCAAGTTCTCACAGGACAGTTCTTGCTACTCTCAAAGAATCAGCAGGTATGCTGTTGTGTTGGGGAAACAATTTCCCTGAGCTACTTTCCTGGCCCTTTTCGGACCAATACAATTTTGGATTTTGTTAAAACGTCTTCATATTTATGTCTTTTTGATCATCCTGTGTCCTTGAGATGACCTTTGAAGATTATCCCTTTGGAGTCCCCCACTCCCACCCCCCAAAACAGTTGCCATAATCTTCTAAGCTGGCCTCTCTTCCTTGAACTGAACTGGCTGAGCAGATCTCCTAGGAAGTCATTGTTTTGAATGCCATTTTCCCCCCTAAGGCCCCTTAATGTTACTAAGGACTCCTGGTGTGGCACTGTAGGATTAGCAGTGGACTGTGAACCACAAGGCCAGCTGTTCAAACCCACCAACTGTTCCTCGGAAACCCTATGCAGGGTTGTGATGAGAACCTAACAACAAGACTAAGACAAGCATATTACTGAGGGAGACTTGTCTGCAGTCATCCACTGATGGCCAAGATATGTTTAAAGATATTTTGTTTGCAATCAGTGCATGAATGTATGATCTGGAATGCCAGTACCAACACTTCTTGACTTACCCTTATATAATTACGCCTTCCTTTATGTGTGCCTGGGTGGTACAAATGATTAATGTGCTTAGTTGTTAACTGATAGGTAGGATGTTTGAATGCACATGGAGGGGCCTCAGAATAAAGGCCTGGTGATCTCCTTTTAGGAACTCAAGCACTGAAAACTCTATAGAGCATAGTTTTGCTCTGATACGCATGGGGCCACAACTAGTCAAAGCTGATTGGATGGCAGTTGGCTTTTCTCTGCTCTTACAAAAATAGACAATTCCTCTTTCTGCCACGCCTATATTCCACACACTCACGAATGAAGTCTGTAATTCATAAAGCATGCTAAGTGTTATTCTCTGAGCAATCCCCAAACAATTTTAACAGGCAAGTAAATGAGTCCTGGTGTGGCGACGAGGGCTAATGCTCTAGACTGCAATGTCGGTTTGAATTGAAAGGTCCGTGGTTCAAGCTCACCAACCAGTCCTCAGAAACCCTAGTTAGAACCATCTCACTTAACAACAACAGCAAAGGGAGTCCTGGTGTGGTGCTGCAGGATAATGCACTGGACTGCAAGGGCAGCTTGACCACAAGATCAGCAGTTTAGGGTCACTCCTCTGAAATCCTATACAGGGTTGCTAAGAACAGTCTCAAAGGCACTCAACAGCAACAACAAAAGAAATTATATGTCTAATTTACAGAAAAGTGAAAAAATGAGCCTTTAGAGAACTGAAAAGACAAGGCCCAAAGCACCCGGGCCAGAGCTCTGCAGTCTTACAAGCCTAGCTGGCTGCCCCTACCTCCATGGTGTCTGTGAAAAACGCTCTCATACACCCACAGACAACAGCCTGCTGTTAACTCCTCATCAGCCCAGAAGGAAATAAAAAAGGGAAAGCAAAGAAACTTCTGAAATGCAGGAGTCAGAAGGAGAAGCATAAAACATATGTTTGATTATCAAGAAAATTTCTTAAGTGGAAAAAATTTTATGTATGTGTGTATATAAATCTATCTATCTATCTATCATCTATCTATCTATCTATCTATCTATCTATCTATCTATCTATCTATCTATCTATCTATCTATCTATAGTAGATATGTGTATGGAGTCCTGGTGTGGCACTGTGGGTTAATGCGCCAGACTGCAAAGCCATTTGAACTGCAAGGTTGGTGGTTCAAG
>NW_006408669.1:5604016-5649947 GCF_000296735.1 Chrysochloris asiatica
CTTGTTCAGTATGTTAGGAAAGGTGTGATTGGAAGACATATAGCTCTGAGGTCAGAACGCTTAGGTTCATTTTTTACTCCTCCACATTCTAGGACTTGGACAAGACACCTGTTTTTAAACCCTAGTTTTCATCACTAAAATGAGGATGATTATAATAACTTCCCTATAAAATGATTCTGAGAATTAATGAGCTCTTATAGGTACAGACCTGGCCCAATGCCTGCCACATACCGACACTCAGTAGCTAGGAGCCCTAATTGTTTCTTTAAGTGGGATTGACACACCTCTCCATGGGAAATCCTGGGTGAGTGATGTGTTTTCCCAAAGGCCCAGGGAGAAGTTTCTAGGGCTGAAGTTGGCACTGGGTTGTTAATTAATTTGACAAATGTTTATTGAGTCCTATGAAGAGACCCTTTAGAAGGCATAGGAAACACTTGTCAACAAGACAGTCTTGCTCCCTTGGAGCTTGCATTTGAAGGAGGGAAACAGATAAGTAGCTTTAAAAAAATAAATTTATAACAGGAGGGTAAGTGAACTAGGGTTCCCATTATACACACACAGGTTTATTCCAAACAAAACAAGTTTAAACATGTTTCTGTGGTCAGTGGATGGCAGCAGATAAGTTCTCACAGGAATACACTTATCTTAGTTTCATTAGGGTGCCTTTAAATAAGGTCCAGTCAAAACAGCGCCTCCCCAGGGTATCTGTTGAGCCAGTTCAATTCAAGGCAGAGAGCTCTGCTCACAAAGTCATGGCGACTGTTTGGGGGGATTCTAAAGGGATAACCTTCATACAGTTTCATGGAGGACACAGCATGGTCATAAGGGCTTAATTATAAAGAACTTTTAAGACAACTGAAAACTACCCTGTGAGAACCAGGTAAGGAAAACTGCACCGGAATATTTTTCCACAGTCATGCCAATGCACCTGCTGGTTCTTTGAGGATAAAAAGGACTGTCCTATGAGAATTTTTTTTTTGGGTGGGAAACATTGCTCCAGCCACCCGACATCCCTAATCTTGCAACTTCAAACTTTTTTGTGTTTGCCATATTCAAATAACATTTCAAAGGAACATGATTTAAGTCCCTGGAGGATGGGAAAACTACTGTTTTGATATGGTGTAAACCCAAGAGTACAGACATTTTTTTTTTTGGAAAAGAGCTGTTATTGTCATTACGTGCCAATGAATCGGTTCCAACTCATAGTGACCTATGTACAACAGAACGAAACACCACCTGGTTCTACTGTACCCTCACAACTGTTGTTAAGTTTGAGTACACTGTTGCTGCCTCTGTATAGGTCCTTCTCACTGAAAGTCTTCCAGTTTTACACAGATTCTCCAGTTTACAAAGCATACTGCCTTTCTCTAGGGATTGATCCCTCCTGACAAGACGTCTGAAGAACAAGAGACGAAGTCTCACCATCCCCGCTGCTAAGGTGCAAAGTACGTGAGACAAAGTTGTACTGTTTTCATTTCCAAGGAACAATCAGGCTGTACTTCTTCCAAGACAGATTGGTTTGTTCTTCTGGAAGCTTATGGTATTTTCAACACCCCTCACCAATACCATCATTCAAATGTAAGAAAATTTCTCAAATGGAAAAGAACTACCTTAATATATATTAACGTATATATGTATGACTACCTACACACACACACACACACACACACACGGATACACATACATATATGACACAAATACCAACATGAAGGGGCTTCTAAAAATAAAATGAAAATCTTGAACAACTTCAATTTTTTCTTAGTTTATCATGATATTATTTACTGGTCCAGTTGTAAGAATTTTTTTTTTCTTGCATTGAGGTGCAATCCATATTGAAGGCTGTAGTCTTCAAACTTCATCAATGTTTCAAGTCCTCTTCACTTCCAGCAAGCAATCAGTAATCATTTACATATTGTTGTTTGTTAATTAAGTCTTCCTTCAATTCTGATGCCATAGTCTTCTTTATATAATACAACTCCTTCGAATATTTTCTGAACACAGTTTAAATAAGTATGGTGAAAGAATGTAATGCTGGCATGCACCTTTTCTGATTTTAAACCATTCAGTGTCTCCTTGTTCTGTTCTAATGACTACCTCTTTGTCTATGCACAGGCTCCTCATGAACATAACTAAGTGTTCTGGAATACCCATTCTTCCCAATGTTATCTATAGCTTGCTATGGTCCACATAGTTGAATGCCTTTGCACAGTCACTACAACAGAAATAAACGTCTTTCTGGTACTCTCTACTTTTACTTAAGATCCATCTGACATCATCAGCCATGATAGCCCTTGATCCATGTCCTCTTCTGAATAAGGTTAGAATTTCTGGCAGTTCCCAGTCAATGTGCTGGTACAACCCTTTATGATGTATCTTCAGAAAAATTTTATTTGCATGTGATATTAATGATATTGTTTGATTATTTCCACATTCCACTGGGTCACTTTTCTTTGGAATGGGCACAAATATTGATTTCTTCCAATTGAATGGCCAAGTATCTGCCTTACAAATATCTAGGCATTCTGTGAGAGCATTCTGTGCTGCATTAGTTGCTGAAACATCTCAATTTGTATTCCATGAATGCCTGAAACTTGCTCTTTGCCAATGTGTTCAGCATTGCTTAGACTTCTTCCTCACTACCATCACTTTTTGATCATATGCTACCTCTTGAAATGGTTGCCCATCAACCAATTCATTTTGGTACTGTGACTCTCTATTCCTTCCATCTTCTTTTGATATTTCCTGTATCTTTTAAGATTTTAGCTTCAATATTGAGAATCCTTATGGAGAATCCTTCAATATTTCAAAGAGAGGCTTGAATTTTGTCTTCAGTTCTTCTGATTGTGCAAGACCAGGCAATGCTTCATTCTGTTATTCATAAAGTCACTGTGAGTCAGAGCTGACTAGATGGCAACTATAACACTGAGTCATGTAACAAACTCAGCAATTAACTTCAAACAAGGATGGATACAAGTGTTGCAATGACAACAGGAACATCTCTCTATTTTTGAAGATGTGGATTGAGCTGTGGGCCAGGGTTATTCTGCCAATAAGAAGTGTTTGTTACCAGATGTAGATGGTAAAAGTAAAGCAGCAAATATCCACTACAGATGGGAAAAGAGAGAAAGAAAAATGGATAGTTGTTTCACAAGTTACTTGAAACATGAGATTTGTATTTCTCAAAACAAAGAGTGAGTCCTGTTAAGCACTGAAATGCTAACCTTAAGGTTGTCAGTTCAAACCCACCACATGCTCCTTTGAAACCCTATACAGAGTAGCCATGAGTCAGAACTGACTAGAGGGCACTTAACAACATGTAAGTGCTTTATGATCAACAGTGACCTTCAAACCATAGGGTAGGCAGTTCAAATCTACCAGCTGCTCCTGGGAAACCCTATACGGGATTGCTATGAGTTAGATTTGACTCGGTAGTACTTAACAGTAACAAATACATATATAATCAGGACACTGTTCTAGTACAATGAGTGCCTGGGGTCTTACAAGCTTGCAAGTGGCCATCCAAGGCACAACACTGGCGTCATCTGGAGCAACAGAGGAAGAAAGAGACTCAGTAATGGGAAGAGGAAATGAGGTATGTGGCCAATTGGCTTCTTGAACAACAGCCTCCATTACCAGGAATCCAGAAGAACTAGATGGTGTCTGGCTACTATTATTAAATATTTTGATCAAAGATTCCATAGAAGAATCCTGATTCAAAACAAAACAAAACAAAAAAAGGACAGAAGGGGAACATAGAATAGAATTTTAAATTCTCATAGACTCCAGACTTCCTGGAGCCATGAAAGTTAGATGAACCTCTGAAACTACTGCCCAAAGATAATCTTTAAACCAAAAATATTCCTTGAATTCTTCTTAAAACGAAGTGACAGTTTAGTTTAATAAGTAAAAAATATGTCTTACTTGAGCATTGTGCTTTTTTAAGAAATAACTATAGAGGATCAAAGTGACAAGAGCAACTTGAAAGCTTATACAAGAACCTTAGGGTGTGGTGAATTTATGTTAATAAGGGAGAACCAACTCAGAAAAAGAGGAAGGGGATTGGACATTGTAGGACTCAAAGAATGTAATTAATGTCACTAAATGGTGCTTGTAGAAATTGCTGAATTGTTGTATGTCTTGCTATGCCTATTGTCAACAACAGCAAAGTAAACTTTAAAAAAAAGAGTGAATAGGATCAAGACTTGGGTCCCAGAAAGTTCTCTTCATAATTGGAGTTAACTGTAGGGTTAGGTCACCAGGATTTTAAAAGATGTGACAAGGCCACCAGTTCCCTTTGATTTTGCTCCATTACACATAGCATATTAAAGAGTTAAGGATGGACTCAGGGTTGGGAATATATCAAATTAATATTTAAGCATCTAATCCTTTCCTTTTTGAAAAGATGGAGTTGGCAGCTTAGTGCAGCTGAAAGACAATGGGTTTCTGAGCTCGTCTGCTGTGATTCTTTCAAAGTCATAGTTCTTTTACTTATTAGTAATACAGACTCAGGAAATATTTCTTTACCTCTCTAAGCCTCAGATTTCTCATTTGCTAAATGGATGTGCTAATGCAGCCCGTTTTTGAAGGCTCTAAAAAGGAAATTCTCTTTATGCACAAGAAATCCTGCATGTAGTCTGTCGAGCTCAGTGCTTGGCTGCTAGTAATAATTCCATCAAGGTAAGAAGCACTCCTCCTCTACACTATTTTCATTTTGATTAAACTGGATTTACAATGTTATTATTTTTCTTAAGTGCTCTTGAGTTGGTTCCAATTCACAACAGCCCTGTACAGAGTTTCCAAGGAGCAGCTGGTGGGCTTGAACTGCCAACCTTTCTCTTAACAGCTCAGTGCTTATCCTATGGCATCATATCAAGATTTATAATAAAAGAGAAAATTTATAAAGAAAGTATAAATAATAGTTTGAAGCGTGGCTAGGGAGCTCTGTTAGCGTAGTGGTTACGAATCAGGCTGCGAACTGCAAGGTCAGCAGTTCAAAGCTACCAGCTGTTCCATGGGAGAAAGATAAGACTTTCCGCTCCTGTAAAGATTTACAGTCTCCCTTGGAAACCCTGTATAGGGTCGCTATTAGTTGGAACCAACTCCATGGTACATAACAACAAAGTGGCTAATGGTTTAATTTTGGAAGTAGAAAAAACTTAAGCTATTTTACTTATGACAAAATAACACCACTAAATTGACCTGGAAATGACAGAGAGAAGACGAAGGGCTAGTTGGTCCAAACTGTGGTGAGACGTGAGGATTCCTGAGCCATGGACAAGGACATAGCCACAGAGGGCTAGAGCTGAGAGTGAAGCATCCAGCTGATATGAAGTGATGGGAGATGCACAAGAATGCCCAAACTTGTAGATAGCACCCATTCTATCTAGCTTCGATTACCTGATGATCAGAATGTGACTAGAGGAAGATACAAAAAAAAAAAAAAAATTTTTTTTTCATAAAGGAAACAAGTATAAATTACAATTTGATGAACTTGACGTATACGTATAGATGTAGTAGTTCAAAATAACAACTGAACAACTGAGAGTGAAGGAGTCTTCACATCAAGGATCAATTCTTCCCCTCTGTACACAGGGTAGATAGGGATGGGCAACTTAGACATTAGTTA
Organism: Chrysochloris asiatica; assembly: GCF_000296735.1. Classification (NCBI taxonomy): domain Eukaryota; kingdom Metazoa; phylum Chordata; class Mammalia; order Afrosoricida; family Chrysochloridae; genus Chrysochloris; species Chrysochloris asiatica. The sequence goes on from NW_006408669.1 coordinate 5,609,643, forward strand.
CCTAAAATGAGTGGGCGATAAAGGCATGAAGTGGCTGGCTTACAAGTTTTCAAGAGGCAGTTTAGTTTCAGCGTGTTTAGGGGAAGGTAGAATCCCCACTGAATAGTATTCATCTAGTCTAGACGTCTCTGGTGAAAAGAGATGGGGATAAGATTTTTCTGATTCAATAGTGAATAATTGTTAATCATGCCTAATTGTGACTGTCACAACTGTAAAGGTAGAAGTTTTGTAACAAAAAGAGGGGAGTAGTTAATCTTACAGTCCAGGAACAGAGGACCCTAACACCAAGAAGATAAAAAAGCATGAACAGAATGAGGGACCCTATCCAGAGAAGCAGCGACACCAGAGATGGAGGCAGGGATGAGGACATGGAGAGATAGAGCAGCTGAGGACTGTAGACTCATGGAAAGAGAAAGACTAAGTGCTGGTGGCCAGGAGGCAGGCTTGCAGAATCTGCCCTTAGGTTGTTTAAATTATTATATATATTCCTGAGTAGTTTTGTGTACATCCGTCTCCAATGCCATCCCCCCCCCCAAAAAAAAACAAAACCAAAAAGCCCCCCAAACCCAAAAGGGAATAGAAGGAAATACTGTTGAATGATGATGCTCAGAGGAGACTAATCGTTGCAATGAAATGAAGAGTGTAAAACCGATGTTCCCCATGTAAACTATCACTCAATTCACAACAAAAACTTAAAAACAACAAAATCCCTCTGAGCCTCAGTTTCCCCTATCAGATAATCTTCATGGCATTGTTGTGAGAAAGGTCTGAGGGCTGCATCTTTAGGACCTTGCAAAGTGCTGAAACCTTACATGATTTTACAAGATAACAACAACAATAATAATATACATTATAATTATTCTCTAGTAACTTCTGCAAGAAAGCCTTGGGTCTTGTGAAAAGAAGGATTCTTTTGGGAAGGCCGTGTTTTCCTTTAAAGACATGCAACTGTCACATGACAAATCTTCTTCATCATACAGATCATCTTAGTTATCCTTGTTCTAATTAACTGGAATGTGTTAATTGAAGTCCATGTGCCTGCTGGGTATCTTTTGAGGAGGGGAGTCTTGCCTTTTGAGGAGAGGAGTCTTGATTCTATTCTCTACATGGTTTATTTTAAAATGCCTTGGATTGAAGATACACAGATGTTCTGAAAAGTCAATGTGTGCCTCTCTTCCAAGTTGGTTCCTTGACTTTTCGTTTGCTGTTTCCAAGGCTTAGCTTCATAATTTACAGATGATGAAAGAATCCTGAAGGAAACTAACTTTTGGATCGCCGATTATAGTTCATAGCACAACCATAAATTAGAAACCATTTATGGAAAATTATGTCTTGCAAACATTTCTCCTGGTTTTATTACTCATGAAAACAAAAGCAAGACAAAATGTGTAGTGCTCACAATTGTTCTAAAACTATAAATGTATTAAAAATTTAAATGACACTCACAGGCCATAGAGTACATGATGTATACTTTTATCTTGAGTGGTATATTTAAAGTCCAATTTTCTAGCTTGTTTCAAAACACTCGGGATGACTGGCTAGAAATCCTTGCTGAAAAGAACTGGTCTGTAACTCTTTTCTCTTTAAAGAAAGAAAAGAAAGCTCTGGGCTTGAGAAGGAATTTAGCAATTAGATGATTGCTGTAAAATAGCAATTCACATCTGCTCTCATTTTTTTCCTCCTAGCATCAAAGAGGTTTCATTTGAATCAAAGTTTTCTATTCCACAATGTGACATTCTATGAGTTTTATCTTATTCCTAAGTCATTATCTTACAAATAGGTCTGAAGTTAGTGGTAAAAACAACAACAACAAAACCAGGGACTCCAACAAAGATAGACTATTAGGTTGTAGTTTTCTGATGCTATCTGAGCTGCACTTTATCATCCTAGTGTTTAAAGGGAAAGATCTATTCCACTGCCTCCCACCCGCCCTCCTCCCCCTTCCCACCCTAGTATTCTTTTCACTTGAACCTGCTGAGTAGTCCCAGGTCTATGAATGTCCGGACAAGATATGGTTATCATAAAAATGAATGTGGAGGTCATGCATTTATCTGTCTCTTTATCTCCCCTGCAGGCTCCAGAGAGAAGACACATTATGGATGAGGTGATTGTATCCAAGTGCAGTTCCGATGAAGATCGTTTGGGGTGGAGGACAAATGAAAACAGAGCTGAGATAGGGTATGTCTTGAGGGGGGAAATTCTGTTCTATTGATATCATGGAAGGACCCCCAGAATGATTTAGGGTAACTCCACCATGACACTGATCTAGGGTACCCCATGCAGCATGCGTGGGATTTTTGGAAAAGCATAAATTCCTTTCGTATTATAGTTAAACTTAAGGGCACAAGAAGACACAGGTTAAAGTGTGTGGGTCCCGGAACCAGCCAGTTTGGATTTATTCTTGACTGTGTTAATTTCTGGCTGTGTAGTGACAAGAAATATAACTTATGTAAGCCACAGTGCCCTAGCTGTCAAAGAGGAGGTACGCAGTGTAATGCATGAGTACATCATGCAGTGAGTTAGTGATGGAGATCAAAGAACACTGTGTCTGACACGGTAAGAGCTCTTCCTTCCATTATCCAGTAATTCCTCAACAGTCACTTCATGTGAATTCTCCTCTAGGATTGAGCATGCTGTTTTTGTTGTTAAGTGCTGTCAAGTCGATTCCAACCCACAGCGACCCTGTATAGGGTTTCCAAGGAGCAGCTGGTAGGCTTGAGCCACCAACCTTGCAGTTCAAATGACTTTGCAGTCTGATGCATTAGCCCACAACGCCACACCAGGATTGAGGATACAGTAAGAGAAAGTCAGAGTTTCTGGTCTTATGATTTTCACTAACCTTTACTGAAATGAATTGATATATTTTGATGGTCTCCACTTTGAAGGAGTCTCTGGAATTGTTTAAATGTAGAGAGTAAAGGCATGACTGAAGTTTCAGGGGGCGGACTGTAGCAGATACACTCTGTGTACCATCTCAAATCCTTTCATGTGCAGCTCTTGTATCACCTAAGCAGAGAAAACCAGTCGCATTCATATTGCAACCAGCTTCACACTGGTACAGTCTGACAGTGTGCTTAGCTCAGGGTTGTACTGCAGATGTCTGCTATAGGATTTCACTGATGCTGATGTGTGGGATATCTTTGGAAGTGTATCAGATACTTACAAGAGCACAGTCTATGGAGCAGCAATTTCTTCACAGGGAATAGGAACTGAGGTGTTCTAGGGTGCATAGACTGGATTCGCATTTCATTCGTCTTCTCTGAAAGTTGCATGGGTTTACGTATCCAGACTCCCTTAACAGATGTCCGCTGGATAATTCATACTTGTAGTTGGTCTAACTCATTCCCTTCACTTATTTCTTTGCCAAACGTTCCCAGATAAGCTACTTGTACCCAAGATTTTTTTTTTTTTTTTTTTTTTAAACAAGGTCTGTTTATGGAGAAACCCAGAACTATAATCACAAAGCAAATTAAGAAAATAACCATTTTGTCTGTGGACAGTATTTTCTCAATTTACGTAAATCAAGAATAAAAACCTATTTAGAAATCTCTGTGATTTGTTGAAACTGCTCCTTGGAAACCCTATACAGGGTCACTCTGAGTCAGAGACGACTTGACAACACTTAACAACAACAACAACATATTGGGGGTGAGGTTTGCTCCACTGATCATGGGGTAGCTGCCATTTTTAAAAGACCACCACACTGCTTCAACAGTTTCTATTGATCTCATATTGTGACCATGAGCCAAAAAGATGTGGAAAAAACATGACCCTTGTACTTCCATACTTTTTCATCAGAGCCTGAATTGAGACTTTATTTTAAAATGGGCCACTGTTTGAGAATGTGAAAGTACTAGTTGCCCTGGTATGATGCTGTAGCATAAACCCTAGACTGCTAACCACAAGGTCGGTGGTTAAACCCACCAGCCACTCCTCAGAAACCCAATACAGGGCTGCTATGAGTTGCAACCCACTGGATGGCACTTAACAATTCAGAGCACTTAACAACATTGTTACTGATGTTAAGTTCAGTTAAGTCAGTTCTGAACCACCCCGACACACAGTGGCATCAAACAACATTATTTGGTAGGTGTCTCAGCACTTTAGGCCGGGCATGGCACAAACATATTGCCTTTTCTCCACTCAGTATTAGCCGAGGTGTCTCAAAGACTGGGAGCTGGAATTCTTTAAAGACCCATCTGTCTAGAGTTAAATGCTGGCTGTCAGTTGGGGGTTGGCCAGACCATCTACATGTGGCCTGGGCTTCCTCACAACAACGTGGTTGGCAGTTCTAAACTTGAGCATTTCAAGAAAAAAAAATCCTTTGCCATAAACCCTTAGAACTCTCACAGCGTAATTTCTATCCAAATTCTAATAATTGTAAGTGAATCAATAAGTAAGGAGAATTAGATTCCACATTTTGTTGAGAGATCTGTCAAAGATATAATGATGTGCTTTTTTTGTTTTATGAGGGTAAGTCAAAAAGAGTTGCTACACATGTTCTACTTCACACACATAAATATATTCCAAACAAACCGTGTTTAAACATGTCTCTGGGATTAGTGAATGACTGCGGACAAGTTCTCTCAGTAATGTACTTGTCTTAGTCTTACAAGGGTGCTTTGAAAACATGTCCAATCCAACCAGTGATTTCCAAGGGGATCTCTTACCTAATTAAATTCAAGATGGAGAGATCAGTTCAGAAAATTATGGTGACTGATTTTTGGGATTCCAAAAGGGTAATCTTGATAAATTTTCTGAAGGAAAATCAGTACAGTTGTAGGCACTGATTATGAAGAATTTTAAGAAAATTGAAAATTGCATTAGCGATAAAAAAAGACCAGGAAAATTCTATCAATGGATTTTCCCACAGTAACGAAGTCTGTCTTAGGAGAATTTCCTTGGGAAACTTTATCCCATGTTCCTCACCGCTCTGATCTTGCCACTTTGTTCTGAAAGCTCAAAGAACATGTAAAAGGAACACAATCTGAGTCCTTTAAGATTGACCAAATTGCCATTTCTATGCGGTGAAATCAAAGTGTGCAGAATTCTTCAGCAAATGGAAATATCACCTGCAGAAGCATACAGACCTCAATGGATGATATATCAAAAGGTGCCGATGAAGTTTTCACAATGCTTTTTGACTTAACCTTGCATGTTATTGGTTGTTGTTGAGACGATATACAGCAGCACCTCCACCTAACAATGTCTACATGTACAATTCAGTGACATAGATTGTAGTCTTTAAATTTGCAACCATGTGGACCACTGTTTTATTCCCCCCTAAATTTTCCCTCTTTCCTGCCTCCTTCCCCATACTATAAACTCACTGCCTCCTAAGTTTCCTAGCTAGTCTTTCAAGTTGTTGTTGTCAATTTGATCCCTGTGGTTGGTTCTTAAAAGAGCTCAATACTCAAGGCAGACATTCTTTACTAATTAAGTGAAACTATTGTTTTGTTTAAAGATGACTTCAGGGGATAGTTTTGGTTTAAAGTTTGAAGATTATCTCAGGGCGAAAATTGTAAGGGTTCCTCAATGTTCTCCATAAGTAGCCTTAGGAGCTGTTCTTTGCGTTGTTGTTGTCATAACTATGTCTACCACACAACTTTTTTTTTTTTTAAGTTTTTATTGTGAGGTTTATGTGGGAGAACATCAGCTTTACACTCATCCTATTGTATTTTGTTTCATTGTAATGATTACAATCCCCTCCATGCATCATCATATAACCCCAAAGGGTACACCACACAGCCTCCCCACCCCCCCAGCAACAGCCCTTCTCCCTCCCTGAGTCCAGCATGCCCTAGTTAAATTCAAGATGGACAGCTTCTAGCCCCCTTTAGGGTATTCCAGTCAGTTATAGGCTGAAAATGGACTTACAAGCTTTCTGTAATGATAATTCTGGCTATTCCTTTCTCCCCACTTAAACTGTCTATTTGACAATGGTAGGCAAGGGAAATCAAAATTCAAAAGCCAAGCATCTTAACACTATTCCCCTCTTTTACCTCTTCAAACCATGCCTCAATCCCTGTATCCCGTAGCCCTGTTGTTCCAAGGTTGTGCATACAACATCATTCACCTCTGTCCCACTTACCCCATGGGAATCAGCCAAACTGTTCTCCCATCAGCCTTATTCTTCCATTCCCTTCCCCCTTTTTTGTGTATTGCCCCCCCCAACACACACCCACACCCCAAAGCTCTCCTGTGCTCTGTCTTCCCCTCCCTCCCTCCTTCCTCTCCTCTCATCCCATACATCCTGGTGATCAGCAAATATATACATATATAAATTTTCCTCCCCTTTTAATGTGGGTTCATTTCCTTATCCTATGCAGTATTTCTCCTTTTGTGACTGACTAATTTCACTCAGCATAATGTCCTCAAGGTTCATCCATGGTATGTGCTGGCTTGTAGCTCCTTGTTGTTCTTCAAGGTGGCATAGTATTCCATTGTGTGTGTGTACCACAGTTTATTTATCCACTCTTCATATGATGGGCACTTTGGCTGTCTCCATCTTTTTGCTATTGTAAATAGTGCTGCTGTGAACACTGGTGTGCATAAATCTATTCATGTTATGGTTTGTATTTCTTGTGGGTAAATAGCAAGTACAGGAATTGCTGGATCATAAGATATTTCTACTTCCAACCTTCTGAGGAAGTGCCATATTGCTTTCCAGAAAGGTTGGACCATTTTGCAATCCAACCAGCAATGCAGGAGCATCCCAGTCTCTCCACATCCTCACCAGCACTTATTGTCCTCTACTTTTTTGAACTTTGCTGTTATTGTTGGTGTGAGATGATATCTCATTGTTGTTTTGATTTACATTTCTCTAATGGCTGGTGATTGTGAACATTACTTTATATGTTTGTTAGCTGCCCGGATCTCTTCCTTAGTGATGTGTCTGTTCATGTCCTGTGCCCAATTTTTTATTGGGTTATTTGTTTTTTTCTTGTAGAGGTGTTATAGTTTCCTATATATTTTAGAAATGAGTCCCTTGTCTGATGTGTTGTTGCAAAATATTTTTTTTCCATTCTGCAGGTTCCCTTTTTACTCTTCTGGTGAAGTCTTTTGATGCACATAAGTTTTTAATTTTTAGTATGTCTCACTCATCTATTGTGTTTACTTTTGTTTGTGTGGTTTTCAAAATGTTTGGTAGTCTGGGTATTAGAGCCCTCACATTTGTCCCTATTTTTTCATTGATGACTTTCATAATTTTGGGATTCACATTTAAGTCTTTAATCCATGCTGAGTTGGTTTTTGTAAAGGGCCTGAGGTAAAGGTCTTGTTTCAATCTTTTGCATATTGCTTTCCAGTTCTGCCAGCAGCATCTGTTAAAGAGACTATCTCCTCCCCATGTAACATACCTATGCACTTTGTCAAGAATCAGCTGGCTGTATGTGGATGGGTTAATTTCTAGATTCTTAATTCTGTTCCACTGATCATTGTATCTTTCATTGCACCTGTACCAGGCTGTTTTGACCACTGTAGCCATGTAGTTGTTGTTGTTGTTATGTGCCATGGAGTCGGTTCCGACTCATAGCGACCCTGTACAGGGTTTTCAAGGCTGTAAATCTTTATGGGAGCAGAAAGCCTCATCTTTCTCCTGCAGAACAGCTGGTAGTTTTGAACTGCTGACCTTGCGGTTCACAGCCTGATTCGTAACCACTACGTTACCAGAGTAGTAGATTTTTAAGTCAGGGAGTGAAAGACTTCCAAGCTTGTTCTTCTTGAGCAGTGCTTTGCTTATCCTGGGTCTCCTTCCTTTTCATATAAAGTTTGTAATTGTCTTTTCCATCTCTTTGAAAAATGTTGCTGGAATCTGGATTAGGATTGCATTATATGTGTATATTGCTTTGGGTAGTATTGACATTTTCACGATGTTGAATCTTCCTATCCAGGAACATGGTATGTTCTTCCACTTCTGTAAGTCCCTTTTGGTTTCTTGAAGTAGTGTTTTGTAATTCTCTTTATATAGGTCCTTTGTTTCTCTGGTTACATTTATTCCTAAATATTTCATCCTTTGGGTAGCTACTGTAAATGGTATTTCTTTCCTAATGTCTTTTTCAGTGTTGTCATTGTTGCTATAGAGGAATCCAACTGATTTTTGTATGTAGATCTTATAGCCTGCCACTTTGCTGAATCTTCCAATGATTTCTAGTAGCTTTTTTAGTGAGTCTTTGGGGTTTTCTATGTATAGGATCATATCATCTGCAAATAGAGAGTTTTATTCCCTCTTTGCCAATTTAGATGCATTTAATTTCCCTATCTTGCCATATAGCTTTGGCTAATACTTCCATAACAATATTGAAAAGGAGTGGTGACAAAGAGCATCCTTGTCTGGCTCCCATTCACAGAGGGAAGGCTGTCAGTTTCTCTCCATTGAGAGTGATGTAGGCTGTTGGTTTTGTATAAATGCTCTTGATTACGTTGAGGAATTTCCCTTTAATTCCTACTTTGTTGAATGTTTTTATCAGGAATGGATGTTGGATTTGGTCACATTCCTTTTCTATATCAATTGATATGATCATGTGATTCTTTTCCTTATTTATGTGATGGATTACATTGATTTTTTTCTAATGTTGAACCATCCTTGCATCCTTTTTATGAAACCCACTTGGTCATGATGTATTATTTTTTTTGATGTGCTACTGGATTCTGTTGGCTAGGATTTTGTTGAGAACTTTTGCATCTATGTTCATGAGGGATATTGGTCTTTAGTTTTCTTTCTCAGTGATGTCCTTCCCTTGTTTTGGGATGGAGGTTATGCTTGCTTCATAAAATGTATTAGGAACTTTTCCATCCTCCTCTATATTCTGGAATAATTTGAGTAGCATTGGTGGCAGTTCTTCCCTGAATGTTTGGTAGAACTCACCCGTGAAGCTGTCTAGGCCTGGAATTCGTTTGGTAAGGAGTTTTTTTCATGACCTGATCAATTTCTTCTTTTGTTATGGGTCTATTCAAGTTTTCTACTTCACTCTGTGTAAGTTTTGGTAGGCTGTGTTTTTCTGAAAATGCATCCATCTCTTCTAAGTTTTCAAATTTGTTGGAGTACAACTCTTCATAGTGTTCTGTTATTATCCTTTTGATTTCCTTTGATTCCGTTGTGATATCGCCCATGTGGTTTCTAATGTGAGTTATTCGTGTCTTCTCCCTCTTTTCTTTGTTTAGGTTTGCCAATGGTTTGTCAATTTTATTAATCCTTTCAAACAACCAGCTTCTTGTCCTGTTAATTCTTTCTATAGTTTTTCTCTTTTCCATCTCATTTATTTCAGCTCTTATCTTTATTATTTCTTTTCTTTTGGTGACTGTAGGTTCCGTCTGTTGGTCAGTTTCTAATTGTTGGCGATGCTGTGTTACTATGTTAATTTTGGTTCTTTCTTCTTTTTGGATGTGTGCATTTATCACAATAAACTGTCCTCTCATCACCACTTTTGCCATGTCCCAAAGATTTTGATATGTTATGTTTTCATTATCGTTTATTTCTAGGAACTTTAAAAATTCACGTTTGATTTCTTTTTTTACCCAGTCACTTTTCATCTGGGTGTTGTTTAGTTTCCATGTATTCAACTTTATTTCCTTAGTCTTCTTTTTGTTGATTTCTAGTTTTATATCATTGTGGTCTGAAAAGATGCTCTGTAGTATTTTGATGTTTGTACATTTATGGAGGCTTGCTTTGTGACCTAACACATGGTCAATTCTGGACAATGTTCCATGTGCACTGGAGAAGAAACTATATTGTGTTGTTGGGTTGAATGCTCTGCACATGTCTATGAAGTCAAGTTGGTTGACTGTGCTACTTAGTTGCTCTGTAACTTTGTCAAGTTTCTTTCTGGTTGTTCTGTCCCTTTTCGAAAGTGTTGTATTAAAATCTCCCACTATAATTGTAGAGTTATCTATTTCTTTCTTTAATTCTTGTAACGTTTGCATCATATATCTTGGTGCTTTTTCATTGGGAGTGTAGATATTTATTATGGTTATGTCATCTTGCTCAATTGACCCTTTGATCCTGAGATAGTGTCCTTTATCTCTTTTGCTTCTTTTTGTCTTAAAGTTTACTTTATCAGAGTTTAGAATTGCCACTCCTTCTTATTCATTGTTGCATCTAGCTTGGTATATTTTTTTCCATCCTTTAACTTTTAGTCTGTTTTTATCTGTTTGTAAGGTGTGTCTCTTGCATGAAGGGTCTTGTTTTCTTATCCAATCTGACACTCTTCAATGGTGCATTCAATCCTTTGACATTCACTGTAATTATCAATAAGTATGAATTAATTGCTGCCATTATATTAATTTTTTGGTAGTGCTGTTCGTTGCTTTGTTCTGTATGCCTTCTTGTGCTGAGTTTGTGTTTTTTGTGCTATTTCTTGTCGGTTTCTTCTTAGTGTTCATGTTATGCTTGGAAGTTCATTTTCATGATAAGTTGTGAAGTATTAACTTTCTTTGGGGTTACCTTATAGTCTATTAACTTTTCTCTCCATTTAAGAGAATCAATTGTATCCTGTAATCTACCTGACATCCTCACCACTTGGATGTCTGTTCCTATATTTATCTCTTCTCTGACATTCATATTATTTTGATCTCCAGTTGTCTTCCCAGCTCCTTTAAATTCATTATAGTTTTGTTCTGTTCTGGACTCTACTATTTGTCAACTGAGTTCCAGGTGGTGTTGCCATGCCTGCCAATCTCTGGTTGTTGGCTGTTCTTGTTGGTTTTCAGTCCAATGAACTCCCTTTAGGATGTTTTGAAGTGCTTGATTAGTTTTGATAAAATCTCTTAGATTATGTTTATCCTGGAATGTTTTATTACACCATCGTATTTGATTGAGAGTTTTGCTGGATAGATAGATAGTTTTGCTGGTTGGCCATTTTTTTCTTTTAGGGTTTTATATATGTCTACCATTGCCTTCTTACCTGCATGGTTTGTGCTGAATACTCAGAGCTTAATCTGATTTGCTTGCCTTTATAAGTGACACTTCTCTTCTCCCTGGCCACTTTTAGAATTCTCTCCTTGTCTGTGATTTTGGAGAGCTTGATTATTATATGTCTTGGTGACTTTCTTTTGGGATCTATCCTTCCTGGGTTATGTTTGGCTTCTTGAATGTGTAACTAACTTCTCATCTTTCAAGATGTTAGGGAAATTTTCTCCCAGAAGCTCTTCAACTATCTCCTCTGTGGACTTCTCGGATTCTTCCTGTTCCAGAATATGAATAATTCTTAAGTTGTTCTTCTTCATGTTATCCAGCATGAATCTTAGACTCTCTTCAGATTTTTAAAATCTTTTCAGCTTGCTCTTCTATTTTAGCAGTATTGAGAGAGATTTTTCTTCCAGCTCGCTAGTTCTCACTTTCATCTCTTCTGTTCTGCTCCTTTCCCCTTTCAGTGTATAGTCCATTTTTAATATTTTATTACTTATCATCTGGACCTCTTTTTGCAGGTTTTGAATTATTTCCAATGCTGTATCGATCTTGTTTGATTGCTCTTATAGTACTTTCCTGACTTCTTCCTTGTTTTCCTCCACCCCTTTTTGGAGCATTTGAATTTGTTTCCATATCATTCTTCTGAATTCTTTCTCAGGCAAATCCAAAGCCTGCTCTTCCTCTTCTGGGGAGCCTTTGTCTGTCTCCAGTGCATTTCTCTCAGTTACTCTTTTCTGTTTTTGGACATATTTTGAGATGGTTTGTTGTGTTTGAGATCTTTTGTTTGTCATTTCCAGTAGTTAATGTGGTTTTTTTAAATGTTTAAATGGATGTTTGTTGCTGTGTTATTAAGCTTACTGGGTGTCTCCTGGTGGATATGATCAGGAAATAGGCTTCCCTTTTTGCATGTAATGCCTAGCAGCTGTTATTGGCTCTTGTCTCAATTGTGGAATATTATGGGATATGCTAGCAGCTTTGCTATATGGCCATGATTGCTGATTCTTCTTGGGCGATGTAGGGAGAAAAAGCTCCCACCCTCCAGGGAAAATGTGTGATCAAAAAGACCCATAGCAGAAGCAATATAAAAGCAGAGACAGAAACCATAACTTTGAAACAAAAATAAAACTGTGGCTGACTGTCCAGGTGCCTTGCTACACAGGCAGTTTGTGTGCACTGTACAGGCCTCCAGCAGTGGGTGGGGTGTCCTCTCACTCAGGCCTCTCCTCTAGTCACCACTGTGGAGGTGCACAGATAGATATTGAGAAGTTAATAGGAGAAAGATTGCCCATTATTTTTGTCTCTGAAGGTCAGTTAGGTATCTACATGTGCACAATGTAATTCTCAAGGTAGTTGTGTCCTTTTATGTTGGGGTTTTACATATTTTTCTATGATTTGTCTGTCAGGCCTGACGTGTCTGCTTTTTTCTTGTTATATAGGCCTGAGTAAGGGTCGTGCATAAGTTAATTTAGGGGTGTGACTCCGAGGCTGACGTCGTAAGTAGCCACCAAGCTCTTTCTCTCTGTACCATGGGAAAACTGTGGGGTCAGCACTGGACTTTTTTTGGGGTGGTAGTGGTGGTGGTGGTGGTGTGCACCCACCCTATTAAAGGCATCTGGGCTGGGCAAAGAAGGTAAGACAGGCAATAGGAGGAAAAAATGTGTAGAATCCCCTGCACCTCCTTTTGCAAATGTCACTGCACCGCTTTTAGCACCGGTTCCCTGTGTCCGTCTGGCTGTAGCCCCACCCTCTGAACTCTGCCCAGGCAGGGTGGCCGCAGAGGAAGTCCTGTCTCCAGAGATTCCTATGTCACAGTATTTTCCTTTATATCGTGATTTTTTCACTTGCAAGTGCGAGAAACTGATGTCCTGGTCCTTAGGTCGACCCAGACCTCTGCTGTTGTTCTGTGAACGCAGCTTCTCTGGGTTTTCAATCCCTCCCCCATGGAGTCTTTCCTACCTGGCTGTCTCTACTGCTACCCAAACTGGAAGTCCCTACCGCACAACTTTGCCAACTCTGATTTTCACAGATGTACAACTTATTGATACCAATTACATTAATTGGCTGTGCAACCCTTACCCTTAATCAGTACGATTTTTCTACCACTGTAAACCATAACTTATTGCTCTATAAGCAATAAGCCACCCTCATATTCTCTTCCTTTTCTTCCCATCTCTGGTTTGCTACTGCTGTGGTCAAGTTACTTCTGACTCATAGCGACCCTGTATATGGTTTCCAAGGAGCAACTACTGGATTTGAGCCACTGATCTTTTAGTTAGCATTTCAGTGCTTATCCTATAGCACCATACCAAGACTCCCCCCCACATTTACGTAGTCTCTATATGTTTATCTATTCTTGTCTTATGGTATAAATTATGTTAAACAATATTTGTTGTTTTCTGATTGACTTATTTCACTCATTATGTCTTCATCCGTGTTACAGTATGTACCCAGAATTCAGTTCTCTTTCTAGCTGAACAGTATCCTAGTGCATGTGTAGATTTCATTTCATTTATCTATTCATCTGTTGTTTTTGCCTTTTTGCTATTGGAAATAATGCTGCAGTGAACACTGGTGCACACAGATTTGTTTGTTTCATTATTTTGAAGTCCCTTGGCTATATTCATTGTTAATAATATGTTTTAAAACTACCAATGCACATGAGGAATGAGAGATTCCCCATTCCTCAACTGGTTATGGCACCTTTTGTCATATGAATCATTTTTCCCAAGATTCTTTAACTTATTTTGCTAGCACAACAGCTAAAAAATACACCCCAAAACATTGAGGAAGTGTTCTATATATGCTTTGTCCAATATGATAGCATTGTCTTAGAAATTGTCTACTCAACAATGTAGCCAACATGTGGTTGTTAAGCAGTTGAAGTGCATGACTAAAACACAGATTTTTAAATTAAAAAAAAGTTAATAGTCACTTGTGCTGCTAATTACACAGTTCATTTCTTTAGTAAAAGGTAAGGGAATAGAGTTTAAATTCCAGTAGTGATGTAAGTGTGGAGCAGGCTTTCTAGGACAACCCTACCACATATCAATAGTGAGCAAACTTCTTCCAGACTTGACTGCCTTCAAATGTATAAATGGAAATGATTTGGCCTCGGATGTCCTAGAGAGGAGAATTTCCTAATGTGTGAGTGTGGAAAGCAGACAAATCACCAGTGAGAAGAGACAGGCCAACTCCTCAGGTGGGCAAGATGCTGGAATTGTTTAGACACGTAGATCCTTGCTCAACAATCTAGCTCTCAAGACAGAGACTCAAGCCAACTTCTTTTGGCCTGAAGTGTAAGCAGTCTTTAAAGCTAGATTTCATAGGATGCTGACTTGTGAAATTCCTTTGTCTGCCTGTCTCCCATGCCTGCTGTCCTCAGTCTCTACCCTCCTTACCCTTAATCTTTTCCTTATCCTTAGAATTTATGATCTTGGAACCTGTAGTCACGGATGAAAACATCTTGGCTTATCCATTAAAATCATGAGCAGGCATTTTCCAAAAAGATTTCTGGATCACCTACTATATGTAGGGCTCTACGCTAGGTGTAAGAGTAAGAATTAGACTGTATCCTTGGAAGAAAATCATCTACTTGATAAGATTTACTAGAATAGCAAACATTTGTTAAAACCTTACTATGTGCCAAATACAATGCTAATGTATGAAAATGATCTCATCTGATCCTCTTAAGGAGTCTATGACACAGATGCTATTTTATCAGTGCTTTACAGAAAATGTAAACTGTGCTTAGTGACGTCAAGTAGCTTGTCCAAAGTAAAACAGGTATATTAAGTGGCAGAGTAAAAATGTGACTCTAGGCTGGATGGATTCCAAACTCTCTGTTCATAAACTCTCAGCTGTACTTACCTGTGCTTGTTCTAAATGATGTTTCGTACTTCTTTGGAGACTCATGTCTGACAGAATTAAAACTGGGAAAACAGTATAGTTTCTGACCTATATATCAAGACTTAGGCTTTGGGATTCATAAACAGTGGTCATGTTTGTAAAGTAGTGGTCAAAATAGTGGTACAGTTTGCTTGTTAGCTCCAAAGACCTAATTATTGGTTGAGGAAAGAGAAGCAGACTGTGAGAAAATTTTGATTTCAGCATTAACCACTAGGGGAAACATGGAACAACAACAGCATGGTAACTGTAAACAGGTAAGTGGTAATGGAGGGAGTTCTTTGAGAGTCATGGCCCTTCTGTGAAAGGTCGAATCCTGCCAACTTACTCAACCTGGGAAAGAATGTTATAGTAGGAGTACATGTTTCGACTGACTTAGCTCATCGGAAAACCTTGAGGAATTGCATTCAAATGCCAGCAAAAGCTCCCTGAACTAGAGATCCCTATCACTATGAAATCCAATGTGATGGACTTTGATGAGCTCTGTTGTTGCTGTGTACTGTCCAGGTGATTCTGACTCACAGCAACTCTACAGGGGGAAACATCTCCACTGATGACACAAACAAAGTTAAAAGCCAAGATGGGATTGTCCCTTGTCCAGTTCTCAATATGGTGTACTGAGCCATTGCAAAAGCACTGGACTCACAGAAGGTGCCCCCTTCAAGTAGGTGTTGACTTGGTTGGCCTAAGACTGTCAGTGGTTTGAGAGTTATATCATTATACAATTTGGCAGTTATGTGATGATGTAATTATCCCCTGTAATGTGATATGATACGATCAGCCAATCAACTGTAAGAGGATTAAGATGGGATGCAACACCTTACTCGGGTCACAACGTTGATCCAATTTAAAGGGGTTTTCCTTGGGGGTAGCCAGCATCATCTTTGAATGTACAAGGGATAAAAGGAGCCAGAACTGAGCAGAACATTACCAATAACGAAGATCTCAAAGCTCCTACACCAGGGAAATATTGACGCCAAAACACATGGAGAGTTCCAAAAATGATGGGCCCAAAGATGTTGAAAGACAAGGACCTTCTTCCAAAGCTGACACAGAGACAGATTTCCCCTACAGTTAGTCCTCTGAATTTAGACTTCTAGCCTCATACACTTAGAGAGCATACAGATCTGTTTGTTATAGCCATCAATTTATGATATTTCTGTTATAGCAGCACAAGATAACTAAGATAATTCAAGTAACTCCAGGCATTTATGTCTGAGTTTCCTCATTAGTAAAGTCAGGACAATATTAAGAACTACGTTGTACATTGCATTAGGCAAATTTGCTGCACAAGACCTTTTTAAAGTGTTGAAGAGCAAAGATGTCAGCTGGAAGACTAAGGTGTGCCTGACCTAAGCCATGGTATTTTCAATAACCTCATATGCATGCGAAAGCTGAATGGTGAATAAGGAAAACTGTAGAATAATTGATGCTTTTGAGTTACGGTGTTGGAGGAGAATATTGAAAGTGCCATGGGCTGCCGAAAGAACCAACAGATCTGTGTTGGAAGAAGTACAGCCAGAGTGCTCCTAAGAAGCCAGAATGGCCTAACTTTGTCTCTCATACTTCGGTCAGGAGGGACCAGTCACTGGAGAAGGATATCATGTTTGGTAAGGTGAAGGGTCAGAGAAAAAGAGGAAGACCCCCAATGAGATGGATTGGCCAGGTTGCAGCATCGATGGACTCAAGTGTGGCAACAGTAGTGAGTTTGGCCCAGGATTGGGCTGTGTTTCATGCATAAGGTCGCTATGAGTCGGAACCAACTTGATGGCACCTAACACCTTTGTACATTAGTTGTGAGGATTTAATGAACAATTCATTTACGTGATTAGTGTAGCATCTGGCACATGGCAAGTGCTCAGTGAATGGTATCATTGTTGGTTGCTATCAATAGGATTCCAACTTGTAGTGAGTGACCCAGGTGACAGAATAAAATTTCTCTACGTGGTTTTCTTGGCTGCCATCTTTATAGAAGCAGATCACCAGGTCTTTTCCCCTGTAAAGTCACTGGATTGGTTTGAACTGCTAGCAGCTGAGCACTCAACCGTTGTATCAGCAGGTCTACTATAATAGATGGGACCTATTGTTGTTGAGGGACTCTGACTCATAACAACCTTATAGGACAAAGTAGACTTGTCCCATAGGTCCACCCCTACCCCGTCCCTCATAAGGGTTTGAGGTAGCAAACTGCCACACCTTTATCATGAGGAGCAACTGGTGAGTTCCAATTGCTGAACATATGGTTAGCAGCTGAATATTAATCCATGTACCACCAAGACACGACAGCTAATAGCTAGTAAATCGTAGCTGCTCTTCAATCTGTATGCTGAGCAAATAATTCGAGAAGCTGGATTATATGAAGACTAAGGTGGCAACAGGGTTGAGGCAAGACTCATTAACAACCTGTGATATGCAGATGATACAATCTTGCTTGCTGAAAGTGAAGAGGACTTGAAATACTGTGAAGATCAAAGACTACAACTTTAAGCATGGCTTGCACCTCAATGTAAAGAAAATGAGAATCTTCACCTCTGGACAAATGACATCATGAAAAGTGGAGAAAAGAAATGCACAAGAAAGCCCAAACTTGTAGTTAGTACTCATTTGGCCTAGCCTCAATGGCTTGATGATTAAAAAAAACAAGTTTTGATAAAGTAAACAAGTGTAAATTATTACATATAGATGAACTTGACAGTAGCTCAGAATAACAACTGAGAGGGAAGGAGTCTTTATATCAAGTATCTATCCTATCCCCTCTGTGTACAGGCTTGATAGCAATAGGCAAGTTAGACATTGGCTACCTATAATGGGGTGGGGTGGGGCTATAAAGGCATGAAGTGACTGACTTATAAGTTTTCAAGAGGGAGTTTCATTTCAGAGTGTGCAGGGGAAGGTAGAATCCCCATGGAATAGTTTTCATCTTGTCTACACAGGTCTGGTGAATAATTGTTATCATGACTAATTATGACTTTCACTACTGTAAAGGTAGAGTTTTGTAAGAAAAAGTGGGGAGTAGTTAATCTTACATTCCTGGAACAGAGGACCCTAGCACCATCATGGGAGAAGAGCCTGAATGGAAAGTGGGACCCTATCCCATATACGAGAAGCAGTGACACCAGAGATAGAGGCAGAGACAAGGACGTGGACAGATAGAGCAGCTGAGGACTTTAGACTCATGGAAAGAAATGCTGTGTGCTGGTGGCCAGGTGGCAGACTTGCAGAACATGCCCTTTGTTTTTTAAAAATGATTATATATTCCTGAGTGGTTTTGTGTACATCCCTCCCTCCCCTAAACCCCACAGGGAATAGAAGCAAATACTGTTGAATTATTATTATTATTATTATTTTTTAAAGTGCAGAAAAGATGGAAACTGTGAAAGACCTTCACTTTTCTTGGATTCACAATCAATGCTCATGGAATCAACAGTCACGAAATGACATATTGCATTAGACAAATATGCTGCACAGGGCCTCTTTAAAATGTTCAAGAGCAAAGACATGAGATTGAGGACTAAGGTGCACCTGACCCAAGCCATGGTCTTTTCAATTGCCTCATATGCTTGCAATAGCTGGACAATAAATAAGGAAGACTGTAGAAGAATCGATGCATTGAATGATGCTGTTGAAGAAAATTATTTAAAGTACCATAAACTGGCCAGAAAAACAGATCTATGTTGGGAGAAGTACAGTTAGAATGCTCCTTAGAAGCTAGGATAAGATGTTGTCTTTCATACTTTGGACATGTTATCAGGAGAAACCAGTCCCTGGAGAAGGACATCATACTTGGTAAAGTGAGGAGGGTCAGTGAAAAAGAGGAAGACCCCCAAGGAGATGAGTGACACAGTGGTCAATCAACAGTGAGCTCAATCCTACCAAGTATGAGGATGGCACAGGCCCACGCAGTATTTGGTTCTGTTGTGACAGGCTCGCTGTCACCAACAGCTCTAGTTCTGAAGAAGTCAGTGAGTAACAGTACGGACTCCAGAGCTTGTACCTCCACTTCCTGGGCAGGTTATTTTAACCTCTCAGTGTCTCCGTTTCTCTACTTTAAAAAAAAAAAAAAAAAAAAAGATTTTTAAAGATATTTATCTCAGTGGACAGTGGTGAGGGTTAATGATTTAATGTGCATCAAACATTTAAGACGTTGTCTGGCACTTTGTATAAAGTTTTGTTACAGTCATTATTATAAATATTTATGAACAATGTTTCTTATGCCTTATATAATGCTGCATGAATTAATACTCATCTTCTATCTACATATGACAAAGATAATAATCAGTCAAGAGTTTAACAGAAGATTAGCACTCTGTAATCCACCTGGGTGTGGCGCTGTGGGTTAATGCGTCAGACTGCAAAGCCGTTTGAACTGCAAGGTTGGCAGTTCAAGTTCACCAGCTGCTCCTTGGAAACCCTATACAAGGTCGCTATGGGTTGGAACTGACTCAACAGCACTTTACAACAACAATCTACCTGCCAGATTCTTCAACACTGATTTCTTTTAATAAGCAAGAAAACTGAATATTAATGAATGTCAAATTTTTTTTTATCTTCACAGTCTTGTAGCACCAAATTAAAATACGAAGATTAAACTGAGGTTTCATTAATGTCTTTAATAAAAAGTTATTAAAATCAGGTGCCTTACAATAGATGGTATCTAAGAAGGCATTCAAAAAAAAAATAAACAAAATATGTCATCCCATCATTATTTAAAAGTTAAAAATAAAAAAGATCCTCTATAAATCACTAGGTTGTAAGAAATTGCTCAGATGCTAAAATTAATGATAGTAATTTTCAAATAAGAAGCCAAACTAGCTGAACTGTCAACTTCTGGGAAATTATGTCTATCCACTGAAGCATAATTCCAAATGCTAAGAGTAAAAGAAAATGAAATGACAGGCTAGTTCGACTTTGCTAATTTCAAAGGCTGAGGTTTATTTCTGGATATATCTGAGAAACAGAGTCACTGTGCCCAAAGCTACAGACTAAGATAACTCACTACAGACTTTACTTTTAATATTTAATTAGTTGTGTTGACCAAAAATATGATAGAGTTAAAGAAGTAGTGTCCATTAGTTAAGAGCTGGTCCTCAGACATCTGACTATGTGCTATGGATGAAATTACGGTGTAACCACTTACGTGTGATGAGATTTTAGGCAAGTTACTGAAATTACCAGAGGCAGTTTTCTCTCTGAAAAGTCAGGGTAAGAATAGCACCAGTTTAGAGTTGCTGTGAGGATTAAATTAGGTTATATATATAAGTGCTCAGTAAGTGTAACTAACCACGGTGGTGAAAACAGTTATGCCCTGGGCTGCTAACTGTAAGGTCAGTGGTTCAAACTCACCAGTTACTCTGTGTAATAAGATAAAGTTGTCTGCTTCCATAGAAATTTACAAGGAGGGGGTTGTTGTTAAGTACCATGGAGTCGATTCCGACTCATAGTGACCCTGCAAAGGGTTTCCGAGGCTGTAAATCTTTACGGGAGCAGAAAGCCTCATCTTTCTCCCATGGAACTTCTGGTGGTTTCTAACTGCTGACCTTGGGATTAGCAGCCCGATTTGTAACCACTACCCTACCTGGGGTAGGCAGTTCAAACCCACCAGTCACTCCTCAGAAACCCTATGTTGTTGTTGTTATGTGCTGAGGAGTCAGTTCCGACTCACAGCGACCCTGTACAGGGTTTCCGAGGCTGTAAACCTTTCCGGGAGCAGAACGCCTCATCTTTCTACCGCGGAACAGCTGGTAGTTTCGAACTGCTGATTTTGCGGTTCACAGCCCAATTCGTAACCACTACGCTACCAGAGCTCCTCTCAGAAACCCTATACAGGGTCCCTATTAGTTATAACCAACTCAATGACGCTTAACAACAACAATATGAGTCAAAATCAATTAGATAGCTGTGGATTGAGTGATGATGATGATGATGATGTTACTGAAGGAACCTAGAAACCTAGCAATGTTTTTACCTCATACCAGTTTTGTCACAAACTATGTTCCCTGGATAGATTACTCAACCTCATTCTAAAAGGAATGCTTTTAGCAGACAGCAATAGAAAACCCAATTTAACGTGGTGTGGTACTACAGGACAAGCACTGGACTGCTAACCACAGGGCGGCTGTTCAAACCCACCAGCCATTCCTTAGAAACCTTATAGAGGAAGACTATGAGCCAAATCATTTCTACAGCACTTAGAAACAACACTAGAAGCAGTCTCGGTTTATGGAGGGACGATGCCATTGTCCCTGGCTCAGTTTTCATCCAGGTTGGACCAGAGTCACTGGATGGCTGCGGTAGTCCCAGACATCACATCTGAGGACAAGCAGGAACAAGCGGCGACAGATGGCACCAGATGTATTTATCTTCATCCATCAGGAAAGCAAAACTTTACCCAGAAATCCCCAGAAGAACATGGCTTGCATCCTAGTGACCAGTACTGTTCAAAGCTAACATTTTGCCAAAAGACGTCTGAGAAAATAGGTATTCCGCTGGGTACATTGATGTTTTGGAGTTCTGATTGCAATGACCAAAGGGAACGGAGATGCAATAACCACTCAATCAGATTTTCCATCTAGGAAGTGGGGTGAGAAACTGGAATCTAATGGGATTTGTCTGTGAGAATTATTTTATCAGACAATGGAAACAAATGACAGGGCAGACCTAAATTGTGGCATCTATTATATGGTAATTGCTATTTCTCAATCTTCTAGACGAAGGTTGGCAATGAATTGTGTAAGGGCCAAATTCAATTTTTGGACTCTTTTTGTATGGTCCTTTAGTTAAAATGCTTTTTACATCTGTAAAAAGCTCTTTAAAAACAAAGTAAGCAAATAGTCCTGCCTGGGACTTCTAGTCTTGAGTGTGTTCTGTCCTACTGTAGTTTGGATCTGGCTTTGTGTCAGGGTTGTTATTGTTGTTAAAGTGCTGTCAAGTCAATTCTGACTCATAGTGACCCCATAAGGGTTTCCAAGGGACAGCTGATGGGTTTGAACTGCCGACCCCGTGATCCTATAGTGCTGCATCAAGACTCCTTTACTTCTTCCGTATTGTTTACTTATTCTTCTTGTTTACTCCTTCTCTCACTCCCGTCTGTCTTCATCACTAACTGTTGAATATCTAGGACTCAACACATGTTTGCTCAAAAGAAATGAATCTGAGTCTTCCCAAATTTGAAAACATACAGTCATCTTTTAGTTTGCTGGTTATGTTCTTGGCCCTAGTCATGTTAGGACTGGTTTGAACTCTGTTTATTCAGTTCTGTTGTTTTGTTTTGTTTTGTTTTTTCTTAAGGAGAGAATTACTCCTCACACTCTGTGTTTCAAGGGCTTCTCGAGCTCTGACTCTACATTCAAGACCGGTGACTGGGAACTGTGTTCTGTGAGTGACTGAAAAACATACATGTGGACACCAAGCTGCTTCCACTGTATATATGAAGTCTCCTGTCCTTCCTTTACGTCCTTCAAGGCTCCTCTACTATAAATGCCAGTTAATTAATTGTTTAATCTATTTACTATTAAATTGTGCTGAGGTTGACATATGAGTAAGACAGATGTAGAATCTACACAAATTACTTAAATATAACTAATTTGAAATTCACTTAATGTCCAAGAATGTTAAAATAGTTTACAACATTTAACAAACACACTGAAAAAGAGAGCAAAAGTCTTTAGAAAACTTTTAAGCACAAATTTGTATGTGTGTGGTAGTCACTAAAGAAGTTAAAAACATATTTCATTAAAAGATTCTAGCTTAGAATAGTTTATTTTCCTCACTAAAATAATACATTTAAAACACAAGAAACCACCCTATAAAGACTATCTTTAAGTGAGAAACATTTGTTTAGGGAGAAAATGTCTTCTTTCTTGCTACCTGGGCCTCTCTTCTGTATATTCGTATAATTTGGATTGCTTGGAAAAACATTTTTCAACTAACAGTCTTGAGATTTTTCTATGCTAATTTTAATCAATAATTAATTTTTATGGGAAATCCACAGCTTTCTAAAAGAGAAATGTTGACAGACTGGCGATTTCTGAATGGTGTCTCTCCACCGAGTTATTTTTAACTGTGCTAATCTTTTGTGGCTTTGTCACATCTCTGCACTTGAGCTACTTTATATCTGAAAGTTGTTTCTTCATTGAAAGGTACCACCCCTTAGTCTGCATACTCTACAGTGCAAGTGCTTTCAAACCAGAATGAAGTGGTTTCCACCCCGCACTTGGTCCTAAGATTAGCAGTGGAATTAACATGGAAAGTTTTCAACTATAAGAAGAGATGCATTTGGTAATTGTAAAGGTGTCGGACATGCCATATTAGCATTTCCAGTGTAGCCATGGTGTTTACTCACAGCCATGGAATTGATTCCTTGATTCAATTCATTCCTGAGACTTTTTAAACTTTTAAGGGAGCAGGCACCCTCGTCGTTCTCCCATACAGCTACTGGTGGGTTTGAACTGCTAACCTTGAAGTCAGCAGTCCACACCTGGCTCGCGGTGCTACCAGAGCTCCTAAACAACAGAGTTGTTATTGTTAAGTGCTGTCAAGTCAATTCTAACTTATTATTGTGACCCTGTATAGGGGTTCCTAGGCTAAAAATCTTTAGCGGAGCAGAAAGCCCCATTTTTCTTCCTTAGAGTGCTTGGTGGGCTCGAACTGCCAACTTTGTAGTTAGACGTCCAGG
This sequence comes from Chrysochloris asiatica, assembly GCF_000296735.1. Taxonomy (NCBI): domain Eukaryota; kingdom Metazoa; phylum Chordata; class Mammalia; order Afrosoricida; family Chrysochloridae; genus Chrysochloris; species Chrysochloris asiatica. The sequence goes on from NW_006408669.1 coordinate 5,633,126, forward strand.
GCTTATGCTATAGAGCCACTGTGCTCCCAAACCATAGAGTTGTTGTTGTTGAGATGGTTCCGACTCATAGCGACTCTATATAGGGGTTCCAAGGAGGTTCTGGTGGATTTGAAATGCCAACCTTGTGGTTTGCAGTCCAGTGTTGCACCTGTAATACCACACCAGGAATCCCAAACCATAGCATAGTCTGCATCTATTTAGGGTTTCTCAGAGCATGGTTCTGAAGAACACATCATATAGCGAAGTGTTAAGTGCATGGAAGTCGGAGTTCAGCCAAGTTTAAAAATCTGATCTTGGACCCTTACCATGTTGTGGCTATGAACCAAATGAATCAGTCTTTCTGAACCTTAGTTTACCACTTTGTAAAATGAGAATAATAATATTAACTACCTCTTAAGGATCGTGGAAGGAGTTCTGGTAGTGTGGTGGTTATGAATTGGGCTGCTAACTCTAAAGTCGGCAGTTTTTGAAACTACCAGCCATTCCATGGGAGAAAGATGAGGCTTTCTGCTCCTGTAAAGATTTACAGCCTCGGGAACCCTGTGCATGGTCGCTATGGGTCAGAATCGACTCCACAGCACATAACAACAACAACAAAGGATCGTGGAGATAAGTAAATAGTGTAATTCTCACAGTGCTTGACAACAACAACAACAAAGGCTCCTGGAGGAATACTGGTGTGCCATAGTAGGATAAGCATGGGACTTTAAGGTTGATTTGAACAGCAAGGTCAGTGGTTCAAACCTACCAGCTATGAGTCAGAATTGATGCAGTGGCACTTAACAACAACAACAACAACAAATGCTCCTGGGAGAAATGAATGCTATTTAGAACATGTTGCACAGTGTCTGGAATGTGATAAGTAATTGTTATTATTTTCATTAATAGCCTGTGGAATGTTAAAAAGTTTTCCTAAGAAGAAAGTGGTCAAACAAGTTGGGAAACATTGGATTTCAACAAGTTAAAAGGGTTTTACTACAATATTTCAGATTTTAGTTTTTATGTAATATCTCCAAGAGGAGATTATTGTTGTTGTCAGGTGCCATCGAGTTGGAACCCACTCATAGCGACCCCATGCACAGCAGAACGAAACAATGTTCGATCCTGGGCCAACCTCACTACCGCTGCCACACTTGAGTCCATCAATGATGCCACCTGGCTGATCCATCTCGTTGGGGGTCTTCCTCTTTTTCTCTGAAACACTGAGATTATAGTATACTAATTTTCCCAAACTTATTTAAGACACCCATTTTATTTATTCTCTGACAGTTCGGAAGGCCAGATGTTCGGTATGAGTCTTGTTGTTGTATGCCTTGGAGTCGGTTCCAACCCATAGCAACACTGTATAGGGATTCCCAGGAGCAGATAGTGAGCTTGAACTACTGACCTTGCAGTTCAAATTGCTTTGCAGTCTGGAGCATTAACCCACGGTGCCACACCAGGACTCCTTTTCATATAAATGTTGTTGTTGTTATGTGACGTGGAGTCGGTTCCGACCCATAGCGACCCTGTACAGGGTTTCTGTACAGCCTCATCTTTCTCCCGTGGAACAGTTGGTAGTTTCAAACTGCTGACCCTGAGGTTCACAGTCCGATTCATAACCACTACACTACCAGAGCTCCTTTTGCATATAAATAGTGAACTAGAGAGAGCATCCTTAACTTTTTTTTTTTACAGTTGCACATAAATAGTGAGCTGTAAAAAAAAAAAAAAAGAAAGAAAAGTTAAGGATGCTTTCTCTAAATAACACAGAGGGTGACATTTGACCTATGCATTCCAAGAATTCTGGTTCTCACATAGCTTCTTCTCCTTTCTTTTGTTTTAATATTGGTCACGTCACATACCATTATAAAGCCTGATATCTGCAACTATAAAATAATGGAAACAATCCCAGTTGTAATAAAATGCAAGCGTAGGGAACGAGGATTCAATATCAAATGCTGTGTTCCATGATATGGGTTCATGCTTGTATTGCTCATGTGTAACGTCCACGAATTCTGAGGCATCCCAGGGAAGCTTCATAGAGCATGGAATATAGCTACTCCTCACTTATACACCTGGTGGTGGTGGCGGTGTATTGTGGAGTCGATTCTGACTCATAGCGACCCTGTAAAGGGTTTCTGAGGCTGTAAATCTTTAGATTTACAAAGAAAGAAGGAGCAGAAAGCCTCCTCTTTCTTCCATGGAACAGCTGGTAGTTTCGAACTGCTGACCCTGATGATAGCAGCCCAATTTGTAACTGCTGCGCTACCAGAGCTCCTGAGCCCTACTAGGGTAAAATCAAAGTGATAGCAGAGCTGTCCATCCCTTTTTTAGTTTCTAGAAGTCACCCTGCATTCCTTGGTGCATAACCCCTTCATCTTCAAAACCAACATCGTAGCATCGTCAAATCTCTCTCTTGCTTTCTGACCTCTACTTTTGTTGCCAGATATTCTCCTCAGACTCTGATCCTCCTGTCTCTCTTACATGTTGTTGTTAAGTGCTGTCAAGTTGGTTCAGACTCACAGCAACCTTGTATAGGGTTTCTGAGGAATGGCTGGTGGGTTTGAACCACCAACCTTAGTGTTAGCAGTCCAGTGCTTATGCTACTATGTGATTATGTTATGATTACACTGGACCCACCCAAAGAAATATAATAATCTTACATCACAAAATGTTTCATTTAATCACAGAAGTTAATTCCCTTTTGCCATGTAAGTTAACATATTCATAGATTCTAGGGGGCAGGATGTAGATATCTTTGTGGGGCCATTGTTCAATATATTGCATCTCAAAAGGTCTAGAGCTTTGAAGAATCACTTAAGAAAAGCCCTGGATTACACTGTTCAACACTTTAGGGAATAAGAGGAGACAAAAAAGGAAAACACAAGAATATAACTGCATTGTACGATTGGAGATGGTTATAAATTAATATGGACAGTATATGGAGTTCTGATGTGGTGCTGTAGGATAAAGCACTGGGCTGCAAGGTTGGTTTGATCCACAAAGTCAGTAGTTCAAACTGACTCATAGCGATCTATGTCAGTTTGACTCATAAGGTCGCTATGAGCCAAACTGACCAAATGGCACTAAACAACAAAAAAGATAGTCATAGTACAATAGGAAGGGATGGCACCCTTAGAGTGATTTGGGCAGAACAGGGTTGAATAAGGTAAATGCCAGGGTTAGGGAACCACAGGGTTAGTCCTAACCTCTCAGTCATCCCTCCTTTTGATCTGCTGCCAGGCCACCTATTATATGAACCCAACCATAAAGCCAGAACACAGGAGGGCCCATAGAAGGACACTAGTGGTTTTCAAACTCAAGCATGTGCCAGAAACACTAGGTGGCTTGCTAACTGACCAGTGGGACCTAGCTCTAGAGTTTCTGATCCAGTAAGCCTTGGATGGGATCTAATCGTTTCCATCTCTGACTGGAGTCCAGGTATGGCATTGTAGTATAAGCACTTGACAGCTAACCACAAGATCAGCAGTTCAAACCCACCAGCTGCTCCTTGGAAACCCTATACAGGATCTCCATGACTCAAAATTGACTCAATGGAACTTAGCAGCAACAAGTCCCCTGACTGGTGAAAATGGTTATGCACTCACATACTAATTGAGAGACTTGTCATTTGAGTTCAACCAGGCACTTTGGAAGATATGCCTAGCAATCTACTTGTGAAAGGTCACAGCCCTGAAAACACTGATTTGCTTTTTCTTTCGGTAGTCCGTGGTTGTTGTTGTTAGGTGCCATTGAGTCAGTACTGACTCATAGTGACGTTCTGCACAGCAGAACGAAACACTGCCCGATTCTGGGCCAACCTCACTACTGTTGCCATGCTTGAGTCCATCAATGCTGCCGTTTGGCCAATCCATCTTGCTGGGGGTCTTCCTCTTTTTCTCTGACTCTCCACTTTACTAAACATGATATCCTTCTCAAGCAACTAGTCCCTCCTGACAGTATGTCTGAATTATGAGAGATGAAGTTTGGCCATTCTGGCCTCCAGGGGGCGATCTGGCTGCACTTCTTCCAAAATGGATCTATTGGGTCTTTTGACAGCCCATGACACTTTCAATATTCTCCTCCAACACCATAACTCAAAAGCATCAATTCTTCTACAATCTGTCTCATTCACTGTCCAGCTTTTGCATGCATATGAGGATATTGAAAATACCATGCCTTGGTTCAGGCACACCTTAGTTCTCAAGCTGACATCCATGGTACTCTTAATATTATTCTCAACACTGTAACTCAAAGGCATCAATTCTTCTATGGTCTTTATTCACTGTTCAACTTACACATGTACATGATGTTACTGAAAATATGCCAGCAATGATATCCCTCATTCTACACCCTTGACTGAATTCTGTCTAAACCTCTGGAATGTTGTCTTTACACTGTTGCAGCAGTATTTGAATTCTCTTCAGAAAAATTTTACTTGCATGTGGTATTAATGATATTGTCCTATGACTTCTGCATTCTGTTGGGTCACCTCTCTTTGGAATGGACACAAATATAGATCTCTTTCAATCAGTTGAGTGGGTAATTGTCTATCAAATTTCTTGGCATAGATGAGTCAGTGACTCCAGTGCTTCCTGAGTTTGTTGAAAGATTTCAGTTTGTTTTCCATCAATTCCTGGAGTCTTGTTCTTTGCCAATTCCTTCAGTGCACCTTGGACTTCTTCCTTCAGTATCACTGGTTTTTGATCATATGCTACTTTTTGAAATGGTTGCACATTGAAGTTCTTCTTTTTCTTTTTTTTTTTGGTACAATTACTCTGTGTATTCCTTCCACCTTCTTTGGATGCTTTCTGTATCATCCAATTATTTTCCCTATGAAATCCTTTAACACACAAACTTGGGGTTTGGATTTTGATTTCAGTTATCTCACCTTAAGAAACGCTGAGTATGTTCTTCTCTTCTGGTTTTGTAATTCCAGGTCTTTGCACATTTCATTATAATATCTGACTTTGTCTTGTGCTACCCTTTGCAATTTTTTATTGAGCTCTTTTACCTCATTTCTTCCATTTTCTTTAGCATCTCTACACTGGAGAGCAAGTTTTAAATTCTCTTCTGAAAGACACTTTGGTCTTTTTCTTCTTTCTCATCATGTTCATGACCATTTACTTTCTTCCTGTATGATGGTACAAAATGTTCATGTGCTTGGATTTTGAGGAGAAGTTTGCAGATTGGAGTTCACCCAGATGTGCTTCAAAGGAAAGGTCTGGTGATCTACTTCTGAAAAATAGCAGTAACTGAAAACCCTGTGGGACAAAGGTCTACTCTGACATACATGGAGTAGCTGTGAGTTGCAGCTGGCAACTAGGAAAGTAGATATGCCATATGTATGAGTTGTTGCTAAGTACCTGTGAGTCGGTTTGGACTCATAGCTACCCTGTACAGGATTTCTGAGCCTTTAAATCTTCACTGGAGTTGAAAGCCTCATCTTTTTCTCACTGAGTGGCTGGTGGGCATGAACCTGGTGGACTTGTGGTTCATAGTCCAGTGCTTAGCGTATGGAATCACTGCAGTTCCAGGAGTATGAGGAGGCTTCAAAACATTACCAGAAAAAATCCATTCTCTTTTCATTCCATTTTTCCATGAATATTTTAAAGCCCCTTCTTTTGTCTTATGATCTATACAATAATCAAATGAACTGAATACCATTATTCTGAGAACAAATAAAAGACGATGAAAGTGGAGCTTGAAGACATTAACTATTTTGTCTGAGTTCCTACAGCTAGTAGTTGGCAGTGCTGAGTTTTAGACTCAGGTCTTAATTATTTTAAAAGCCCATGCTTGGTCTCTCTTTCTCTGTGTCTCACTGCTTACTGTCTGGTTTGGATGGTGGTGTATATACCCAATGCCTCCATCATTCCTACTGTATAAGCTATCTATTGCTCTATAACCAATTACTCCAAAAGGTCACAGCATAAAACAACAAACATTATTATCTCATAGTTTTTGTGGGTTAGGAATTCAGGAGCTGCTTAGTTTTGTGACTCTATACCAGGGTGTCTTATGAGGTAGCAATCAAGATGAATTCATCCCAAGGCTTGACTGGGACTGGGAGATTCCATTTCAAGATGGCGTGTTCATCATCTGGCTCCTGGCAGGCGGCCTCAGTTCTTTGCCATGCTGGCTTCTCCAGAGGGCTTCTTGAGTGTCCTTGTGCCAAGGCAACCGGCTTCCCCTGAGTGAGTGGTTTGTGACCAAGGAGGCAACTGTAATGTATTTATGACCTAGACTCCATAATTTCTGCAATATCCTCTTGTTACATGTGTTGCTGTTAGTGGATTTGGAGTCATGGCAACCCCATAGAGTATCTCTATTCAATGTGAAAGGTTGCACAGAGAGGGGCAAAGGTGACGGAAAGTTTGGTCACCCACCAACCATTCATGTCTTTCTTAACACTCAACATTATTTATATATATTTTTCCTTCTTTGTTGGGAATTTTAGACTTTGTCTTACCAAATTTTGTAATTTTCTTCTGAACAGTCACATCTGTAAATGTTTTGTGGGATTGAATCATCCTTTATCATCAATTTCTTTTATTATTTTATCGTTTTCCATTTACATTTTTAGTGCTTAGGATGGTCTTAGGCATATAAGAAAAAATAAACACCTTAGTAAACACTTGTTAAGTGAATAGATGTATGACTTTCCTCTCAGTTTCCCTCTTCCCACTTCTCTTCTTTAGTTTTGTTCTTAAGCAAAGCTCAGCTGTAGGCTAGTTGTTTGGGGGACCAATTGATATGTTTTACTCATCTCACACAGCATTTAAAAAATCAAATCAACATCTAAAAGTTAAGACAATTAACACAAAAATATGATGTTTCTTGGAAAAATTAGAAGATCCTGAAATAGTTGCAGAAATAAGTAGACGGACCCCTTTTGAGGTAGCGGTGCCTATTAGTCTTTCCCTGTACCAAGGCTCTGTCTGCTTACGATGTTGTTTCCCTCTTGTACAGAAACCTCCTTAAACCCATGTCGCTATCAAATTTGGAAAATGAAAGATAGAAAGGGCATTCGTATGATTTTTCTTATTCCTATCTGACTGATCTAGGCAACTGAGTCTGTGATCAGTTAGGGATTGAATTGTGTTCCCCATAAAAGATATGCGTAAGTCCTCACCCCCATACCTGTGAATGTGACCGTGTTTGGATACTGGTTTTTTCTTGCTATGAGTTACGTTCATAAGTTCACAGCAGAGCAAGGTTGGTCCTAGCACCATCTGAATGAAGTCTTACAGAAGCAGAACTCAGACATAGTTACAACTACAAGACACATAGGGATTTCAGATTGTTGGTAGCCACTAGAAGCTAGGAGAGAGGTATGGAACACTTTTCCTCTCAAAGTCTTCTAAACGAATCAACAATGTTGATAACCTGATTTGGATTTCTAGCCTCCAGAATTGTGAAACAAAGCCCTTTAGTGTTTTAAAGGCAATTTCTTTGTGGCATTTTGTCACGGAAATGAAGACACCCAAGGACTATGCTCAAACCTCAAGAAAATGATCCCATGAGACACTTTCTGTAGCAAGTCTTCTAAATCCTTATACCTGATCTCTTTCTTCCATACTACTCTGGTCAAAATGGAGACTGAATTGGGTAATCAACTGCAGGAGAGACTAATTTTTCTATTATTATGTGGTGGACCAAAGTCACGATAGAATGCCTAATCTTCTGACAAAGTACATCTGTACACACTTCAATCCTTTTATTTATGTATTTTAAAAAATCCATTTTGCCAATACTTCTGTTCTCATGCCAGAAACTGTTATTCAATTTCTACCCATCTCCCTACTTAAGACATGTCTAGATTGTTGTTGTTGTTGTGTGCCATTGAGTCAATTCTGACCCATAGCTATCCTGCATAGGGTTTCCAAGGAGCAAGTGGTGATCTTGAACCACCAACCTGGCAGTTCACACAACTTTGCAGTCTGACGCATTAGCCCAAAGCACCACACCAGGACTCCATGTCTAGATTAGAGCTCCTTATCAGTTAGGAACTTCTTTCTGCTCTTAATAACAAACACCCAGTCAGATTGACTCACACCAAGGCTGGTATAAAGACTTTATAGAGTCTTTTGAACCCAGCTTCCTGTTATAATTTTTGCTTTTCTAGACCTATTACATAGCTACATCCTCAGGTCATAAAATGGTTGCTGGAGTTCTAGCCTTCACATCAGCTTGCCAGATAGCAAGGATAAAAAGGGTGAAAGGAGATCTCCCAGAAGTACCCTGCATGGAAATTTTTGTCATATAGTCAACAAGGGAGGATACATGATGAATAAATATAACAAGCTGACAAATCTAATTAAGGGAAGATAAGAAAAATGATGATTTACTAAGCATTTATGATACGCTGGCACTGTGTTATAATTAATTCTCTCATTAAACAGTCAAAAAGGCACATGAAACAAGTAACAGTGTATCATTCCTGTGTTACAGATAAGGCAACTGAGGGTCAGCAAGGGTGTTGTTGTTTTTAAGTACTGTCGAGTCAGTTCTGACTCACAGCAACCCTGTTTAGGGTTTCCAAAGGGTGGCTGGTGAGTTTGAATCACTGACCTTGTGGTTAGCAGTCCAGTGCTTATCCTACAGTAATGCACCAGGACTATGGTATGACTTGGCTCAGGTCATGCAGTTAGTAAGTAGGTCAGCATTTCTAAACACTGTTGACCTGTCTGGAAATTTACAGGAGATAAGATATCCTGGTTGATAGTCTCAAGTTTCTCATTTCTCCTAGTGTGTTAGAATTACTTTAGACTCATTTCAGCTCCTAGTACTAACTCTCCTGTTTTTTATGACTAAGCTGTATACTCATGATCAAACAGCAGTTCAAAGTTTGGGAGAAATTTAAGCAAGTGATAAACTATCTTTGTTGTTATAGTTAAGTGCTGTTGAGTCAATTCTGACCCATAGCGACATTCTACAGGATTCAATTTTGAATTTTGCTTTAATTCTGGCTCTTTAACTTAGCATCTACAATAAGCAAATTATTTTTCTTGAAGCTGTGTTCCTATATGCAAACTTAGTTCATGTACATGAGATTTGTCTCACCATTTCACAGTTAAATATTCTTGGTCATGTTTATATATTTTGTCATCACAGAATGAGAAATAAATTGTACTTAATTTCATCAAACCAAGTTTAAATTTTGTCCACTGGAGAAAATTACTGTGAACTGCCTATGATAAGAGTATGGCTTTACTGTATTAACAGGCCAATCCATCCTTACTTATAAAATTTTAACTCAGCAATTTGTGAGTAGGATTTCTCAAAAGAGCACATTGCTCATAGTTGGTGCTGGAAAATCTGGAAGTCCACCAGAACTAAGCCTGGTGTCAGGAGCTTTGCTCTCTATGGAGAACAAAAGAAAGCATTTCCTGAAACCCACAGCAAAACAAGTCACACCTAGGTGACTGAGCTGTCTATCAAACATTCAAAGCCTGGATCACATAATGTTAGTCATGCTCTTCTCCACGATGCTCCTGGTGCTGAGTTAAAGAGCCGCCTCATTACTAACTCCTCCAGTATCTTTTCCCAGTGTTTTACAGATAAAACATTTAAAAGTAGCTATGAGAGCATATCTTGGAGTGGGAATGCCAGTGCGAAGGCTGTGTGAATACTGAAGCTTTTCAAGGACACGGAGATGCTTTTCTTGTTCGTGGGCACACAGTGGCTTGGGTTCTTGGGGATTTATTCAATGCACAAGTGAAAGAATACCAGATTTCTCACTTCCTTGTAAACTTTGAGCATCTAACTAGGACCATGCCTGAGCTTTCCAGGCCTAACAGCCATATGTCACCATTTTTCCTATCCCTTGGATATCTGGCTTCTGCCTGTCTGCTTTGATGCAGCAAAATGGCCTCTTGACAGTCTTCACTTATTTCTTACTCATCACTTCCTCCGGCCTTCTCTCAGTCCTTTTCCTACTTGAGCTTACCATAGTGTTGGCTTTACCTTAGTTTCTGAATTGCTACATGATCTTGAATCTCCTTCTTTCTCTATGACCTCACCTCTGTCATTTTGTAGGGTTTTTTTCTATGTTTAAAGGGAAATTACTAATGCTCAGTTGTCCTGTTACATAAGGTCTCTCCTTTGGGGACCTTGTCTCTACACTTGTCTTCAAACATTACTCTCTTCAGTTTATTCCTAACCTGATGTCTTGGTTTGCATTCTCACTGCTCTCACCTCACATTTTTTTTAATGCAGATGCTGGGAGGAATTTTGTGCACAGGAGTCTAAAGTGGACGTAACTAGCTACCTCCTGCACAGACACACACAGACTGTATGCTCCTCATGAATGGCTTCCCAATTCTGTATTCTGCACTACTACGTCCCAAGAAAGGTACCCTGGTGGCACAGTGGTTAAACATTCAGCTATTAACCAGGGAGAAATATATGGCAAGCTGTTTCTATAGAGAGAGTTCGTATTGTTAAGTGCCATTGAATTGGTACCAACTCATAGTTACTTTATGCACAACGGAACGAACCAATGCCCAGTCATGCACCAATGTCACATTCCTTGTTACACTTGAGCCCACTGCTGTTGCTCTTGTGCCAATCCATCTCATTGGCGATATTCTGCTTTTTCGCTATCCCTCCACTTTACCTAGCATGATATCTTTCTCCAGGGACTGGTCCCTCCTGATAATATGTCTGAAGTGTTAGAAGTGAAGTCTGACCATCCTGGCTTCGGAGGAACATTCTGGCTGTACTTCTTCCAACACAGATTAGTTTGTTCTTCTGGCAGTTCATGGTACTTTTCACATTATCCCCCAATACCATAACTCAAATTCATCAATTCTTCTACAGTCTTCCTAATTCACTGTCCAGCTTTCACATGCAAATGAGTTACTGAAAATACCTTGGTTTGGGCCAGGTATACCTTAGTCTTCAAACTGACATCTTTGCTCTTGAACACTTTAAAGAGGTCTTGTGCAGCAGATTTGCCTAATGCAATATGCTGTCTGATTTCATGACTGATGCTTCCTTGAGTGCTGATGGTTGATCCAAGCAAAAGCAAGTATTTTACAACTTCAATCTTTTTTCCATTTATGGACGTTATTTATTGGTCCAGTGGTGAGGATTTTTGTTTTCTTTACATTGAGATGCAACAAATACTGAAGACTGGATTTTGACCTTCATCAGTAAGTGTTTTAGGTCCTCTTCATTTTCAGCAAGCAAGGTTGTATCATCTGCATATCACAAGATGTTAATGAGTCTACCTCCAATCCTGATGCTACGTTCTTCTTCATACAATCCAGCTTCTCAGATTATTTGCTCAGTATACAGGTTAAGCATGGGGAAAGAATACAACACTGGTACACATCTTTACTAATTTTAAATCATTCAGTGTCTCCTGTCTTCTTTGAATGATGACTGCCTCTTGGTCTATGTACAGCTTCTTCTTGAGCACATTTAAGTGTTCCAGAATACTCACTTTACACAATGTTGTTCATAGCTTGTCATGATCCACACAAAAGAAAATCTATGTGTACTCAGTAAAACACAGGTAAACATCTTTCTGGTATTCTGTGCATTCAGTCAAGATCCATCTGGCATCAGCAATGATAGTTCTCCTTCCATACCCTTGACTGAATCCAGCCTAAACCTTTAGCAACTCCCTGTCAATGTCCTGTTGCAGCCTTTTTGAAAATTTCTTCAGAAAAAAATTTACATGCACGTGTTATTAATGTTATTGTTTGATGATTTCTGCATTCCGTTGGTCACCTCTCTTTGGAATGGGCACAAATACAGATCTCTTTCAATCAGCTATCCAGGTAGCTGTAGTCCAGATTTCTCAGCATAGATGTGCACTTCGAGTACTGCCTGCATCAGTTTGTTGAAATATTTCCATTGGTATTCCATCAATTCCTGGAGTCCTGTTCTTTGCCAATACCTTCAGCGCACCTTGGACTTCTTCCTCTAGTATCGTCAGCTCTTGATCATATGCCACCTTTTGAAATGGTAGCACATTGACCATTTCTTTTTGGTACAGTGACTCTGATTTTTCTGCATCTTCTTTTGATGTTTTCTACATCATTCATATTTGACCCATAGAAGTCCTTCAATATTTTAAGTCCAGACTTGACTTTTTTCTTCACTTCTTTCAGCTTGGTCCATAAAGATTGTTGTTGTTGTTAAGTGTTGTTGTTAAGTGCTGCAGGAATTAGTTCCTACTCTTAGCAGCCCTGTATAGGGTTTCCAAGGAGTTCTTTGTGGGTTTGAATTCTAACCTTGTGGTTTCCAGTACTGATCCTATAGTGCCACACCAGGGGTTAGCCTTGGAAATTCTTTGGAGTCATTGTACTTTTTCCTATAAGGTTACTAGGATTTGGAACTGACTCAGTGGTAATGGGTTATGTACCAAGAAACCGTGTCTAGGTGGCTTTAGCTGATCTCTCCTTGTACTCTTCAAAGTCAGCCAACTAAAAAGAATTCTTTATACATTTCACAATTTTTCTATTCCATTTTTTCCATTTTCTTTAGCTTCTTTCATTCAGCATAATTATTTTAAGATTCTTCAATGTTTCATGTATTAATGGGCCCTTCCCTTTTATGGCTCATTAGCAGTCTATTGTTTGGATATATCCTGATTTGTTAATCCATTTGCCTATTGATGAACTTTCAGGTTGTGTATAGCGTTAGGCTATTATAAATGTTTATGCATGAGTCTTGGTATAGACATATGTTTTCTCTGCTTTGGGAAAATACCTAGGAATGGGATGACTGACTCATGCAAAACAGAATATTTCACTTTGTAAAAGGTCACCAAACTGTCTTCCAAATTTGTTGCTGTTAAGAGCTGTCAAGTTGATTCCCACGCATACTGAACCTGCACAGGGTTTCCTAGGAACAGTTGGTGGATTTGAATCATCTAGCTGTAGTTCACAGTTCTATTCCACTTAAAAAAACTTCTTATTTTAAAAAAAAAAAAAAATGTTAATCTTAAAAAAAAGTTGCAACCTAGTACAGAGGATTCCCATACAACCTGAAACCAACTTCCTTTATTATTAACATCTTAAATAACCATTATAGAACAACCAAAGCTAGGAAATCAACCATAATAATAGTATTAACTAACCTGCAGGTTTTCTTAAAATTCACCAGTTTTCCCACTAATGTCCTCTTCTCATCACCAGGATCCGAATTGTAGTTAGTTGTCTTATTTCCTCGAGGTCTTCTTTCTGGTGATAATGATAAAATTCATCTTAATTACTTGGTTAATATAATCTCTTGTGGATTTTTCCATTGTAAAGTTCATAACTGTCACTTTGTAATTAAGAAATGAAGTCCTTGTGTGGTGCGGTAGGATAAGCAGTGGACCACAAGGTTGGTTTGAACCACAAGGTCAGTGTTCAAACTCATCTGTCACTACTTGGAAACTCTATACAAGGTTGCTATGAGTCGGAAGCAACTCTACCACATATAACAACAACAATAATAAATTCAGAAACACCTTTGGAGAAGGAAAACTAAAAGCATCATCTTCAAATAGATTCCAGCTCACTGAATTGTGTAGAGGATAACTGTATTCCACAGGTTTATCAGGATTGTGATCTTTTGGAGCAGATTGCAAGGACTTTCTTATACAGTGCCTTGGGGTAGGTTCAAACCACCAAACCTTCAGTTCGTTGGGTGCTTAACTGACAGTGCCACCCAGTTTCTCCTTATCTTGTTATAAATAAGAAATACCTTGGGGGAGATATTTAAAGATTATACACATTCTCCTCAATTTTTTGTCTACTAATTTCAGCATTCAGTGGTGGCTCTTCTTGCATTACTTACAACTGGTATTCAAAATGTGATTTTTATCTTCAACATTTGTTAATTACATTTGAATCTGAAAATATTAACTATACTATTATTGTTGCTGTTAAGTGCTGTTGAGTCAGTTGTGGCTCATACCGACCCTGTACAGGGTTTCTGAGGACTAGATGGTATGTCTGAACAGCTGACTTTGTAGTTTGTAATCCAATGCTGATCCACAGTGCCAACAATACCCATCAATGATTTTCTGGAGTGCTCTGTGTCAGACATTGCACTAAGTGCTTAATTAATATTCACTATGTCATTTGATGGATTGGAGGAAGACTCATCAACAACCTACAATATGCAGATTATACAACATTGCTTGCTGAAAGAAAAGAACACTTAAAACATTTACTGATGAAGATCAAAGAGCACAGCCTTTGGTATGGATTACATCTCAATGTCAATAAAACAAAAATCCTCACCACTAGACCAAAAACCAACATTCTTATCAACAGAGAAAAGACTGAAGTTGCCAAGGACTTCACTCTTCTCGGATCAACGATCAACACTCATGGAAGCAACAGTCAAGAAGAGATGCAAATCAAAACAACAATGAGATATCATCTCATATCAGCAATAACAGCAAAGCTCAAAAAAGTAGATGACAATAAATGCTGGCGGGATGTGGAGAGACTGGAACACTCCTGCATTGCTGGTGGGACTGCAAAATGGTCCAACCTCCCTGGAAAGCAATATGGCGTTTCCTCATAAGGTTGAAAATAGAAATACCTTATGATCCAGCAATTCCTCTACTTGGTATTTACCCACAAGAAATATGAACCATAACACGAGTAGATATATGCACACCAATGTTCATAGCAGCACTATTTACAACAGCAAAAAGATAGAGACAGCCAAAATGCCCATCAGCTGACGAATGGATAAATAAACTGTGGTACATATACACAATGGAATATTACGCTACCTTGAAGAATAACAAGGACGCTGCAAGCCATTGCATAACATGGATGAAACTTGAGGACATTATGTTGACTGAAATTAGTCAGTCACAAAAAGAGAAATACTGCATAGGACCACTACTGTAAAAGAATAAGAAAAAGAACTCATACTAAAGAAGGATGGGGGATTCTTTGCTTGTTGCTGAGATGTGGGGGGTGGGGTGAGGGGAGAGATGGAAAGGTGGAACACAGGGGCAGGGAATAGACACAGGATAGTTTGGGTGCTGGGGAGGGGGGCAATATACAAAAAGGAGAGGGGAATGGAAGAACAAAGCAGATGGGAAAATAATTACGGAGGTTTGCATGGGCTAAGTGGGACAGAGATAAATAATGATATATGCACAAACTTGGAACAACAGGGTTCTGGGATACAGAGATTGAGACATGGTTGGAATGGGTAAAAAAGGAAATAATGTTAAGATGCTTGGTTGGGTTTTGAATCTTGGTTTTCCTTGCATTACATTATAAAATAGACAATAGAAGGGGAGAGAAAGGAATAGCCAGAAATAGAAAGCTTGTAAGTCTGTCTTCTGCCTGTAACTGATTAGAATACCTAAAACGGGACTGCAAGGTGACGAAAGGAGGCTTCCTGTGGAGCCTCTGCATTACATAAGACTATAGGTGGAATCCTGAACAGCATCCAGAATCTTCAGAGGTGGGACATTTCCTCTTGAAAGGACGGGCAGACCAGCCTGGAGTGGCTAGAAGAACAGAAGATACTTCTTAAAAGAAAGACCGATAGGAAAAATACAAGACAATATAGGCAGACCCACTGATTACTACAGGAACAAGCAAGTTGCTCGTCAGGAGATATCAAGGCAAGGGGTTGTGTCCCCTCAAAGTAAACCCTCTTCCAAGACTAAGACTCAATGGGAATACACACTCTGATTGGTGACCAAGTTTATCACCAATAAGGGAAGTGAGGGAAAAACAGCAATAAAGCTGTGAGATAAGCCCTACAATGTTCAATAGATACCTGTGAACCTGGGCAGAGACCTGGTTGGCCAGCAGTGTGGCAAGACCTGGGGACTCCTAGGCCCAGAGTCAGTGACATAGCCACAGAGGACTAGAGTGGAGAGTGAAGCATCCCACTGATAAGAAGAGAGAGCACATGCACAAGAACATCCACACTTGAAGATACTACCCACTTGACCTGGCTTCAATAACTGGATGATCAGAGCTCAACTAGAAGAAGAAAGAAGAGGAAAAAAAGAGTAATCTGATATAATTTGATGAACTTAACCTACACCTACAGATTCAGTAGCTCAAAAGAGAGAACAAATCTTTACAGCAAGGATCATTCCCACTATGTCCATACACAGAATAGACAGGGATGGGCAATTTGGACATTGGTTATCCAAAATGGGGGTGCTACAAAGGCAAGAAGTGACTGACTTACAAGCTTTCAAGAGGGAACCTAGATCCAGAGGGCATGGAGGAAGGTAGAAATCTTCACTGAATAGTATCCAATCTGTCGGGACTGATGAAAGGAAATGGGATAGGTCTCTTGTGATACAATGGTGAATAACTGTTATCAGGACTGCTTGTGAGGATTGTAAATGTAAAGGTAGACATTTTGTGGCAAGGAGGGGAGTGATTAACTTTGCAATTTAGGAGCGTCCCAGGGACCATCAAGGGAGAAGAGTGGAGAGCAGGACCCTATCCAGAGAAGCAGTGCTCCCTGAGATGGAGGCAGAAATAATGACGTGGAGAGATGGCGCAGCTGGGGACTTTAGACACAGAGAGGCAGAGGGGCTGTGTGCTGATGACCCCAGGGTGGGGGGGGGAAGGGGGGACTGGATTGTAGGATGTACTCTTTGGTTGGTTGTAGATGCATGGAGGGGACTGTAATTATGCAATTAAACAATATACACTTGGATGAATGTAAAATTAATGTTTTCCCATGTAAACTATCACATAATTCACAATAAAACATTTAAAAAAAGAAAAGAGGAGAATAAACAAGATGGCAGATTGGATGGAAGTACAGTGAGGAGCTCTGCCAGCAACGACACAGAATACCAGATCAAGCAGGCTCAGGGGATGGTCCCAGA
>NW_006408669.1:5652895-5682662 GCF_000296735.1 Chrysochloris asiatica
CATGGGCTGCCAAAAGAACCAACAGATCCATGTTGGAAGAAGTGCAGCCAGAGTACTCCATGGAGACCAAGATGGCCAAACTTCATCTCTCATACTTGGGACATATTGTCAGGAGGGACCAGTTGCTTGAGAACGATATCATGTTTGGTAAGGTGGAGGGTCAGAGAAAAAGAGGAGACCCCCAATGAGATGGATTGGCCAAGTAGCAGCAAGTGTGGCAACAGTAGTGAGGTTGGCCCAGGATCAGGCAGTGTTTCGTTTTGCTGTGCATTAAGGTCACTGTGAGTCAGTACCGACTGACAACAACAACATGTCATTTGATGCCTATAAAGTCCTTAAATTAGAGGTTATTATCTCCTACAGACTATCAAAGTGAGACCCAGAGAAGGCAAATAACTTAAACATGGTCAAGAAATAGAGCCAGGTTAACATTCATATTTGCTTGATGCAAATATAGTTATTTTAATCCCTACAGAAACCTGACATCACTTTGGTTTACACACTCATTTCACCAAAAGCTCTGTAGGACAGCCCCTTGCCCACCAGTCTGCGGTCCGATTCACATTCTGAAGCAGTAATTTTTCATGCTCTTCAGCTCCTCAAAACACTTCAATGTTTCCCCTTAAAGATAGGCTGAGGTCCAATCCTATTAACCCACAATGAAGGCATCTACCAGTAGAACCAAACTATTCATCTTCCATTTCTTCCCTCTATCCGTTCTCGGTTCCAATCAGCTTTTCTCTCTTTACAATAACTTGCCAGATCCTTGTGCTTTCTATCTCTGCTTTGTCCTTATATTTGATTTACTCTGCAATTCTCTTTCTCTACTTGTTAAGATCCTGCCCATCCTCCTTAAAGCCTTCTTCCTAAGTGGGAAAACCATAAACTCTATTAAACATATCCAGAATCTAATTCAATTGCACTGTATCAGTGAATTTCCAGGTTAAGCCCCCATCAGTTCTCTTCCGGACTATTGCCGAAGCCTTTATCTGTTTGTGGCTCTGAAGGATAAGCACTGGACTGCAAGGTTGGTTTGAACTGGAAGGTGGTGGTTTAAACCCAGCAGCCGCTCCTTGGAAACCCTGTACAGGATCCCTATGAGTCGGAACGAACTCAATGGCACTTAACAACAATACTCTAGTCCTGCCACAGCTATCCTTCCCCGAGAAACCACAATGATCCTTTTAAAATGTACTATGGAAGAGATGTGACCTTTATTTCATGTATGCACTTATAACGACTCTCCATTTCCCTAAGATTACAAGCCACCATGTACACAAAGACCAATTGAGATCTGATGTGTCTCCTTCTTTCCCACCATCTCACCAATGGTCTAGTTGCTTTGTTCACTCTACTCTACTACACTGAGTTCTGTGAATTTGTTACATTTCAGGGAGCACACTGTTGCTGTAGGGACTTTTGCTAGAAATGCTCTTCCCCTAGATATTTACATGGTTAATTCTCTCAGATACAGTGTTGGAAGATGAGCCTCTCAGGTTGGTGGGCACTCAAAGTGTGACTGGGAAGAGCTGCCTCCTCAAAGTAGAGCTGACCATGGTAACACAAATTGAATAATACCCCCAAGACCTTCATTTGCTGATGTGGCACAACTCAAAATGAATAGAGTCAGCATTAAATACCCACTAATAATTGGAACATGGAATGTACAAAGTATGACTCTAGGAAAATTGGAAATTGTCAAAAATGAAATTAAACACATAAACATCGGTGGCCTAAGAGTTAGTGAGCTGAAATGGACTGGTATTAGACATTTTCAATCTGACAATCACATGGTTTACTAAGCCAGGAATGCCAAATTGAAGAGGAATAGTGTCACATTCATCATCAAGAAGAACATATCAAGATCAGTCATGAAGTACTACACTGTCTGTGTTAGGATAATATCTACACACTTACAAGGATGACAATTTAATATCACTATTACTCAAATTTACACACCAACCACTAAAGCCAGTGATGATGAGATTGAAGAATTCTACCAACTTCTTCAGCATGAAATTGATCAAACATGTAATCAAGATGGATTGGTAATTACTGGTAATTGGAATGCAAAGGTTGGAAACAGATAAGAAGGATTAGTAGCTGCAAAATATGGCCTTGGTGATAGAAATGATGCTGGAAATCACACGGCAGAATTTTTCAAGATTAGTGGTTTATTCATTGCAAATACCTTTTTAAAACAACATAAAAGGACCATGGACCTCAGCAGATAGAATACACAGAAATCAAATTGACTACATCTATGGAACAAGATGGTGGGAAAGCCAAAACATCATCAGTCAAAACAAGGCCAGGGGTACACTGTGGAACATACCAATGATTGCTCATATGCAAATTCAGGCTGATGCTGAAGAGAATGAAAACAAGTCCACGAGAGCCAAAATATAATCTTGACCATATCCTACTTGAATTCACAGATCATATCAAGAAATGATTCGATGCATTGGGCACTAAAGACCAAAGACCAGAAGAGTTGTAGGCGACATCAAGAATATCATACAGGAAGAAAGCAAAAGGTCATTAAGAAAACAACAAAGAAGGAAAAGACCACAGTAAATGTCAGAAAAAACTTTGAAACTTGCTCTCTAGTGTAGAGATGCAAAAGCAAATGGAAGAAGCGAGAAGGTACAAGAGCTAAACAGAAAATTTCAAAGGTCAGCTTGAGAAAACAAAGTCAAATATTATAATGAACTATGCAAAGATCTGGAGTTAGAAAACCAAAAGGGAAGAACACGCTCAGCATTTCTCAAGCTGAGGGAACTGAAGAAAAAATTCAAGCCTCGACTTCCGGTATTGAAGGAGTCTATGGGCACTGATGGCATAGGCAAAGAACAAGGCACCTGGAATAGATGAAATAAAAATGGAAATATTTCAACAAACTGATGCACTCACATCAAAAGGTTTAGAAGACAACTCCCTGGCCAACTGACAGGAAGAGATCTGTATTTGTGCCCTTTCCAAAGAGAGGTGACCCAACAGAATGTGGAAATCATCAGACAATATCATTGATACCCTATGCAAATACAGTTTTACTAATGGTAATACAAAAATGGCTGCAAACATACATCGACAGAAAACTTCCAGATGTTCAAGTCAGTTTCTGAAGAGGACGTAGAATGAGGGCTATCATTGCTGATGTCAGATGGATCTTGTCTGAAAGCAGAGAATATCAAAAAGATGTATACCTGTGCTTTATTGACTGTGCAAAGACTCTACTGTGTGGTTTATGACAAGCTATGGACAAGCGAGGAATGAGTCTTCCAGAACACTTAGTTGTGCTTATGAGGAACCTGTACATAGACCAAGAGGCAGTTGTTTGAACAGAACAAGGGAACACCAAATGGTTTAAAATTTGGAAAGTTGCGCACCAGGGTTGTATTCTTTCACCATACGTACTCAATCTGTATACTAAACAAATAATCCAAGAAACTGGATTATATGAGGAAAAATGTGGTATTAGGATAACAACCTGTGCTATGCACATGATACAACATTGCTTGCCAAAATCAAAGAGGACTGAAAAAACTTAATGATGAAGATCAAGGACCACAGCCTTCAGTATGGGTTGCATCTAAATGTAAAGAAAAAACAAAAACCCTCACCACTGGACCAATATAATGCACCCTGGACTTCTTCCATTGGGGTCATTGTCTCTTGATCGCATACTGCCTCTTGAAATAGTTGAACATCGACCATCTCTTTGAGGGATAGTGACATGTGTATTCCTTCCATCTTCTATTTATGCTTTCTGAATCATTCAATCATTTGCCCATAGAAATCTTCAATACTGCAAGTCGAGTCTTGAATTTTTCCTTCAGTTCCCTCAGTTTGAGAAATGCTGAGTGTGTTCTTCCCTTTTGGTTTTCTAACTCCAGATCTCTGCACATTTCAGTATAACATCTGACTTTGTCTTCTTGAGCTGATCTTTGAAAAGTTCTTTCTTCCTGTATGATGTTCATGACGTTATCCCATAGCTCTTCTGGCCTTTGGTCTTCAATGTCCAATGCATGAAATCTGTTTTTCAGATGATTTCAAAACTCAGCGGGGATATGTTCAAGGTCATATTTTGGTCCTCCTGGACTTGTTTTAATTTTCTTGAGCTTCTGTCTGAATTTGTATGTGAGCAATTGATGGTCTGTTTGACAGTCTTCCCTGGCCTTGTTTTGGTTGATGATACGGAGCTTTTCGACAGTTTCTTTCCACAGACGTAGTCAATTTGATTTCTATGTATTCTACCTGA
The DNA here is from genome assembly GCF_000296735.1 of Chrysochloris asiatica. Classification (NCBI taxonomy): domain Eukaryota; kingdom Metazoa; phylum Chordata; class Mammalia; order Afrosoricida; family Chrysochloridae; genus Chrysochloris; species Chrysochloris asiatica. Next base: position 5,657,157 of record NW_006408669.1, read on the forward strand.
TGGGGTCTATGTTGTTTAAAAAAGGTATTTGCAGCGAAGAAATCATTGGTCTTGCAAAATTCTATCATGCGATCTCCAGCATCGTTTCTAAAAACAAGGACATATTTTGCAACTTCTGATCCTTCCTATTTGTTTCCAACATTTGCATTCCAATTGCCATTAGTTGTCAATACATATTGATTGCATGTTTGATCAATTTCAGACTGAAGAAGTTGGTAGAGTTCTTCAGTTTCATCATCACTGACTTTAGTGGCTGGTGCATATTTTTGAATAGTTGTTGTTGTTAAGTGCCATCGAGTCGGTTCTGACCCATAGTGACCCTGAAACAGGGTTTCCGAGGTTGTAAATCTTTATGGGAGCAGAAAGACTCATTTCTCTCCCATGGGGCAGCTGGTAGTTTTGAACTGCTGACCTTGAGGTTCATAGCATGATTCATAACCACTACACTACCAGAGCTCCTTAGTGGGTATTAACTGGTCTTCCTTATAGGCATATGGATATTACACTATCATAGTAACCTAAGACAATGTTGTACTTCAAGACAAATTTTGATATGCTCTTGTTGATGTTCCTTGTGACGCCATTCCTCTTCAATTTGTCATTCCTGGCATAGTAAACCATGTGATTTTCAGATTCACAATGGCCAATATCAGTCCATTTCAGCTCATTATTGCAAAGGATATCGATGTTGATGCATTCCATTCATTTTTGACTATTTCCAATTTTCCTAGATTCATACTTTGTATATTCCATGTTCCGATTATTAATGGATGTTTATAGCGGTTTCTCCTCATTTTGAGCTATGCCCTATCAGCAAATGAAGGTCCCAAGGACTTTACTTCATTTGTGACATAATACTCAACTCCACATTAAAGAGGCAGCTCTTCCTGAGTCACACTTTGAGTGCCTTCCAACCTGAGGGGCTCATCTTCTGGTGCTATTTCTGATAATATTCTGGTGCTCTTCATCATGTTTCAGTATTCAATAATTTGTTCCACTGACAGTATTCCATTGCCATTCATAAGGTTTTCATTGACTAACTGTTCTATCTATCTAGTCTATTTCGTCTTTTTCCTACTCTGTCTTTGTCTGAAGCTCTGCTGAAACCTCTCCACTGTGGGTGACCCTACTGGTATTTAAAATACCGATGGCATAGCTTCCAGAATCACAGTAACATAGAAGCCATCACAGTATTATAAACTGACAGACAAGAGGTGAGTTGAATGATTATACTGTCTCAATTACAATGACCTATTTATTATATGTCATCCTAAGTTATAATATGGTCTGACCCATTCTTTTGGCACATATCACACATATTTTTCACTCTTCATTTCTTGTACCCATGACTTGCTTCTCCAACCCAATTTTAAATCAGAGGCAATGACACCTGTGGTTTTGTCCTGCTAATCATTCAATCCACCTTCTTGACATGGTACTATGATTTTCCTTTTTTAAAAAGTTTTTGTTATGAATTATATGGGTCTACATGGGAGAACATCAGTCCCACACTCATCCCATTGCATTTCACCTTATTGCAACAATCACAATCCCCTCCATACATCATCAAATAACCAAAGGATGCACTCTACAGGCCTGCAAACCCCCCACCCCGATGTCAGCACACTGCCCCTCTCCCTCCCTGAGTCCCATGTCCCCAGCCACTCCATCTGTCCATGTCATCGTTTCTGTCTCCATCCCTGGCGTTACTGCTTCTCTGGGTAGGGCCATGCTCTCCCTTCTTCTCACTTGATAGTCCCAGCAACCTCCGCTCCTGGGCTGCAAAATCAATCACTCCCCTCCTTTTGTCAAAAACCATCTACCTCTATATTTCCTAGCCTCATAGTCAGTCCTGGTGGCAATTATTCACTATTGTAACATTTCCTTTCGCCAGCCTGGTCCCAAAAGATTGGAAATCATTCAGTTGAGGTTCTACCTACCCCTGCCCTGTCTAGAACTAGCCTCCCTCTTGAAAAATTGTAAGCCAAACACTTCTTGCCTTTATAATCCCCCCCACCCTCATTTTGGGTAGCCAATGTCTAAATTGCCCATCCCTATCAATCGTGTATACTGAGCTAGTGGGAGTGATCCTTGCTGTAAAGATTTGTTCCCTTTTTTGAGCTACTACATCCATACTATAGGTAAAGTTCATAAAATTGTAGTGGGTTACTCTTTTTTTCCCCCTATTCTTTCTTCTTCTAGTCCAGTTCTGATCATCCAGCCATCAAAGCCAGGTCAAGTGGGTACTATCTGCAAGAATAGGTATTCTTGTGCATTTACCCTCACTTCATATCAGCTGGACACTTCACTGTCCGCTTTAGTCCTCTGTGGCTATGTCAATGCCTCTGGGCCCAGGTTACATTTATTCCTAAATATTTCATCATTTGGGTGGCTATTGTAAATGGTATTGCTTGCCTCATGTTCTTTACAGCACTGTCATTGTTACTATAGAGGAATCCAACTGATTTTTGTATGTTGATCTTATACCTTGCCACTTTGCTGAAACTTTCAATGATATCTAGTAGCTTTTTTACTGAGTCTCTGGGGTTTTCTATGTAAAGTATCATATTGTCTGCAAACGTTGTTGTTGTTGTTGTCAGGTGCCATCGAGTCGGAACCGACTCATAGCGACCCCATGCACAGCAGAACGAAACAATGTCCGATCCTGGGCCAACCTCACTACCGCTACCACACCCACGTCCATCAATGATGCCACCTGGCTGATCCATCTCATTGGGGGTCTTCCTCTTTTTCTCTGACCCTCCACCCTACCCAGCATGACATCCTTCTCCAGCGATTGTTTCCTCCGGACAATATGTCCAAAGTAGAAGAGACGAAGTTTAGCCATCCTGGCCTCCAAGGAGCACTCTGGCTGCACTTCCTCCAAAACAGATTTATTGGTTCTTTTGGCAGTCCATGGCACTTTCAGTACTCTCCTCCAACACCACAACTCAAAGGCATCAATTCTTCTACGATCCTCCTTATTCACTGTCCAGCTTTCGCATCCATATGAGGCTATTGAAAACACAATGGCCTGGGTCAGGCGCACCCTAGTCCTCAAGCTGACATCTCTACTCTTCAACACTTTAAAAAGTTCCTGTGCAGCAGATTTGCCCAGTGCAATACGTCGTCTGATCTCTTGACTGCTACTAGAGAGTTTTATTTCCTCTTTGCCAATTTGGATGCCTTTAATTTGTCTGTCTTGCTGTATAGCTCTGGCTAAGACTTCCAAAAAAATATTGAATAGGAATGGTGGAAAAGGGCATCCTTGTCTGGTTCCTGTTCGCAGAGAGAAGGCTTTCAGTTTCTCTCCATTGAAAGTCATGTAGGCTGTTGCTTTTGCATATATGCTCTTGATTATTTTGAGGACTTTCCCTTCAATTCCTACTTTGTTGAGTGTTTTTATCAGAAATGGATATTGGATTTGGTCAAATGCCTTTTCTGTATCAACAGATATGATCATGTGGTTCTTTTCTTTTTTCTTATTTATATGGTGGATTACATTGATGGTTTTTCTAATGTGGAACCATTCTTGCATCCCTGATATGAATCCACATGATGTGCTGTTAGATTCTGATGGCTAGGATTTTGTTGAGAATTTTTACGTCTACATTCATGAGGGATTTTGGTATGTAATTTTTTTCTTAGTGATGTCCTTCCCTGGTTTTGGTATGAGGGTTATGCTTGCTTCATAAGAAATATTAGGAAGTTTTCCATCCTCTTCTATATTCTGGAATAATTTGAGTAGAATTGGTGACATTTCTTCCCTGAATGTTTGGTAAAACTCACTCATAAAGCCATCTGGGTCTGGACTTTTTTTGGTTGGGAGTTTTTTGATGACCTGGTCAATTTCTTCTTTTGTTATGGGTCTGTTCAAGTTTTCTGCTTCACTCTGTGTAAGTTTAGGGAGGTTGTGTTTTTCTAAGAATGTATTCATCTTGTCTAAGTTTTCAAATTTCTTGGAGTACAACTCTTCATAGCATTCAGTTATTATCCTTTTGATTTCATTTGGTTCTGTTGTGACATCGTCCATGTGGTTTCTAATGCAAGTTATTTGTGTCTTCTTCTTTTCTTTGTTAGTTTTGCCAATGGTTTGTCAATTTTATTAAACCTTTCAAAGAACCAGCTTCTTGTCCCATTGATTCTTTCTACAGTTTTTCTGTTTTCCATTTCATTTATTTCTGCTCTTATCTTTATTATTTCTTTTCTTTTAATGGCTGTAGGTTCCCTCTGTTTGTCTGTTTCTAATTTTTGGACATGCTATGTTAACGTGTTAATTTTGGGTCTTTCCTCTTTTTAGATGTGCACATTTATTGCAATAAATTGTCCTCTCAGCACCACTTTCACCATGTCCCAACGATTTTGGCATGTTGTTTTTTCATTCTCATTTGTTTATAGGGATTTTGTGAATTCATGTTTAATTTCTTTTTTTACCCAGTCACTTTTCAGCAGGGTGGTATTCAGTTTCCATGTATTTGACTTTATTTCCTTGATCTTATTGTTGATTTCTAGTTTTATAGCATTGTGGTCCGAAAAGATTCTCTGTAGTATTTTGATGCTTGTAAATTTATAGAGGCTTGCTTTGTGACCTAACACATGTAAATTCTGGAGAATGTTTCATTTGCATTGGAGAAGAATGTATATTGTGCTGATGTTGGGTTGAATGCTCTGTATACATCTATGAGGTCAAGTTGGTTGATTGTGCTGTTTAGTTCCTCTGTAACTTTGTCGAGTTTATTTTTGTTTGTTCTGTCCCTTTTCAAAAGTGGTGTATTAAAATCTCCCACTATAACTGTAGATTTATCTATTTCTGTCTTCAATTCTAGTAAGGTTTGCTTCATATATCTTGGTGCTCTTTCATTGGGAGCGTAGATATTTATTATGGTTATGTCATCTTGCTCAATTGACCCTTTGATCATTAGATAGTGTCCTTGTTTATCTCTTATGCTGTTTTTCATCTTAAAGTTTACTTTATCAGAGATTAGAAGTGCCACTCCTGCTTGTTTATTGTTGTAGTTTGCTATGTATATTTTTTTCCATCCTTTAACTTTTAGTCTGTTTTTGTCTTTGTGTATAAGGTATGTCTCTTGCAGGCAGCATATTGGAAGGTTTTGTTTTCTTATCCGATCTGCTACTCTCTATCTCTTCACTGGTGCATTCAATCCATTGACATTCAATGTAATTATTGATACATATGAATTAATTGTTACCATTATATTAATTTTTTGGTAGTGCTGTTCGTTGCTTTGTTCTGCATGCCTTCTTGCACTGAGTTTATGTTTTTTGTGCTATTTCTTGTCGGTTTCTTCTTAGTTTTCATGTTTGCTTGTTCTGCTTGGAAGTTCATTTTCATGGTAAGTTGTGAAGTATTAACTTTCTTTGGGGTTACCTTATAGTCTATTAACTTTTCTCTCCATTTAAAAGAATCTATTGTATCCTGTAGGAGCACTGGTAGCATAGTGGTTACAATTCGGGCTGCAAGCTGCAAGGTCAGCAGTTTGAAACTACCAGCAGTTCCGCGGGAGAAAGACGAGATGATCTGCTCCCGTAAAGATTTACAGCCTTGGAAATCCTGTGTGGGTCGCTATGAGTTGGAATAGACTCCATGGCACACAACAACAACAACAACAACAACAACAACAACAACATTGTATCCTGTAATCTACCTGACATCCTTACCACCTGGATCTCTGTTCATACATTCTAGCCTTAGTCTTTATAACTCCCACCAAAAGGTGTTCTTCCTGCTGGGTCTAGAGAAGTGGGAGAAGATACTGAAACAATGACATGACTGAGCTACGGAAGTTAGTAGAGTTAACTGTAATGATAAGAACTTTTAACTCTAGCACGGGTGTAAAATGAGCCACCGCAGAAGCAGGAGGGAGCATCTCACTGTCATCAAAGAAGAGGAACCAGTAGAGGAGCTGGTCCTCTGGTCCCTGAGATCCTGCCACATTGAACTTCCTTGACCCAGGAACAGAAAGCTGTGACACTGGAGGATAAGCATAGGAATAGCAGCAGACAGAGTGGTGGACTTCCTAGCCCATGGAGCAAGTAAAGCTACTTTGCAATGCAATCCTGTTGTTATAATAATCATTGAATAGGCACTATATTTTTGAGGAAGAATAAAGTGTTTGGGTCCCCACAAAATTGAAATCTTATCTTGAATTTGTTGCTCAGTTTGATCTGCTTTTAGCAGGTCTCATCTCAAGATATGGTACTATAAGAAAGAGCAACTTATCTTATCTATTTAAAACAATTCGTAAAGAATTACCTTAAATGATAACATTTTATCAGCTATTTTCAGAGAAATAAGTACTGCTCAATATTTCAGTGTGTCTACAGATCCCACTTCTGATGTTTCCCATACAGATGAGCTCTGTCCTATATCTAACAGATGAAACATGCTGAGTCACTTATTACATTTGCTAATTTAAAAGTCATACCAGTGAAGAAATTGCAAATCAAGTACCTCCTTGTTTATGTGAAGTTTACAAAATTGATTTTTCCAAGTACAGCGCTATGACAATGGTGCTAATATGCCATGGTGTGATAAAAGCATGCAACAGAAAATTTGAGAACATAATGAATATACCTTTTTCTTATGAAATGCTGCACTTTAATTTAATCTTGCCACCTCTAGTCACCAAAGGCCAGTTCTTAAAACATGACTAAGTATTAAATAATTGAGCACTTAAAGTCCTGGTGCAGTACTGTAAGATAAGCACTAGACTACTAGTCACAAGGCTGGCGGTACAAACCCACTAGCTTCTCCTAGGAAACCCTTTACACGGTCACTATGAGTCAGAACCAGCTTCACAGTATTTAACAACAACAACAACACTACACGCTGGGAAACATATGCTGTGGCAATGAGTATATAGGGCTGCTATGAGTCAGTACCAGCTCAATGACACCTAACAATAACAACAATAAGGTATTCATTTAAAATACCTTCTCAATCAATGTAACAGATGACTATACACATGGACCTCACCAGACGGAATACATAGAAATCACATTGATCACATCTGTGGAAAGAGACTAGTAGAAAAGCTCCATGTGAACAGTCCAAAGAAGACCAGGAATACACTGTGGAATAGGATATCAATTACCCCTAGGCAAATTCAGGCTGAATCTGAAGAAAATGAAAACAAGTCCATGAGAGCTGAAATATGACTTTGAACAGATTCCACCTGCATTTAGAGATCTTGTCAATAACAAATTTGATGCATTCAACACTAAAGACCGAAGACCAGAAGAGTTGTGGGATGACATCAAGAACATCATACAGAAAGAAAGCAAAAGATCTTTAAGAAGACAAAAAAGAAGGTGAAGACAAAAATGTATGTCAGAAAAGACTTTGAGACTTACTATGTTGTGTAGAGAAGCTGAAGTGAAACAAAGAAATGAGAAGGTGAAAAGCAGGACAGAAAATGTCAAAGGTCAGCTTGAGAAGACAAAGTACTATAATGAAATGTACAATGACCTGGACTTAGAAAACAAAATGTAAGAACACACTCAGTACTTCTCAAGCTGAAAGAACTGAAGAAAAAATTCAAGCCTTGACTTGCAAACCTTGATTGCCTAGGTAAAATACTGAATGATGCAGGAAGCATCAAAAGAAGATGGAAGGAATCCACAGTCACTGTACCTAAGAGAAATGGTGATGTTCAATCATTTCAAGAGGTAGCACATGATCAAGAATCAATGGAACTGAAGGAAGAAGTCCAAGCTGTACTGAAGGCACTGGCAAAGAACAAGGTTTGGGGAATTGATAGAATATAAATTGAACTCTTTCAACAAACTGATGCAGCACTGGAGGCACTCACTCATCTATGCCATGAAATTTGGAGGACAGTCACCTGGCCAACTGGTTGGAAGATATCCATATTTGTGCCCATTCCAAAGAGATTTGACTCAACTGGAATGTGGAAATTATTGGAAAATATCTTTTATAAAACATGCAACTAAAATTTTGCTTAAGATAATTAAAAAATAGTTGCAACAGTACACTGACAGGAAACTGCTAGACATTCAAACCAGACTCAGACAAGGACACAGAACAAGTGATATCACTGCTGATGGCAAACGTATCTTTGGTGAAAGCCAAGAATACCAGAGAGATGTTTACCTGTGCTTTATTGACTATGCAAAGTTATGGATAACCTTTCAGAGAATGAATATTACAGTACACTTAATTGTGTTCATAAGCAACCTGTACATAGAACAAGAGGCAGTTGTTCAAACAGAATAAGGGGATACTGAATGTTTTAACATCAGGAAAGGAATGTGTCCTGATTATATTCTTTCACCATTCTTACTCATTCTGCATACTAAGCAAATAATTGGAGAAGCTGGATCATATGAAGAAGAATGTGGAATCAGGATTAGAGAATGACACATTAACAAAATGGGATATACAGACGATACCACCTTGCTTGCTGAAAGTGAAGGACTTAAAATACTAATGTAGATCAAAGAAGACAGCCTGCAGTATGGGTTGCACCTCAATGTAAAGAAAACAAAAACCCTCACCACTGTATCAATAATTAAGATCAAGATAAATAGAGGAAGATTGAAGTTGTCAATGATTTCATTCTGCTTGGAACCATTATCAACATTCGTGTAACCAGCAGTCAAGAAATCAAATGATGTATTAATTTAGGCAAATTTACCAGAGTGTTCAACAGTAAAGATGTCAGTTTGAGGAATACAGTGTGTCTGACCCAAGGCATGACATTTTCTTTTTAAGCTTTTATTGTGAATTGAGTGAAAATTTACAGTGCAGATCATTAGTTTTACATTCAATAAATTATAAACTTTGTTTCATTATAATGATTATAATCCCCTCCATATACCATCAGTTAACAGTATTTCTCTCTGTTCACTTTAGTTCTTTTTTTTTTTAACTTTCAGGCATATATAATTATTTATACCACCAAAGGGCACATTCTGTAAGTTTGCCTCCTGGTTGCCAGCTCTCAGTCCCTCTCTTTCCATAAATCTAGAGTTCTCAGCTGCTCCCTCTCTCCATGTCCCCATCTCTGCCTCCATCTTTGGTGTTGCTACTTCTCTGGATAGGGTCCCACATTCTGCTCATGCTCTTCTCCCTGGATGGTCCTAGGGTCCTCTGTGAACTGTAAGATTAACTACTCCTGCATTTATCCATAACGTACCACGATCCACACAGGTGAAAGTTTTTGTTACAAAACTTCTACCTTCACTATTTGGACAGGTGCAATTAGTTAAGACAATTACTCGCTATTGAATCTTAAGAATCTTATCTCCATCTCTTTTTACCAGATCTATCTAGACAAGATGAAAGCTATTCTGTGTGGACTCTATCTTCCCCCCACACACTCTTAAACTAAATTCCCTCTTGAAACCTTGTAAGCCAGACACTTCATGTCTAAATCGCCCCCTCATTTTAGGTAGCCAACATCTAAGTTACCAGTCCTTATCTGTATACAGAAGGGATAGCATTGATACTTGATATGAAGACTCCTTCCCTCTCTTGGTATTTTGAGTTACAACTGCCACGAATACAGGTCAAGTTCATCAAACTGTAGCAATTTACTCTAATTTCCTTTATCAAAATTTGTTTTCTTTTTTACCTTCCTCTAGTCGAGTTCTAATTGATTATCAAACCATCGAGGCTAGGTCAAATGGGTACTCTGCAAGTTTGGGTGTTCTTGTGCCTCTCCCCTCAATTTATATCAGCTGGATGCTTCACTCTAGCCCTTTGTGGCTATGTCCTTGTCCATAAGCTCAGGTGTCCCTAGGTCTCACCACACTTTGGACCAACCAGCCCTACCTCTTCTCTCTCTCATCTCCAGGTCATTGGGAGTCTATGGGAAAATGGTTGAATTCAGCACATTTCTTCACTGCTGCCTTTCCCCCTCTTCCATTCACCAGTAGACACATGTGGTCGCCAGCAAGTTTACATGCCTGCTCATGTGTTCCCTTTGAGTTTCCCTCTTAGAGGGTGTTTGTCCTGAAGGGACATGATTGCTTGCCTTCATGGCTTCCCAGTGAACAACTTAAGGCATGATATTTTCAATAGCCTCATATGCATGCAAAAGTTGAACAATGAATAGAGAAGACTATAGAAGAATTGATGAATTTGAGTTATTACGTTGGAGACGAATACTAAACATATCATGGAATGCCAGAAGAACAAACAAATGTGTCTTTGAAGAAGTATATCCAGATTACTCCTTAGATACCAGTATGGTGAGATTTTGTCTCTCATATATGATAACATGTTTTCAGGAGATACGAGACCCTAGGGAAGGCTATCATGTTTGGTAAAGTGGAGGGGCAACAAAAAATAGAATACCCCTCAACAAGATGAAATGGCACAGTGACATCAGCAATGAGCTTAAGCGTAACAATTGTGCGGATGATACAGGATTGGTCAGTGTTACGTTCTGTTATGCATACCGTTGATGTGAGTTGTAACCTAACAACAACAACAGCAACCTTGTTCCACAAAGGATTTAAGGGTCTTGCAATGACATACAAAAGTGTAAGATTAAAGCAGCTATAAAATAGTTAAGGGAAAGATAAAAAGATGATAGGAACCTGAATGCAGACAGAGAGTAGTAAAGTATTTCTAGGACATTCTAAGCATTTTCAGTGGTTAACCAATTATTTAGCTTTGATCTTTCTAAAACCAAGATAAAAGTGACAATACGGTTGTTCTAAGAGTTATGATACGCACGCAAGAAGAAATGACACTGTAACATTCCAGAGGAAAGCAGTATTTGCTGGAAGAACTGAAGAAATGCACAAGAATGAGTTATACAGGGGTCTACTGTATTCCAGACTGCAAAGCCATTTGAACTGCAAGGTCGGTGGTTCAAGCTCACCAGCTGCTCCTCGGAAACCCTATACAGGGTCGCTATGGGTCGGAACCAACTCGATGGCACTTAACAACAACAACTGCATTTCTACTGGTAAGTTCATGAGGAATTTTCTTCAATGATTAATCACACATTTAATTTTTTAGAGTCATTCAGAATCATAAATACCACTCCTCCAGGACCCTCCTTTTGTGAACAACATAAACATACAAAACATTGTTGGTGATTGATGACTGATCCGAAGTAAAAATAAAACGCAACAAGTTTCGTTTAGTTTGGGGATATATTTTGTATAGCAAGTGTATGGTTTCTAAAGCAGTCTGTGTTTTTTCTCACAAACCTTATTTTTATATCTTGATGCTTATGCTCCTGGAGGCGAAGCAATTAACCTTATTTCTGTTTGTCTTGCAAAGCACTTTGTCAATAGCCTACTGATTATACAATAAATGATAATTCTAAATACTCTGAGTTATCTGTCTTCCTCAGCTTCAAACTGTGGCTTATATGATCCAACCAGTATACTGGTCTCTCTGTTCACTGAGCTCATCACTGCAAGTGACCTTTTTTCCTATCTCAGCTCAGTCCACTCACTTTTAGAGAGCAACGCGAGACTTAGTCATTACCAATAAGTACAGTTCATCCTAGCCTTCCAATTCATTTCCCAGCACAGCAATGTATCTATCCCTTCCAGACTTCCAACCACTGATGACACACTTTGTTTCTTGTTGGGAAATCCCTCATGTCCTCATTTCTGCCCAAGTGAAATCCCATGGCTCATCACTGTCATCACTTCCATGAAAATCCCCTCAAATTACCTGCCCTTCACCTGGCACATCTATCTCATCCTAGGTTACTTCTCAAACCCAGCACTTTCCTTCTCCATACCTAATTCCAGGAGGGAAGTGTGATTTAAAGACGTCATATAAAGATGCAGAAGGGCCTCACATTAGGTTTATAACCATAAATATCAAGTAAGACCCAGAGTAGGCCAGCAATCTGGTTAAATTTCCTTAGATATTTTACTCTCTTACTCATCTATGCAACTCTTATGCTCGTTGAAATTACATCTTTCCCTAACGCTGAGGGTAAATAAGAACTCTCCCATTTTCCCACTTAACTTCTAAAAATGTATTACATCTGTACCCTTGTTCTTCGTCTTCCCTCCTTCTCCTATTTGGACCAATTCCACCATGTATGGGTGAGTATCTTCCTTTCACAGACTCGAGCTCTTTTCTTCTGCAGTTGACTTTGCTCTCTCCTACACATTTCCATCTCTCTTGAATGTTCAACTACCTGCTTACGAACAGGATAAATGATCTTTTGTCTTAGAAAGCTCCTATATTATGAATTCAATTGTGTGCACCCGAAAAGATATGTTCAAGTCCTGACACTTGGTACCTGTGAATGTGAGTTGTTTGGAAATAAGGTCTTTGAAGATGTTATTGGTCAGCAAGAATTAATACTGGAATTGGTAGTCCTAACTGAATATGAATGATGCCATTATGAAATAGAAGAGCACAGGCAAACAGACACATAGACATACATACAAAGAAGACAATCATGTGAAGACACAGGCTGAGATTGGTGTGGTCTACAAGCCAAGGAATGCCAATGATGGCTGGCTGTCACAAGAAGCTCAGAGAGGCATGGACCAGATTCTCTTTTAGAACTCTCAGAAAAAATCAACATACTCAGTACTGTAATTTTGGGTTTTTAGCCTCCAGAACCATGAGACAACACATTTCTGTTCTTATAAGCCATCTACTTTATAATACATTGTCACAGGAGCAATAATACACTAATATAATTCCTAAGTCTCCAGTTGCATTCCTTGCTACTGTCCCATTCCTCTTTCCTTTTTATAAAAAAATACTCAGTGAAATAATTAGACTTACTCACTGTCTTCCCTTCTCCACGTGTTATTCTTTCCTAATCTAATTCAATCAGGATCTCATTAACATTTATGATAACTGCTTGATAAAGACATTTATCAAGGTCTTTGAGGGTCTCCATTGTTCCAAACCCATTCATCAATTCTCAGCCACTGTCTTAGTGGATGGATCACTTAGTATTTGATGCAATTAGCAACCTCCTTCTGGAAAGACTTGACTTCCGGCTTCTCCTCTTCTCTCACCCAATATTGGAGCTCCAGGGCTTGGCGACTGACCCTCATTTCTCTTTGCATGCATGCCTTAGGTAATGTTGTCTATCTAGTCTTCTGGCTTTGAAACGGTCTCTCAATTGATGACTCCCAAATTTACACTTCAACACGGACCTCTCTCCTGAGCACCACTCCTATACAGTCAGCTCAACAGATTCACTTGGGTGTCTGTCACCTCATTCTTTGTTCCAGCCCTCCCATGCTCTTTTCCAACTTTGCAGTTGTCACCATCATTTATTTAAAAAACAACAACTAATTAATCAACTATGAGTCATCCTTGATTCCTTCTTTTATCACATACCCCATATTAAATCCATCGGTCACTGCTGTTGTATCTGCCTTCAAAACATATGAGGATGCTTTAAAAAGTTCACAGAAAAGTGGAATCACAAGATAATGAATGTTTCAACCTTTAAAACTCACTTTTGCCAACATTCGTATTTGAATGATCATTATTATCGGGAGTCAGGATGATCTCTGTAGCCTCTGACTGGTCTCCGTGTTTCCATTCATGCTTCTAATAGGATCTTTAAAATGAAATCATGTAACACTGCATCTTTAATCACAGTACTTCACGGTCACCCTGTCACACGCAGAATAAATTCCACATTGGCTTCCATCACTCCTGCCACCTCTCTGATCTGATCTTTAGCAGTCTCTGCTTAACTCACTTTGCTGGAGCCTCTCTGGCATTCTTTCTGTATCTTGGAAACACTCAGCTCACTCCTTCCTTTGCACTTACTGCTCTGAATGCTGGGAATCTTCATCCACAAGATCATCACAACTTGCTGGCTCATTTAATTCAATTCTCTACAAACATCACCTCCTCAGAGACACCTTCCATGACACCCTCCTTCTCCTGTAACTCTCTGTGTCCGTGAATTCTTTAGTTTTAGAATTTAAAAAATGATCTAACATGATTTTACACATTTATTTATTTGTTTCTTATCTGACTATCCTACAAGAATGGAAACCCTATGAGAATATTATTTTTTTTTTTGGGGGGGGGGGAAGGGGGCGGCTTGCTTGTTAACTTTGGAATTTCCAAAGTCTAAAATAGTTTCTGACATATTATACCAGTTTCTATTGAACTAACTAACACTAGGGAGCTCTGGTAGCATAGTGGTTATGAATTGGGCTGCTAACCTCAAGGTCGTCAGTTTGAAACTACCGGCTGTTCCGCAGGAGAGAGATGAGGCTTTCTGCTCCTGTAAAGATTAACAGCCTTGGAAACCCTGTACAGGGTCGCTATGAGTCAGAACCGATTCCACAGCACATAACAACAACAACAACAACAACAGGCAGCCCCTTATGTGCAAAGTAGAACTGTGTCCCATAGGACTTTCATCCCTATAATTATTCTGTAACAGGTTGACAGGGTATCTTCTGAGATATCTTTGGATGAGCTTGAATCTCTAACCTTCTTGCTGTTGGCAGCTGAACATGTTAAATGTTTTTCTAAGACAGAATAAATATTACTTGGGTTATTTGTGGGATAATTTCAAGAACATCATACAGGAAGAAAAGCAGATCACTAAGAAGTCAAGAAAGAAGGAAAAGACCAAATTTTTTTTCAGGAAAGACTCTGAAACTTGCTCTCGAGCATAGAGATGCTGAAGCAAATGGAAGAAGTGAGGAGGTACAAGAGCTGGATAGAAAATTTCAAAGGTCACCTCGAGAAGACAAAATCAAATATTATAATGCAATGTGCAAATATTTGGAATTAGAAAAACAAAAGGGAAGAACACACTCAGTATTTCTTAAGCTGAGGGCACTGAAGAAAAAATTCAATACTCGACTTACAGTATTGAAGGATTATATGGGCAAATTATTGAACGACACAGAAAGCATCAAAGAAGATGGAAGGAACACACAGTCACTATGCCAAACAGAAATTGTCAGCGTTCAACCATTCCAACACGTAGCATATGTTCAAGAGCCAATGATCCAGAAGGAAGAAGTCCAAGGTCTACTGAAGGCATTGGCAAAGAACAAGACACCAGGAATAGATGGAATACAAACTGAAATCTTTCAACACACTGATGGGGTGCTGGAGGCACTCAATCACTCATGCCAAGAAATTTGGAAGACAACTACCTGTCCAACTGACTGGAAGAGAGCCATATTTGTGCCCATTCCAAAGAGAGATGACTCAATGAAATGAGGAAATTATCGGACAATATCATGGATATCCCATGCGAGAAAAGTTTTACAAAAACAGCTGCAACCATACATTGACAGAGAACTTGTAGAGGTTCAAGCCAGATGCAGAAGACGTGGAACGAGGGACGTTATTGCTGACATTAGATCGATCTATACCAGAAAGATATTTACCTGTGCTTTACTGACTACACAAAGGTTTTCGATTGTGTGAATCATGACAAGCTATCGACAACTTTGCGAAGAATGGGTATTCTGGAACACTTAATTGTGCTCATGAGGAACCTGTACATAGACCAAGAGGCAGTTGTTCTAACAGAACAAGCAAACAATGAATAATTTCAAATTAGGAAAGGTGTGTGTCAGGGATGTATTCTTTCACCATACTTATTCAATCTGTATACTGAGAAAATACTTTGAGAAACTAAATTATATGAAGAAAAACATGGCATCAGGATTGGAGGAAGACTCATTACCAACCTATGACACGTAGCTGATACAAACTTGCTAGCTGAAAATGAAGAGGACTGAAAATATTGTTGAAGATCAAAGACCACAGCCTTTGCTCGAGATTGCATCTCAATGTAAAGAGAACAAAAATCCTCTCCATTGGACCAACAAACAGCATCTATTTAATAAATGGAGAAAAAGATAGAAGTTGTCAAAGACTTCAATTTGCTCAGATCAACCATCGGTACTCATGGAAGCAGCAGTCAAGAAATCAAACGACATATTACATTAGGCAAATCTGATGCACAAAACTCATTAAAGTGTTGAAGAGCAAAGATGTCAGTATGGGGACTAACGTGTGACTTACTCAAGCCATGGTATTTAATAACCTCATATGCATGCAAAAGTTGGACAGTGAATAAGGAAGACCTTAAAAAAATTGATGCATTTGTGTTGTGTTGAGGGGAGAATATAAAAAGTACAATAGACTGCCAAAAGAACAAGCATCTTCATGGGAAGAAGAACAGGGAGAGTACCTCTTAGAAGCCAGGATGGCCAGACTTCATCTCTCATATTCAGACATATTATCAGGAGAAACCAGTCACTGGAGAGGGATGTTGTGTTTGTTAAAGTGGAGGGTAGGAGAAAAAGAGGAAGACCCCCAATGAGCTGGATCGGCATAGTAGCAGCATCAATGGGCTCAGGTGTATCAATGTGAGGTTGGTGCAGGACTGAGCAGTGTGTCATTCTGTTGGGCAAAGGGGTGCTATGAATCAGTACCAACTGGATGACACCTGACAACAGCGATAACAACAGGAGTTCTGGAGCGGCACTGTAGGATCAACACTGGACCACAAAGTCGTTTGAATTAAAATGTCAGCAGTTCAAACTCACAAGCCAGTCCTGAGGAACTATACAGGGTAGCTATGTATCAGAACTGACTTAAGGGCACTTAATAACACAACAATAAAGAAATGAGGGAATACAAATAGAAATCTTTCAATAAACTGAGGCACCACTGAAGGCACTCACTCTTAGATGCCAAGAAATTCAGAAGACAGCTATTTATATCCGTTCTAAAGGGAGGTGACCCATCAGCATGCAGAAATCATTAAACAATATCATTAATAGCACATGCAAGTAAAATTTTACTGCAGGTAAAATTTAAAAATGGTTACAACAGTACATCTACATAGAACTACTAGAAATTCAAGCCAGATTCAGAAAAGGACATGGAACTAGGAATATTGCTGATATCAGATGGCTATTGGCTTAAAGCAGAGAATTCTAGAAAGATGTTTACTTGTGCTTTATTGACTCTGCAAAAGCTTTTGATCACAACAAACTATAGATAACATTGTGAAGAACAAATATTCCAGAATACTAAATTGTGCTCATGTACAACCTGTGTATAGACCAAGAAGCAGTTGTTAGAACAAAACAAGAAGAAACTGAGTGGTTTACAATCAGGAAATTCACGTGCCAGCATTGTGTCCTTACACCAGAGTTATTCAACCATTATGCTGAGCAAATTATTCAAGAACCTGGAGTATATGAAGAAGAACATGGCATCAGGATTCAAGGAAAACTCATTAACTACCTGTGAAGAGGACTTAAAGTCCTTACTGATGAAGATAAAAGACTACAGCCTTCGGTAGGGTTTGCACCTTAATGTAAAGAAAATAAAAATCTCCACAACTGGACCAATAAAAAAAATCATCAATAAACACAAAAAAAAGAATAAAGTTGTCAAGGATTTCATTTTGCTTGAATCTATAGTCAACATTCATGGAAGCTGCAGTCAAGAAATCAGATGATCTAATTACATAATAATAAGGCAAATATTTTGCACATGACCTCTTTAATGTGTTCAAGAGCAAATATATCAATTTGGGGACTGAGGTGTGCCTGACCAAAGCCACTGTATTTTCAATGACTTCATATGTGTGTGAAAGTTGGATAATGAATAAGGAAGACCAGAGAAGATTCAATGAATTTGAATTACGGTGCTGACAAGAACAATCAAAGTACCACAGACTGCCAGAGAACAAGCAAATCTATCTTGGAAGATGTGCAGTCAGAATGCTCCTTAGAAGCTAAATAGTGAGAATCACTTCTTATCCTTTGGACATGTTATCAGAAGTGACCAGTGCCTGGAGAAAGGCATTATGCTTCGTAAAGTGGAGGGTCAGTGACAAAGAGGAACATGCCCAATGGAGTGACACAGGGGTAAAAACAATTGTGAGGGTGACATAAGACTGGGCAGTGTTTTGTTCTGTTGTGTGTAGGGGCACTCTGACTTTGAATTGACTCAATGGAACCTAACAATAAATAACAACAGCCTAAATGTACTGAATTAGCATCTCTGGTATTGGGGCTCAGAAATCTGTGTTAACAAGACTTTCAAGTGATTTTGATTCTTGGTGCAGATTGAGAATAATGGAGAAGCTATACACAAACAAGTGTGATTATAATTTGGTCCATGCCATTAACAAATGCTAGAAATTTTTAAGAAATTCTTTGTTGAAAGTAAGAGAGCCAGTATAAACGAATGCTCCCAACTTATTTGCCATTTCCCATTTTCTTACCCTTTTAACTTTTTTTTGTTTTTTTAAAGTAAGGGAACTTACAC
Organism: Chrysochloris asiatica; assembly: GCF_000296735.1. NCBI lineage: Eukaryota > Metazoa > Chordata > Mammalia > Afrosoricida > Chrysochloridae > Chrysochloris > Chrysochloris asiatica. Next base: position 5,675,428 of record NW_006408669.1, read on the forward strand.
TCTGAATAGAAGAGAAAGAAAAAGAAAACTAAAAAAGCAAGTCTAAGACTGAGAGAGTCGCTGCCTAGTTTAACCAGTTTTTAAAAATCCAGTTAAACTAGGCTATAACTCTTGGGGCTGGCCCACACTCTCTGTTGTTTAAATTATAGAATCTCAAAACGAATTAGAACAACAGGCCCAGTGTTGCCTGGTGTGAGCCAGCAGAACAGGCAGACAATAGAAGGTACTCACAAAATGAGGACTTACTACAGCGCTGAGAAATGAAACCTCAGTGGAAATTTAGCCCTGCTCCAGGAAAGCAGGCCAGCCCAATGTCCGTTTCTCTGTGTCTGCAGAGCCCACTGTGCGAGCGTTTTGGCTCACTCTGTCTGCTAACAAGAGCTATTGTCAGCACAACGTGAGTGAAGAGTGGAGCTGGTTCCCTGCAACCCTTTCCAGGGTCTGTCCCTGATGAACTCCAGTCAGCCTGTGAGGCTCTCTCTGATTGCAGCTACAGATAAATCAAGACCTCCTGCAGCTTCCCACCTCATATTTATCCACTGAGCACCACTTTGCAAGCCAGTTTAATTGTCCTGAATACCTCAGAATTGCTATCAGCTGATAAACCTGCAGGAGGTTATAGTGAATTAGATTGGTCTTAATCTTATTTTAAAATGTGGAGGTGTAACAAAGAGATAGAAAGGAGGAAGGAAGAAAAGGGAGATTTTGACCAGATTTTGCTGCAATGAAATTATTGGCTATTTCAAATCTTATAAGCTGTTGACTGAAGCCCATATGAAAACAGTTAAATGTTGCTTTAGGAGAATCCAGTATGTCAGGAATATGAGAGGGGAAGTTGGATGGAAAATTCTGTAATTACTGTGTTCATATTTCATAGTAAAATATTCAAGATTAACTGTATTCTAATGGAACATTTGGGACAGCTTGGATAGGTGGAAGGAAGGGATAATTTAGTTAGACTGTTTAGTTTTCACAGAATTCTTTGTCGTATATAGCCAGTTTTGGATCTCTTTTCTGATATCTTTGAGTCACAAAAGGAGCATTGTTAAGAAATAGTCGCCCAATCCTTCAAATTCTATACATGGGAGGCCATAGCTGATGCAGTGTGAGCTGGGAGGGTCAGCATGTGCATAAGATATTGGTTGTATACATAAAGTTCCCTGTGGACTTCACAGTCATCCACTGAATTTGGAAACTAGTCAGTTTTTCTGAAAACATACACAACATAAACCATAGGCCAAGTTCTTGATATGTTGTAAACATTCTCACAGCATGAGCAAAAATAGCCCACTTTGATTCATTGCCTTCCAGTACTTGCTCTTAAGACTGGTCAGGATAAGCAAAGAAGCTGGGAAGGAAAAAGAGGGAGACGGAGAGATTATAATCCTTTCATGACAAATGGGGTACAGATTACCCACCAAAATTTCCAACCTCTCAGGTTTGTTGGGATGCTGCAATCCCTGTTGTAGGGTGTGTTGCTGCCTGGCAGGGACCTATAAAACTGTGAATCTGGAGAAATGGTCGTTTCCCCACCAACCCTACTACCAGAGACCACTTGGGACATATGTGTCCCACATAACTGTAACAAAATCCCAAGTACCTAAAAGAAATGGCTTCTCTTAATTTTAGCAAAGTTACTGAAAACACATAGTATCAACAACAAAGAAAATCAAAGCAGAAAATAATTCGGTCATGAAAGGGTTAAATTAAGCAGGCAGCCTAGAATATTCTGGAATGTTCTGCTTGCTAAACAATTCAAGGGCAAGCTTTACTTAGGGGCTCTTTCAGTACTAATAAAATACCTTGGTGTGTAAGGGTAACTGCCGTTGGCAGAGCTGCTGGCTGTCTGCCTAGTCCCACAACCTTAGAACTTCACTTGGCATTTGAATTCATGCAAAGATGAGCCTCAGAGAAGAAACAACGTCCCAGCTGATAACCAGAAAGAATTTTCTAAGCAGGACTCATCAGTGCAACATTACTGTGAAGACAAGAGGGACTTTCCAAAATTTCCTAATTCTCAGTGTGTTTTGTTCTGGGAGACAAAGGATAGTTGGGGAAGGATCAGCACTGGACTGCTCATTGCAAGGTTGGTGGTTCAAACCCACCAGCTGCTCTTCAGAAACCCTATCGGTGGTCGCCTTGAGTCAGAACCAACTCAATGGTGCTTCACACAAACAATTACAGATTGCAGGGAGTGGGGAAAAAATACAGGGACAAATGATGTTCATGCTACTTTACAGAACATACATTAGTAGAAAAAAGGACATTTAATAGAAATAATGCTAATTAGATTGCTAATACTTTAACCTCAATTTTTTCTTTTATTGAGCTAATTGTGTTGCTGTTTTAGGGTTCTCTGCAATTTTATTGCAAATTTACAGAGTATTTTTATGATGCAATTTAACTCAGTTTTAAAAAGTCTTAATATCTGTTGATATTTACTTTAATATCTGCTTTAAAAAGCCTTAGTATCCTGTTTGGACTTCTGGTGTGGTGCTGCAGGAGTAATGGACTGCAGACCTCAAGGTCAGCAGTTCAAATCCACCATCCGCTCCTCTAGAATCCTATACAAGGCTACTATGAGTCAGAACTGACTCAATGGCACTTACCAACAACAACAGCAATATCTGCTCAGCTCCAGTACACTTCATTCTATTTCCTTGCCTTTTGAGTAGGTCACATCTTTTCAAGGACTTGGCTCTAGGATCACTCCTGCTCAATGTTAGAACAAATGTTTACTGCTTTAGCCCACTGGATTTGCTCTTTTTGGTAATATGTGTTATTTCAGGGAGGAACCCTGGTAGTACAGTGGGTTACCGGTTGGGCTGCTAACTGCAAGGTTTGCAGTTCAAATCTGCCAGCTGCTACATGGGACAAACATGAGACTCTATGTGCCTACAAATATTATAGCCTTGGAAACCCTAGACAGGGTCACTATGAATCAGAGGATTTCTCAAGCTGAAAGAACTTAAGAAAACATGCAAACTTCAACTAGTACTTTTGAAGGATTTTATGGGCAAAATTATGGATTCCTGGTGTGGCTCTGTGGGTTAATGTGCTAGACTGCAAAACCTGTTTAAACCTCAAGTTCGGTAGTTCAAGCTTATCAACTGCTCATTGGAAACCCTATACAGAGTTGCTACGGGTTGGAATTGACTCGATGGCACCTAACAACAACAATGGGCAAAATACTGAAAGATGCAGAAAGCATCAAAAGAGGATGGAAGTGGTGAAAGGAGATGGAGATAAGAGTCTTAGGATTCAATAGTGAGTAATTGTTATCATGACTGATTACGATGATCACAACTGTAAAGGTGGAAGTTTTGTAACATAAATGGGGGAGTAGCTAATCTTATATTCCAGGAACAGTGAACACTAGTACCATTAAGGGAGAAAAACATGAGCGGCATGTGGGACTCTATCCAGAGAAGCAGTGACACCAGACATGGAGACAGAGATGAGGACATGGAGAGAGACAGCAGCTGAGGACTCATGGAAAGAGAAAGACTGTTTGCTGGTGGCCAGGAGGCAGGCTTGCAGACTGTGACTTTGGTTGTTTAAATGATTATATATGCCTGAGTGTTTTTGTGTACATCCCATGCCACCCCCAACACCCAAAAAAACAAAAAAAACCCCAGAGGGAATAGAAGCAAATACTGTTGAATAATGGTGCATGGAGGGAATTGTAATCATGGAAATGAAACGAGTGTAAAGCTGATGTTCTCTCATGTAAACTATCACTAAGTTCACAATAAAAAGTTAAAAAAAAAAAAAAAAGATGGAAGATATACACAGAGTCACTATAACCAAACAGACATGGTTGATGTTCAACTGTTCAAGAGTTAGCAAATGATCAAAAACCAATGGTACTGAAAGAAGAAGTCCAAGTTGCACTAAAGGCATTGTCAAAAAAACAAAGTTCTAGAAACTAACAGAATATAAATTAAAATGTTTCAACAAACTGATGTAGCACTAGAGGCGCTCACTCATCTTTGCCAAGAAATTTGGAAGACAACTCCCTGGCCAATCGATTGGAAGAGATCCATATTTGTGCCCATTCCAAACAGAGATGACCCAATGGAATGCAGAAATCACTGAGCAGTATCATTAATATCAGATGCAAGTAAAATGTTTTCTGAGGTAATTAATAAATGGCTGCAACACACTGACAGAGCACTGCCAGAAATTGAGAAGATGATAGGGAACTAAAAGATATCATTGTTCAAGTCACATGAATCTTGGCTGAAAGCAGAGAATATCAGAAAGACATTTACCTATGGTTTGACTTTTCAAAGGCTTTCAACTGTGTGGACCATGACAAACTATGGATAACAATGGGAAGAATGGGAATTCCAGAGCACTTAGTTATGCTTATGATGATACCGTATATAGACCAAGAGGCAATCAATGGAAAAGTACAAGGGGATACTAAATGGCTTAATTCAGGAAAAGTGTGTGCCAGTGTTGTATTCTTCACCACACTTATTCAATCTGTATGCTGAGCAAATAATCCAAGAAGATGGATTAGATGAAGAAAAGGAAGACTCATCGACAACCTGAAATATACAGATGATACAACCTCGTTTGCTTTTTAAAGTCTTAAAATGCTTACTGATGAAGGTCAAAGACCACAACCTTCAGTATGGATTGCACCTCAATGTAAAGAAAACAAAACTCACAACTGGCCCAGCAAATAATAACACGATAAATGGTGAAAAAATTGAAGTTTCAAAGGTTTCATTTTGCTTGGGTCTGCAATCAACACTCACGGAAGCAGCAGTTAAGAGATCAAATGTCATCACATTAGGCAGAGCTTTTGCACAAGACTTCTTTAAAGTGTTTAAGAGCAAGGAGATCAGTTTGAGTACTAAGGTTTGCCTGCCCCAAGCCATGATATTTTCAATAGCTTTATAAGCAATTAAAAGTTGGAGAGTGAATAAGGAGAACCATAGAAGAAATGATGAGTTGTGGTGTTGGAAAAGAATATTGAAAGTACCAGACCAACAACCAGGTCTGTGTTGGAAAAAGTACAGTGAGACTGATGTTTAGAAGCCTGCACAGTGAGACTTGGTCTCTTCTACTTCAGGAGGACCAATCCCTGGAGGACAAAATGCTTGGTAAAGTTGAGGGTCAGCAAATAAAGAGGAAGATCACCAACAAGATGCACTGGCACCTTGGCAGCAACAATGGGCTTAATCATAGCAATTGTGAGGATGGTCAGGACTGGGTAGTGTTTGTTTCAGTTGTGCACAGGTCAGAGCTGACTCAAGGACGGACACGTAACAACAGCAAATGAATTGGAACCAACTCCATGGCACATAACTACCACCACTCTGATTACTCCAAGGACCTCATAAGTCACCAAGAAAGCCTTACTTTTATGCTTCAGCTATATTCTGGTGTCCCAAACCCAAGTTCACAGTTTGCCAGTTGCATAACTTGGGAAAATTACTGAGTTTCTTTGGACTCAGTTTCCTTATCTGTAAAGTGGATATAATAATAATAATAATACTTTCCATATGTAATTGTTGTAGAGATGAAATGAGTTGATATGAACTAAGCATCTGGCATATAGTTAAGTACACACAGTTGTTAGCAACTGTAAGTCATTGATGAATCCAACTTTTATTGATTGGTTACAATGCGTCAAGACTCCTGTTGTGGGGCTGTGAGTTAATGTGCTGGACTGCAAAGTTGGTTTGAACCTCAAGGTTGCTAGTTCTAGCTCACCAGTCATTCTTCAGAAACCCTATACACGGTTGCTATGGGTTAGAACCGACTCGACAACAACAACAATGTTTGATCTTGGAGTCCTGGTGTGACTCTGTAGGATAAGCACTCCACCATGATGTTGGTTTGAACTGCAAGGTTGGCAGTTCTAGCTCATCAGCCACTCCCCAATAACCCTACACAGTGTTGCTATGGGTTCGAACCAACTAAATGGGACGTAACAACAACAACAACAGTGTGCCACACTCCTGAGCACACTCCCTTTGTGTGGAATGCTGATCTCTTCTTTAACTAGCTAACCCTTCAGAACTTAGTTACTCTGACACTTTCTACCCGAATCTTTCCTTTAGGCTGCAGAGTAGATCAGATTCTCAATGTACCCCCCACTAGACCATGCGTAATCCTGGTATGGTGCTGTGGGTTAATGCGTTGGACTGCAATGTTGTTTGAACAGAAAGATTGGCAGTTCAAGCTCGCCAGTCACTCCTCAGAAACCCTATACAGGGTTGCTATGAGTCAGAACTGACTCGATGGCACTTAACAACTACAGTCTAGGTATCCCATAAGAACAAAGATCATGCAGGGTTTTGCTCATCATTGTTAAAAAAAAAAAAAAAAAAAAATCTCCCTAAATCAGAAGGTAAACATGCTAGATATTAGTGAAAAAATAAAAAAATAAAAATCAAGGAGCCTAAGTGCAACAGTAGGTTAGAAGCCAGTATGGAGTCATTTCAGTTGTCCCGGTGAACAATGAGGAAGGCCCAAGCTACAGGAGCGCCAACACACGGGCTCCCCTAGCTCACTGGCCTAATGACTTTCCCCGGAAGACTCAGTGATCTTAAGGACACAATTACAAGGACAGGCAGTGAATGAGACTCCTTTCATTAAAGCCAGCCAATGTGCCTCATCACCTTAAGAAAGACGCACATAGGAAGCCTCCGTTCACACTTACTCTCTGGCTTAATGTTATCAAGAAAATTCTTTTGTTTTCCTAAATAAGTTATTTATGCTCTTAGTAACTCTGTAAAACTCTTTCTCATCGTATTAATTTTATAGTTTAGTTGTGAGGTCAGAGATATTTTTGAGTTCCAGAGAGCTCCTATTTTGGGCTTTGATCTATCTAGGTCTGATTGTTCTGTTAATGTATGCACACCTTTAGGCTACATCCTACAGCCTTGCTAGGTGCTTCACTAGCAGGCACACGTAACCCATCTCTGTAGTGTGGAAAGAAATAGAGATTGGTGGGCATTATCTTACAAATCTAAGTATAGCTGAGATTTTATTTTTATATTTCCTTTTGAACCTTGAAAATTAAAAGTATTTATGATTTTAGGGCCCATTATTAACTAACTGATCTGGATATGGAAGACCATATCCAGATCAGTCATGAGGTACAACGCTGTCTGTGACAGGATAATATCCATGCGCCTACAGGGAAGCCCAGTTAATACCACTATTATTCAAATTTATGCACCAACTACTAAAGCCAGTGAGGATGAAATAGA
>NW_006408669.1:5683997-5685025 GCF_000296735.1 Chrysochloris asiatica
GAGAAAAGATTGAAGTTGTCAAGGACTTCATTGTTCTTGGATCAATTATCAACACTCACGGAAGCAGCAGTCAAGAGATCAGACGACATATTGCATTAGGAAATTTGTAGTGTTCAAGAGCAGAGATGTCAGCTTGAGGACTAAGGTGCGCCTGACCCAAGCTATGGTATTTTCAATAACCTCATATAGATGTGAAACCTGGACAGTGAATAAGGAAGATCGTAGAAGAATTGATGCCTTTGAATTGCGGTGTTGGAGGAGAATACTGAAAGTGCCATGGGCTGCCAAAGAATCAATAGATCTGTTTTGGAAGAAGTGCAGCCCGAGTGTTCCTTAGAGGCCAAGATGGTCAAACTTTATCTCTCATACTTTGGACATATTGTCAGGAGGGAACAGTCGCTGGAGAAGGATATTATGCTTGGCAAGATGGAGGGTCAGAGAAAAAGAGGAAGACCCCCAACGAGATGGATTGGCCAGGTGTCAGCATTGATGGACTTAAGTGTGGCAACAGTAGTGAGGTTGGCCCAGGATCAGACATTGTTTTGTTCTGCTGTGCATGGGGTCGCTATGAGTCGGTGCCGATTCGATGGCACCTAACAACAACAACATTAAGTAGCTGGAGTCCTGGTATAGCACTGTAGGATAAGCATTCGACTGTAAAATTGACAGTTCAAATCTGCCAGCCGGTTTCTCGAAAACCATGCATAAGGTTGCTATGAATCAGAACAGACTCAATAGCACACAACACCACCACCAATTGGCAGTGAAGTAAAGAAGTTTAGGTTATAGTTATATATCTGTCAGGAGCAGAGGTCCCTGTGTGGTGCAGTTAACGTTCTCAACTCCAGGCTGAAAAGCTGGTGCTTCCCGTCCTTCCAGACGTATTTCAGAAGAGAAGCCTGGCGAGCTACTTCTGAAAAATTAGCCACTGAAAACCCCACGGAGCACAGCTCTACTGTGACACAAATGTGGTCACCATGGGTCCGAATTGACTCCATAGGAGCTGGTTTGGTTCCCTCACCCCCCTA
>NW_006408669.1:5685125-5703809 GCF_000296735.1 Chrysochloris asiatica
ATCTTATGGTAATTAATTAATTAGCTTTCTGTGTCCCAACGTCCTCTGTGTACTATTTGGGATAATCGTAATACTGGAGCCATAGGGTTTCCATGAGGTTTAAGTGTGATAATGCACATGAAGTGCTTTCATGGGTTAAATTGTGTCCTCCAAAAAGAGGTGTTGAAGTCCTAATTCCCAGTATCTATGAATGTGACCTTATTTAGAAATTTGGTCTTCCTAGATGTAGTTTAGTTAGGATCAGTTTGACCGGTGTCCTCATAAGAAGAACCAACGAGACACAGGCACATACATACACACACAGGGAGAACACATGACAATGGATGCATCTACTCATATAAGCTAAGGATTGCCAGAAACCCCAGAAGCTAAGAGAAAGGCATGGAATAGACTCTCCTCTGGAGCCTTCAGATATGGCCCTGTGGGACACCTTGAGTTCTGGTCTCCCAAAATGTAAGAAAATAAATTTCTGTTGTTTTAAACCACCCAGTTTATGGTAATTTATTAAAACAGCCTCAGGAAATGAACACAATTGCTTTGCAAAACGCATGTCCAGAGTATATGTCTAATATGTTAACAATACAGAATGTGTGGCTGACTAAATCCAAAGGTAGTATGATCCTCTGCTCATCAAGGGTAGGGCATTGATATCTCAACCAAGTTATTTTTACTTTAAAGTTGTCGTGGGTTGGTTGTGCGCCTGGATATGTGGTACAGGTAATCTTAATCATCTCTGGAGGAAGGCACGCTCAATTTAAGCAGTACAGACTCTGCCCAGATACTTCCAACTGGAGTTAACCAATGGGCAGTTAAAAACTGATTCGGTATGTAAGGAAACCAAGGAGCTCTGGTAGTGTGGTAGTTACAAGTCAGTCTACTACCTCAAGGTCAGCAGTTTGAAAGCACCAGTGGTTCCATGGGAGAAAGATGAGGCTTTCTATTCCCATACAGATTTATAGCCTCAGAAACCCTATACAAGGTCACTATGAGTCGGAACCAGCTTCACGATTGCCCACCACCACCACCATCATGTAAGAAAACAACAGAGAATGAAAACAAAAACAAATAAACAAAAAGACTCTGATATTAGACTCACTAATAGAAGATTAGAAAACAACTATTTTTAGAAGGCTGACACCAAGTAAAAGACAAACTGGTAAAATCAGTTGTCAAGTCCATTCCAATCAGAGCAAGCCCACAGGCCAGAGAACTGCCTGAAAGGTTTCCCAGGCTGCAATCTCTGTGAAAGCAGATGGCTGCATCTTTCTGCCATGGAGGGTCTGGTGGCTTGGAAACAAAATGTTTATTAAGTAAACTTTGGGTAAGCTTCTATCTTGCTCCTAAGTCTGTGGACTTTGAATCACCTTCAATCCGGGCTAATATTGTGATTCCGACTCAGGCATCCTTATAGCAATCCTATAGGGCAGTGTAGAGCTGTCCCACTGGGTTTCCAAGGCTATATATCTTAAGGGAAGCTGATTATCAGGTCTTTTTTCCTGAGAGGAAGCTGGCACTATGCTCTGGGTACCTATGTACCTGAGCCTTTTCTCAGATCTTCTCTGGACTTGGATCCTGTGATCTGTCAGGTGTGTCGATTCCCACTGTATCCTGTCTCCTAGTCCTTATGATTGGGAACCTAAAGAATTTGGCTGTTGGGCATTTCCCTTCCGTTGAAGGAAGTTATTGATTCCTCTTCCGGTACTTTTTGGGCAATGTTGGACATCTTTCCATGAATGAACAGATGTTCCAAGGCTTCAGTCAGTCTTCTTGTTGTTGTTAAGTGCCACTGAGTTGGTCCAGTGTCATAGTCACCCTGTCTAGGGTTTCCAGGGAGTGACTGGACGGTTTGAACTACTGCCCTTGTGGTTAGCAGTGCCACACTAGGACTCCCAGTTTGTCTTGGGGGACTAACAACTGACCAAAAAGCCATACTTTATGCTCTCTGTCCACTTTGGATCCTATTTCTCTCTCTGTGTGTCTCTCTCACACTCAAAAATGCACATTTTAAACTGGCTAAAGCTCTGGTAGCATAGTGTTTATGAATCGGGCTGCAAACCACAAGGTCAGCAGTTCGAAACTACCAGCTGTTCTGTGGAAGAAAGATTAACAGCCTTGGACACCCTGTGCAGGGTCGTTATGAGTTGGAACCGACTCCAAGGCACATAGCCACTACAAAAGCTCGGGTAACATAGTGGTTACTAGCAGGGCTGCCAACCTCAAGTTCAGCAGTTCAAAACTACCACCGATTCTCTGGGAGAAAGATGAGGCATTCTGCTCCCGTAAAGACTTGCAGCCTTGGAAACCCTATGCAGGGTCACTGTGAGTCAGAACCGACGCCATGGTACTCAACAACAACAAAGCCATCAGCAAGCTTATTAGTTCACTTAACAGGAAACCAGGAAATTGAAAGACAGACTGCATTGAGAATTGCCTGATTCTTTTTGCTTTAGTATCACACTGTTGGCTTCATGGATTCTTGTAGCACTATAGGCTAACCATAAGGTCAGTGGTTCAAACCTACAGCTGCTCCTCAGAAACCCTATACATGGTCTCTAGAATAGACTCCACAGCACTTAACAACCACATTGGCTTCATTGTACAGCTGGCTCCACTCATCTTCTCCAGACGGCTGTCAGAGGCAAATAGAACCTCGCACTTCTTCATTTGAGCCCAGTCAGAAAGGACAAGAAGACTTTCTGGGAAACCACTGAAGAAAAGTCTTTCCTTTAGTCTGAATGGCTAACAGAGGTCATGTAATCTCTGATAACTTCAAAGATTTATTGGAGGAAAGTCTACATTGATTGGCTTAAATCTGGATTTCTGAACTAGAGTTAACCAATGACTGAAACAGTTCCTGGCAAGGAAGGCTGGATTTATACAAATAGTTTAGACTAGTAATTTTCAAAGTGGCTTAAACTCATTGTTTGAGGAAAGTTATGGACCTATTACTGTTGTCAGTATGATTTGGGGATGCAAGTACAAGATAAGTTAATGTCTTAGAAGACACCCTGAAAAGTGTCAAGAGGGTTGCATCACAGTCTTGCACGGTAACTAACTGTCCTGTGATCTGCAGGATTTAAAAAAATTAGTATCAGCTTTTGTGAAATAAAATTACTATATCATTGTTGTTGTTAAATGTCGTGGAGTCGGTTCTGACTCATAGCGACCCTGCACAGGGTTTCCGAGGCTGTAAATCTTTACGGGAGCAGAAAGCCTCATCTTTATCCCCCAGAACCGCTGGTAGTTTCGAACTGTTGACCTTGCGGTTCACAGCCCTATTCGTAACCACTACGCTACCAGTGCTCCTTTATCACAGAACTCACCTAATTAGGGACTCCTACTGTGGAGTCCTAAGGAGCTCTGGTAGCGTAGTGGTTACGAATCGGGCTGCGAACCTTAAGGTCAGCGGTTCGAAACTACCAGCTGCTCCGCGGGAGAAAGATGAGGCTTTCTACTCCCGTAAAGATTTACACCCTCGGAAACCCTATACAGGGTCGCTATGGGTCGGAACCGACTCGATGGCACATAACAACAACAACAACAACTGTGGAGTCCTAAGGAGCTCTGGTAGCATAGTGGTTACGAATCGGGCTGTGAACCACAAGGTCAGCGGTACGAAACAACCAGTGTTTCTGCGGGAGAAAGATTTACAGCCTCAGAAACCCTGTGCAGGGTCACTATGTCGGAACTAACTCCACGGTACTTAACAACAACAACACTGTGGAGTCCTGGTGTGGCACTGTGGGTTAATGCGCCAGCCTGCAAAGCCATTTGAACTGCAAGGTCGGTGGTTCAAGCTCACCAGCTGTTCCTCGGGAACAATATACAGGGTCGCTTGGGGAATCAACTTGACGGCCCTTAACAATAACAACTGTGGTGCCAAGGAGTCCTGGTGTGGTGCTGTATGCTAATGTGCTGGACTGCAAAGTCCTTTGACCACAAGGTTGTTGGTTTAAGCTCACCAGTAGCTCCTTGGAAATCCAATACAGGGCCACTGTGGATTGGAACCGACTTGTCAACACTTAATAACAACAGCAACTGTGGCGCCATAGGGTAAGCACTTGACCTCAAGGTTCGTTTGAACCGCAAGACTGGCAGAAACCCTATACAGTGTCACTCTGAGTCGATGGCACTTAACAATAACATCTATTTAAAGCACACAATTCAATGCTTTTTAGTATTAACACAGAATTGCACAACCATTGCCACATCAATCTTAGAACATTTGTATCACCTCCCAAAATTCCCATAACCACCCCCAGCGACGTTTCTTTCCTACTCCCAGCCCTAGGCAACCACCAACCGACTGCTTGTCTTTAAAGATTTGCCTATTCTGAACATTTCATATAAATGGAATCATATAATATGAGGCCTTTAGTAACTGTGATCTTTCACGCAGCATAGTTCAAGATTAATCAATTGTATAGCATATGTCACTAGGTCATTCCTTCTTAATCAAAATGCTTCTACTATGTAGTTACATACAGATATGCCCCCGCTTTGAAAGGAAGAGAAGGCTCGCCAGGCCGTATCTATTACAATTCCTAATGTTTTTCAAGATGCTAGTGTTAGATCCTTGGGAAGCTGGATTTTATTTAGCTTTCTGTTTTCCTTGACCTCATTTTAGCAGATGCTGGCATGTGCTACCATAAAAAGAAGCTGAATTCAAAAACCAAGGCAAGCGGGAAAATAACTCTGAATCTAAGTGGGCACAACCTAGTATGGTATTCTCATAAGCTTAAAGAGAGACTGTCATAGATATAATTTAAACCTGTGTTGTCCCGTTGGATCTTATCAGCAGATGTTGCTATGGAATGTATCCATCCAAGAACATGACAATAGAGGGAGTATATGTACCTTTCATGTTGAGAAAATGGTACGGAGCTTGCATGTGGGCAGCAGAGACCCCACAAGAAAAGCGCTATCATGGGACTAATAAGAGCCGAAAACATTTCCTGCCCCTGGGAAGTCAGCGCTATGAAACTTTCCTCTGTTCAGCAATCAAGCAGCACATTTCTTCACTCTTCTAAGAAGAATGAGGTTGTTCCGTAGTTGACCAGTTAACCTTTTTTTTTGCAGAGCTGTTCAAACTTCAGCATGTTTATTAATTTCAACGTGTCCGTGTGCAAGTCTGTTTGCATATGTTTTGGGTAAAACTCAGATTCTGAGGTTCTGCCCCTCTTATCAGATATGGTAGGTGCCTGGGGGTATTTGTTTTAAGCAAGGACTTCAAACGTTTCTACCATACTTTTTATTCAGATTTTGAGAAATCTTGCTGTAGACCTAAAGGTTCTGGTCTTTGTTTTCCAGATGGAGGCGAAAGTTGGGAAAGAAACCACTGTTAGAGTTTTTCCTGCTGCACTGAGTTAGCTTGCTCAGATCCATTTGTCAGCTCGGCTTTCTGGCTGCTCTTAGAGAAAGCTGGAGAAGTTGGCTCTTTTGGGGCTGGCTGACATTCCCTCGTGATGGAATTTCCTTTGCTGCAAAACCAGCGGCCTGTAGCATGCTGTGCACAGAATTTGTTGCTACTCCCTAAGATTTCCTGGATCTGGCCTCAGAAAGCAGTGGTATGGTTAGGAATGTGGCATACAGGCTCCGCGAGCCCTCGGATTGCAACGTGGAAAATAAAACACCTATTTTCACCCCTCGAGGGTGTTGGGACAATAACCATGTCAATTGCCTTATGAAATGTGCTTCTCGTGACCTTACTCTTGACAAAGACCAGGGTTAGAAGAATTAATGGATACATTTAGATATGTATATAACCCTGGTTTCTGTGTTTCAGATGGACTTTGATGTGGAGGAGAAAATGCTTTTCAGGAAGACATCGATGTAACAGAGAAACTTGAGTGGCCCCCACTCCAGCCTAGCAGGCTTTTTGAAGCAGACAGAAAGCAGGCCTCTAAGATGTGAAAAGTTGAAGTGCTATGAAAAATAGTCATTTTAGCTGGGAGTTCTTGTGGGTGTGCAGAGATGCCTCAGATTCATGCAGAATAATCAAAGAAAGACGTAAGAAGGTAAGAAGAAATGTGTCTGGTAGTTTTGGGTTTTGCAATTCTTTCCTCTGTGGGTATGACTGGAGCTTCAAGACAGGAGAATAGGACATCCAGAAGTGTTGGGAGGACCAGAGAGGTTTGGGCTTCCTGCCGAGGGATAGATATGCTGAGGGCGAACTTTACTCCACCATGGTGACAAGTGACAATAGCTATTCACACAGGGGAAACACTAGGCATTCATAGCCCCTCTTCCCTCAGTTTGCCTGTAACATTCCCAATAGATCACAGCAGTCTTCTTACTCTGTAGAGAGCAATCAAGTTGGTTCCGGTCCACAGCAACCCTGTATACGGTTTCCGAGGAGCAACTGGTAAGTTTGAACCGCTGACCTTGTGGTTCAAACTGACCTTGTGGTACAAACTGACCTTGTGGTCCAGTGTCTTATCACCCAGAGCCACACCAAGACTCCTCTAGGCAGCCATTAATGACTGATCAGAGATAACATTCAGAATGAGGTGGAAGCAGATGCTGAAGTACTAGTCCCCTAGGGAAGACCTGAGAGAGCATCTCAGACCCGATGTTGTTGTTGTTGTTAAGTGCCCTCAGGTCCATTCCGACCCACAGCGACCCTGTATAGGGTTTCCAAGGAGCAGCTGGTGAGCTTGAATGGCCGATCTTGTAGTTCAAACAGCTTTGCAGTCTGGCACATTAACTCAGGAACAAGGTAAATGTCACAGAATGGTTCCAAAGTCTCCTTGGAGACTTTGAGGGGGATTATTTGTTTACTTGTGAAGAACTGTGAGAAAGCCTGGGATAATTTTTATTAATGATACAAGGGGGCTTCAAAAAGTGTGTAGAAAACCGGAATGGATAGATTATAGACCCCCCCCCCCCTGCATGTTAAGAGCACCTGCTGTGTGTTAAGTGGTTTCCATATGTCAGGAACTGAGTTATTTTTTGTGTCATTTTAATCCTCACAACAGTGATGTGAGGCACTGGCATTTCAATTTTTGGATGAGGAAACTGAGGCTCAGAGAAGTTAAATGACTTTTTCAAGATCACACAATGGGTAAGTGGTAGGCTGTAGTCAGAAGTACTCTATTCCCATCATGTCGCTGCTTTCTCTCTTATTCATCATAGTCTCCCCGGGATGTTTTTCTTAATCTAGAATTTAACATTCAGGATATTCAGATGCCATTTCCCACACTCAAAAATTTGCCAAAACTCTCAGGAGTGTGTTTAGAAATGCATGTGTGGATGCATGTGAGCATTAACACACACACATACCTGTGAAGGGAAGCTCAGATGTCCCTCCTCAGTTCTCTGAGAATCCAATGAGTACCCTTTCAAAGCGCTATCACACTGCACTTAATCCCTTTGAACTTGTGTATTTCTTCCACAAAATGCAGAAATCATTTAAGACAGAGATATTTCTTGTTCACTTTATGTAGAACAAAACACACTGTAGGCCCTCAATAAATAAATCCTTGAGATGCCTAGGTGGTCTGTCATGTTGCAGAAGTTTCTCTTACAGATTCATTTACACACTGCTCATCCAATACTCTGACATTCCTTTTTCCAATAAACTTCTGTGAAGGAGTGTGGCGCCCTCAGTACTATCAAATGGGTATGCTGGGCCTTTCAGAGGGCGGATTTTCTTGGGAATTCAGTGAAAGTTCCAACCTAGCTTTGATTTCACCATGAATTTTACTTTTCTCAAAAAATACACGGCCTTGAATATCAATCTTGTTATTGCTAAATGCCCCAGAGTTAGTTCCAACTCATAACAACCCTGTAATAGGGTTTCTTAGGCTGTAAATCTTTATGGGAGCAGAGAGCCTCATCTCTTTCCTACAGAGTGACTGGTGGGCTTGAACTACCAACCTTGTGGTTTACAGTCAGTGCTTATACTATGTAGCCACTGCTCTCCTTTGAATATGAATACCTGCCTACATATGATTTAACAATAACTGCCATTTACTGACAAGTTAACATGTTCCAGATCCCATGGTAACATGTTTAATAACATTGTTGTTGTAATGTGCTGTGGAGTCGGTTCCAACCCATAGCGACCCTGTGCAGGGTGTCCGAGGCTGTAAATCTTTACGGGAGCAGAAAGCCTCATCTGTCTCCCGCGGAACAGCTGGTAGTTTCGAACTGCTGACCCTGAGGTTCGCAGCCCGATTTGTAACCACTATGCTACCAGAGCTTCTTTTACTACCATTACCTCATTTAATTTTTACAGTTCCAGTACAAGTTGTTATTGAGTCAACCCTGACTTGCGGTGACCACATATGTGTCAGAGTAGAACTGTGACCCATAGGGTTTTTAGCGGCTGATTTTTTTTGGAAGTAGATTGCCAGACTTTTCTTCCCAGGTACCTCTGGGGGAACTCAAACCTCTAATCTTTCTGTTAGTAACCAAGTGTTAGCAACCAAGCACCTTCCAGGCACTCAAATTTTTGTGGTCTGATCAGATTTTAGCTTAATGTTTCCAGAAAGGAAAATTCAAAGAAGTTAAGAAACTTTCCAGGGATCACATAGCTGGGAAGTGGCTATGTATTTAGATCCATGACGTTTTACTCCAGGAAGTTACCTTTAAATTGCCACTCAGAAATCTAGAGGAATTGGGCTCAATACAATCTCCCTCATTTGGATGACGAGGAGGCAATAGAAGGGTCAAAGGACACAGACTTTGGGCCCATTCCGGGATCTGTTTCTCCCCTGAGTTACCTGAGTAATTCAGACCTCCACCCCAGCCCTTGTACATGCCCTTCTCTCCCTTTGCAGAGATGGGGGTGGAGCGAGAGGGGAAGCATATAGAAATTGGAAGCTGATACCTCACTTACAATGGCCATTTCCATGACTTATGAGCACACATCAGACGCACAGTTGCCAAACACCCTTGTATGAGATTCATTTTCCTTAGGTCCCAGCTGCTGGTGAATTGGGAAAGAAGGCTGGGGCCAGCCCCAGGGTCAGTCAAAGGAACAGATGGGGATGAGCAGAGGTGACAGCTGGTCACTTCTTGGCATCTGCTGGGCCTGCCGTGGCTGCCTCGGCTGGCCGATGCCTTGACCCAGCTAATCCTGGTGGTCATTCCAGTGCCGGCTGTGTTCTATCACTTATCTCGGCCTTTGGGTGACTTCTGTTTGCAGAGGGTTTCCTTCTCAAAGTCAAGCTGATGGCATTCTGGCAGCTTGCTTCAAGTTTGGCCTTGGGTTGGCCTTCAGGAGACACACTATGCAAAGATTAAAGAAGTTGTATGGTGCCAGATTCTAGATAGTTTACTGATAACAGGAGCCTATCCCCAGATGCTTCCCTTCTTGACATTTTATTTCCTGACACCAAAATGTTCATGCCGGTTATGGTTATTTATGTGCTTTAGAATGTTGTGCTAAGTTAATGGAAGACACAGCTTTGTTTCAGGGGAAGTTCTCTGGGTCTCCATCCATCCAGCTTTCTTATGTTTACTGAGCACTTATTACATGCCAAAGGAGCTCTGATAGCATAATGGTTACGAATCGGGCTGCTAACCTCAGGGTCAGCAGTTTGAAACTATCAGCTGTTCCGCGGGAGAAAGATGAGGCTTTCTGCTCCCGTAAAGATTTACTGCCTCGGAAACCCTGTACAGGGTCGCTATGAGTCAGAATTGACTCCACGGCACATAACAACAACAACAACATTACATGCCAAGCAGCCTTGTTCATTGTTGAAAAAAATTGTTAATGCCACCATAGAACTTAAGGAGGGGGGAGTTCCAAAAATTAATGAGAAAAACATCAGTATAATTATAATTTGAGCCAAAGGGATTGAGTGTGAAAAAAATCCTGAAAAAGGAAAAAGTTTGGTATAGTCTAGGAACTGAACAGAAATGGACTCTAGTGGGCAGGGTGGATGGGCAGGCGATCAGATAGGCGAAGCAAGCAAAGGTTACAGCATGTATAGGCAAGTTAAGCAGTTGAGTCGATTCTGACTCATGGTAACTCTGTGTGTGTCAGAGTAGAATTGTGTTTCTGGAGGGTTTTCACTGGATGACATTTTTTGGAAATAAATTGTCAGGCCTTTCTTTCAAGGTGTTTTTGGGTGGATTTGAACCTCCAACCTTTCCACTAGCCTTTGTGCCACCCAGGGACTCCAGTGGTACATTAGGAATGTACACATAGTTTTCATGTGAGGTTCATTGGAACATCTTGAAGGTTCTTAAACCAGGACTTTGGGTCAGTTTGAACTGGCTCAGTCATGGCCGAGAAAGTGAAACTGGGATAGACTTGACATTTTAAAATTTGGGAGATCCGGATTGAGAATCAGAAGAGAAAAAAATTACAGGTGGTACTCTAGAATGGGAGGTTCAGAAGAGCATGGTGGGCCTTTTCAGGAGCCTAATGCATGATGTTGGGTTATTGCCACAACAGTGCAGAGTAACACACATTTAGGGTGGAGCAGTCGAAGTCTGAGTATTCCAGAACACTTAATTGTGCTCCTGAGGAATCTGTACCTGGACCAAGAAGCAGTTGTTAGAACAGAACATGGGAACACTGAATGGTTTAAAATTTAAAAAGGTGTGCAACAAGGTTGTATTCTTTCACCATACTTATTCAACCTGTATGCTGAGCAAATAATCCAAGAAGCTGGGTTCTATGAAGCAAAATGTGGCATCAGGATTGGAGGAAGACTCGTTAACAATCTGCGATATGCAGATGATACAACCTTGCTTGCTGAAAGTGACAAGGACTTAAAACATTTACTGATGAAGATCAAAGAGCACAGCCTTTGTTATGGATTATACCTCAATGTAAAGAAAACAAACATCCTCACCACTGGACCAATAAACAACATTCTAGTTGTTTTTGTTAAATGCCCTTGACTCGGTTCTGACCCATAGTGACCCTGAATAGGGTTTCCGAGGCTGTAAATCTTTACAGGAGCAGAAAGCCTCACATTTCTCCCACGGAGCAGTTTCAAACTGCTGACCTTGTGGTTCACAACCCGATTCGTAACCACTAAGCTACCAGAGCTCCGTAACCAACATTCTTATCAACGTAAAAAAGATTGAAGTTGTCAAGGACTTCATTCTTCTTGGATCAACTATCAACACTCAAGGAAGCAGCAGGCAAGAAATCAAATGAAGTATTGCATTAGGCAAATCTACTGCACACGAACTTTTTAAAGAGTTGAAGAGCAAAGATGCGCCTGACCCAAGCCATGGTATTTTCAATAACCTCGTATGCATGTGAAAGCTGGACAGTGAATAAGGAAGACCATAGAAGAATTGATGCTTTTGAGTTATGGTGTTGGAGGAGAATATTGAAAGTGCCATGGGCTGCCAAAAGAACCAATAGATCCATTTTTGGAAGAAGCGCAGCCAGAGTGCTCCTTGGAGGCCAAGATGGCCAAACTTCATCTCTCATACCTCGCACACATTGTTAAGAGGGACCAGTTGCTGGAGAAGGATATCATGTTTAGTAAGGTGGAAGGATAGAGATAAATAGGAAGACCCCCAACGAGATGGATTGGCCAAGTGGCAGCATCGATGGACTCAAGTGCGGCAACAGTAATGAGGTTGGCCCAGGATCGGGCAGTGTTTCCTACTGCTGTGCATAAGGTCACTAAGGATCAGTACCGACTCGATGGCACCTAACAACAACAACAGAGTCAATCACCATCTTCGAGTCCATCATGGTTGTTTTGGACTCGGTTGGTTAAAAGATTTGCTTGGGAATGTGTACGCTGCCCTTTTTTTCTAAGGGGAAGATTAAATTCCTACTAGTGTTTCAACCAGTGACTTTTCCCATTTTAGTTAGTGTTCTGTTTCACCCACATCAAAAAATTTGGGTCCCTTCTAATGACACTTTGTCAGCTATGACTGAACTGACTGAAATGGGTAAAAGCTCTGTTTTTATTATGTTTTTGACTGTGTTTGAAAACAACTTGTCTTTCTGTTGTATGTAGAATATTTTGGTTAGACTGAGAATAGAAGACAGGGAAAAAGGCTATAATGATAACTCAGAAAAGTTAGTACAGTTGCAGTGAGGGCAAAGGAATGTTAATGATCTCTCAAATGTATTCTTTGTGGTCATGTGACGACTAAAAGGTCAATTGCCTGGTTGATTTAAATTTTCCACAACTACTTAAAAATTTTCTGAAAGAATATCTAACTAAAAATTGTACTCCTAATAATGTACTATGTAGAAATAATTGTATAACTGCATATAGATTTTCTAGAAGAATATTCATTGCAATACTATTTATAATAGCAAAAAGTTATTTTGTGACCCAAATATCCAACCACAGAAACTTCTCTAGCATACCACAATTCAATGTACAATGGAATTTTATGAAACAATAATCAAAGATATAAAATGACATATATATGAATATATATATATATCAAAATGGACATATATTCATAATATAGAAATTGATTGAATAAAGCATGTTTAAACAGTGTGGGTGGTATAAACAGTTAAGTGCTCTGTTGCTAGCTGAAAGGCTAGAGGTTTGAACCCACCCAGAGGCACCTCAGAAGACAGGCTTCAAAAGGTCTAGTCGATGTGCATATATAATACCAAAAGGTCAAGCCTTGAAAACCCTATAGAGCAGTTCTATGCTGCACACACGGGGTGCCATGGTCAGAATCAACTTGACAGCAGGTAACAAGAACAGAAGCTAAACTTTATGAGCAATTATGAATCTTTTTTCCCTCTTTTGTATTTTCTCATTTTTCTATCATATGTTGTTGTTAACTGCTGTCGAGTAGGTTCTGACTCATAGTGACTCTGTATAGGGTTTCCGAGGAGCCACTGATAAGCTTGAACTGTCAACCTTGCAGTTCAAACTGACCTTGAAGTCCAGTGCATTAATCCACAGCACCACACTAGGAGTTCTACCTTATACTAGAGTATTTTTTTGTGTACTTTTAAGAAATTAATTTAAAAACCACTCCTGGTGTGGCGCTGTGGGTTAATGCGCCAGACTGCAAAGCCGTTTGAACTGCAAGGCCAGTGGTTCAAGCTCATCAGTTTCTCCTCAGAAACCCTGTATAGGGTCGCTATGGGTTGGATCCGACTCAAGGGCACTTAACAACAACATATGTATACAGGGGGTTGATAGTAATAAGTTTCATAAATAAACTATGTATGCTTTTAATGTTATTGCTAAACATAGTAGTTTTCATATTATGTCTTAGTATATATGACTGAAGAGTCCTGGTGTGGTGCCGTGGGCTACTGCGTCAGACTGCAAAGTTGTTTGAACTGCAAGGTCAGTGGTTCAAGCTCACAAGCTGCTCCTTGGAAACCCTATACAGGGTTGCTATGGGTCGGAATCAACTTGATGGCACTTAACAACAACATATATGACTTAAGGAGCTCTGGTAGTGTAGTGGTTACAAATCGGGCTGTGAACCTTAAGGTCAGCAATTCGAAACTACCAGCTGTTTCGCGGGAGAAAGAGGAGGCTATCTGCTCCCGTATAGATTTACAGCCTTGGAAACCCTGTACAGGGTCGCTATGAGTTGGAACCGACTCCACGGCACACAACAACAACATATATGATTTATATCTTCTTTTCTTTTCGCTTTTGCTTATTATTTTCATTCACTTATCCCTGGAATATCTTTGCTACTCTCCCTTCCTTGTATTTAAATTCACTCTTTTATAAATAGGGTAACCACACAAAATCTCATGCAAACTAGGACACTGTTGAAAATCAAAGGGGCCAGTATTATGCCAAGACAATGGGTTAAACTAATGTTATCCTAGCCAAGGAGCTCTGGTAACGTAGTGGTTACAAATCGGGCTGCGAACCTCAGGGTCAGCAGTTCGAAACTACCAGCTGTTCTGCAGGAGAAAGATGAGGCTTTCTGTTCCCGTAAAGATTTACAGCCTTGGAAACCCTATGCAGGGTCGCTATGAGTCGGAACAGACTCCACAGCACATAACCACCACCACCACCATCCTAGCCAAACTGGAACATCTTGCAACCTATTTGAATTCCTTTCTCAGCTTCCAGTATTCCCTTTCTCTCCCATTTTGAACTCCTTCTTATATTTCAGCTTTTGCAATAGTTGTAGACACACTTTTTAAAATCTGATCTTTATCAGCTATTTACATCATTGATTGTTATTGATCATTTTACTCAGTTGTGTGTTTTCTTTCCTTCTCCCAAGCTCGAGGACAGCAGACACTATGTTATTTTCCTTTGCTGGACCCTCTCTCACCTCAATGCTAATACAAAGTCTTATGCCTAATCCATGATCAACAAGGATTTTCTTTATTTAGTTGTAAAATTGTTACACCATTTAAGGCAAATGGAAAAAAAAAAAAAAATATATATATATATATATATACAACTTACTCAGAACTAGGATTGAGGCAAACCTCTTGGGAAGGTGCAGCTAGCAGAAACATTGCCAAATCAAATCAGGTTCCCAGCTTCCAAGAGGCAGGAAGACCTATGGATGGACTCTAGTCTAAGCTTGGAAATTGGGAACAAATGCTTTTTGGAAACTTCTCGTGTTTGGGGGTGGGGACTTTATAGGCTTGTAGGCCACATGGCAGTTTCAAGTTTTGGGTACACAGGCTAGGGAGTGAAAGTCAGATGTGATTAAAATTACACGTCTTACAGATGTCTGGATGTTGTTCAAATCCCCAAAAGCATGAAAGAAACGCCAATTGCTTTCCAGATTTTTAGGGCGGAAAATAAAAAGGTCATCGTGGACTCTTTGTCTCCTTACTGAATGGGTATGTTCAGTGTCTTAAATTGGATGTGTTATCTCAGCTGCTTGCGAATCTTTTTAAAGGGCTCTTCTCACTGCTCTGAAACCGAAAGCAGAGTAATGGGGGGGAATACATGACATGTCCCAGGAGAAGAAATGTCCTTGTTATTTTTAGCATATGCTAAGTAAGTCCCTACGTAAGGCCAACACACATATAAACATAATTTATGGGAATGAAGAATTATAAAATCCTGGATACTGCCTCCCTACCTCCGAAATAGGACAAGGTTTGACTTGACTTATTTATGTTTTTGAAAGAGACCTTTAATTTTATTTATTTTACTTAAAAAAAATTTTTTTTTTTTAATAGGTGCTCTCTAACCACATCCAGCCGTCTGGCTTTGTTTATAATAACCTGTTTATTCATCATCAACTTCAATACAAAGATTTGAACATCTGTCTCCTCCTATCCCAGCTATTTGCTTTCAGTCTTTATTTTAGCTTAAACTTAAAATCAACATCTTTTTTTTCTCCGGGGCTCAAAGGAGTTGCAAAGACCCCAGAGGTGTTGCCTTGCAATGGGTTTGAAAGGTATGTTTAATTTGAAAATGCATTCCCCCACTTTAAGGGGGAAAAAAAAATTGTCTCTGTTACACAGGCAGAGAACAAAATGAGAAAGAAAGGCACTTTGTTTTGCCAGACAAAGACAGGCTATCAATTTTCATAAATCTGCATTCCCAAGACAACTGCTCACGTCTGGTAAAACTTCTATGTCTTTGAACTTACATACCAGAAAATATTTTTCCCCCTTGTCTCAGAAAGCTGAAGAATAGAGTTAATAATAGTATATGTATGCATTTGAGTAATATAAGACCGATTATTTTATTAATTCCAAAAATTCTATTTTACAAGAATAGAGGTCATGAGTGTGAGAAGGGTTCTTAGCTAAATAGGAAACCGTAAACACACTTTGTGCAAAAACACTCTTTGCTTTCTGGTTTTCCAGAGAAGGCTCAGTAATTATACACACACACACACACACACACACACACACACACACACACACACACACACATGCTTGCTAACTATCAGATGAACATTTACATATGTAAACTAAGCAATGAGACTCTGGTACTCTCAAACAGGAATGACATCTTGAACTGAAAACTATTTTGTATCAAAGTATCAAACAGCCCCAAAGCTTACTGGTCATAAACTTTTGCAAATTTCCCTCAGTCTTTTTTCTTCCTTCTCCAGTTTTAACCCCTGACCACCTGACATTCCGTACAAATAAAACCTTATCCATATAAATGTACCAGAACCAGTACGGTATCTGCCGACCTTAATCCATTTCTCAGCAGTTTTATAGCTGGGTCTTTTAGATAGACAGGGTTCATGTTATCAAGGCTGCCTGATGATATACAGTCAGTTCAGTAAATGGTATACCCATTGTCACCCAGTCTATTGTGAGGCAAAGCGCCCCCCACATGACGGAGTACACTTTCTCCATTCTTGTTGTTGTTGTTATGTGCCATGGAGTCGATTCCGACTCATAGCGACCCTGTACAGGGTTTCCGAGGCTGTAAATCTTTACAGGAGCAGAAAGCCTCATCTTTCTCCCGCGGAACAGCTGGTAGTTTCGAACTGCTGACTTCAGGTTCGCAGCCCGACTCATAACCACTACGCTACCAAAATTGTAAATCTTTACAGAAGCAAAGTACCATATCTTTCTCCCTCAGAACAGTGAGTGGGTCGAATTGCCGATCCTTCAGTTAGCGGTCTAACACTTTTCCACTGTGCTGCCAGGGCTCCTGTGATATAACAAAGTTCTATGAATCACTAAGCATGAATGGCATGTGGCTGTTGTTGTTAAGTGCCATCGAGTTGGATCTGTTCACTGCGACTCTGGATAGAGTTTCCGAGGAGTGACTAATGTGTTTCAAACACCGACCTTGCAGTTCAAACCTAGCAGCATCACACCAGCACTCCATAAATAACGTAGATGAGTTGAAATGACCACATTGGAGGAGATGAAAATTTGAATTTTTAAAGTGGGCAATTGTGTCTTTAAAGTCAGAGTGGTAGAAAGTCTTGGAGTTGGAAAAGATGATTTCCTATCATCTAGGCTGTTGTTGTTGTTATGTGCTGTGGAGTCGGTTCCGACTCATAGTGACCCTGCACAGGGTTTCCGAGCCTGTTAATCTTTACGGGAGCAGAAAGCCTCATATTTCTCCCGTGGAACAGCTGGTAGTTTCGAACTGCTGACCTTGCGGTTGGTTCACAGCCCAATTCGTAACCACTGCACTACCAGAACTCCTATATCATCTAGACTAGCAATTACAAAGGAACTGTTCACTCAAGGCACTTCATACACCTGATACAGATTTAGCTTGCCTGGCCTCTTCCTTAGGGATTTTCATTCAGCAGGGTCTGTTGGTTCCTAGGAATGAGTGTTTTTACAGGAACCTCATATGATTCCTAAGGAGCTCTGGTAGCGTAGTGGTTATGAATCGGGCTGCGAACCTTAAGGTCAGTGGTTCGAAACTACCAGCCGCTCCGCGGGAGAAAGATGAGGCTTTCTACTCCCGTAAAGATTTACACCCTCGGAAACCCTGTTCAGGGTCACTATGGGTCGGAACCGACTCGACGGCGCTTAACAACAACAACAACATATGATTCCTAAGGAGCTCTGGTAGCATAGTGGTTACGAATCGGGCTGCGAACCTTAAGGTCAGCAGTTCGAAACTACCACCTGTTCAGCGGGAGAAAGATGAGGCTTTCTGCTCCCTTAAAGATTTACACCCTCGGAAACCCTGTACAGGGTCGCTATGGGTCAGAACTGACTCGACGGCACTTAACAACAACTGCTAATGAAAGTGTCAAGAAATTTAATGAAATGTATTGAGAACTTTCAGAAAGTTTGCACGATTTCAAGCATCAGATTTGACTATGAACATTAAGATCAAACACAAAAATTACTGAACTCTACTTAATTTACTTTTTTCATTAAGTTATGAATTAGCAATTTTCAAATTTCTTTATGTACGAACTTCTTGTTAAGTGGCATCGCGTCTATTCTGACTCATAGCGACCTCATTCACAACAGAATGAAACACTGCCTGACAGTGCGCCATCCTCACAATTGTTGTTAAGCTTGAACCCATTGCCTCTGCCACTGTGCCAGTCATCTCATTGGGGGTCTTCCTCCTTTGTGCTGACTTTCCATTTTACTAAGCATATCGTCCTTCTCTAGTGACTGACTGGTCCTTCCTGATAACACGTCTGAAGTACAAAAGATGAAATCTTATCATCCTGGCTTCTAAGGAGCATTCTTGTTCTGCTTTCAACACAGATTTGTTTGTTTTTCTAGCAGTCCATGGTACTTTCAATATTCTTCTCCAACATCATAACTTACCTGCATCAGTTCTTCTGTATTCATCCTTATTCACTGCACAACTTTCACATGCATATGAAGCTATTGGTAATACCACGGCTTGGGTCAGGCACACCTTAGACCTCAAACTGGTATCTTTGCTTTAAAAATCTTTAAATAAATGCTCTTTTTTTTCTCTCCAGAACTGTCAATATCATAAATCACAAAGACGGCTGAAGAACTATTCTAGACTAAAGAGGAGCTGAGGTGCATGACAACTGAAAATCTGTGTGAGCTAGGATTTTCCTTTACTATAAAGGTGTTGGAGGAGAATATTGAATGTGTCCTGGGTTGCCAAAAGAACCAACAGATCCATTTTGGAAGACGTACAGCCAGAGTGCTCCTTAGAGGCCAAGATGGCCACACTTCGTCTCTCATACTTTGGACATATTGTCAGGAGGGACCAGTCTCTGGAGAAGGATATCATGTTTGGTAAGGTGGAGGGTCAGAGAAAGAGAGGAAGACCCCCAACGAGATGGATTGGCCAAGTGGCAGCATCGATGGACTCAAGCGTGGCAACAGTAGTGAGGTTGGCCCAG
>NW_006408669.1:5704364-5721139 GCF_000296735.1 Chrysochloris asiatica
GTCGGGTCCGACCCATAGCGACCCTGTACAGGGTTTCCGAGGGTGTAAATCTTTACGGGAGTAGAAAGCCTCATCTTTCTCCCGCGGAGCGGCATAATTAATAATAGTGAAATACTGAAAATAATATACATGTGGAATAATAGGATTATTAAATGATTAGAATAAAGCATACAGTAAATATTTTTGTAATTACCAAAATGAAGTTTTTCAAACAGGTGTAATTATATCAGAAATGCTAAGATAATTATAAATACCAGTTATGAAAAATTATATGCTAACTGATGACATAATGGAAGAACAATGCTTATGGAGTATTTGCTTTTAACCAAAAAAATAAGAAACTAAAGAAAGTCTTGAAACGTGCTGATTTTCACATTTGTGCATAATGAATATATTTCTAATGAAAACAATAAAACATTTAAAAAATTCCATTTGTATACCTTCCAATTTGGAACAGAGACTAGGATTTCAATAAAAGGAGTTGTTAGTCAAAAAATTAGAAAACCTATTTTAAGTACAAAATTACTTCAAGTATTGGGCACTTTGGAGGCATTAATTTATATCCAATTAGCATGCTAGTTACAAATTGCAACTTGTCAACACTTTAGTGGTTTAATTTTTTACCATGTCTATTACAAAGTCATATGATTAGACTTTAACTGTAATACACACTCTCTCTATTTCATACTGCCTTTTCATGTAATAAGTGCAAATTCTATATATTACGTATCCTTCCAAAATATGAGTCACAAGAATAGAAGGCGGTTGCTGGAAAACTAGCAGATGTTTTCTGTAGGGGATGAGAGACTTCAGCGTAGTGATGGGAGCAAGGATTTCTCTCTCATTTAAAAAGATTGTAAAACATTGGTGAGGGAAGACTTACTGATGATCACATAGGGGCATTTTAAAGAGTTGTTAGCGGTGGTCAATGTTTTGTTTTGTTTTTAATGTAAATACCCCATTGATTTAGAAGTGACTAGGGAAGAGTCATCTGTAGTTAAAAACTTTAAAAATGGTAGTGGTAGATGACTATGAGGCAATGTTTCAATGTTAAGAGCTATTCTTTTGATTCAGGCATTCCTGGTATTCATTGAGGATTTGTTCTTCAGAGGTAGTTGATACAGGGATCTTGAAGTTTTCACAAATGCAGTGTTTGTGTAGGATGACTTATGTTATTGAAAGAAGCTATTAGGAGAAGAATTCACAAAGGGGAACATTTGCTAAGTAAGATCACAAGTGTCTTGAAGTTGAGGTTCACCAAATAAAGTTATAAGTGAAAGACAACAACAAAGAACAGCTATATAATGCCTACTGTTTGCCAGCCATTATGCTCTGTAATGTGCCTACATCAGTCCCCTTTATTGTTAGTTTATAATCTGGAAAGTCTAGGAAAATTAAAAACACAAAATGTCTTACATTGATCCACTATTATCCATAGCACTTAGCACCCAAATGGCTCAAAGGAGACACCCTAGCTAATTTGTTTATGGGAGATATGAGTTGAGTTCTAGCAACGAATCCCAGAAGCTAGGGTTCAGGTAAGCTGGAGGGCTTGGCAAAGGAAGGTATGAGGCAATGTTTCCATTAGAGATGACTGGAAAAGAATGAGACTGGAAAGGAAGTATCTATGGACTGTTGGATTGCCAAGAGAAACAGGACTCACCAATGAGAGATTTGTTATCTGAGCCTCTAAGTCCCTTCTTGAAAAGTGATCCTTTTCTTGAGGTGGATTGAACTCAGGAAGAATGCGATGTGGGAATCTGGATAGGTTCCATTCCAAGGGGGAAAGCATAACAGACTACACTCTGCTGCCAGCACCTTAGAGGCAGTTAGTAATGAGCTTGTCACCAGTCTCTATGACAGATGTCCATGCTGAGGGCTAACTGGAGTTGCAGATCAACCACTTCACAGTGGCACATCTCTTTCATTGACCCTTCCCTCATGCTTGTAATTTGTCTTTTTTCCCTGCTCTTTCTCCTTCACCTCTTTTCCCCACTCTTCAAAATCCTGCTTTACCTTAAAGGTCAAGCCACAAATACCATCTCCGCTGAGAAATCTTCCACGATCCTCTTAAGTTGAAACAAATTGTTTCCTCCTCATTGTTTTCATAGCATTTTGTTTATTCTTCATTTTGTTAAATTCCGCTTTGCATTGGCATAAGATGTCTTCCACGATACCAATTGTCTACTATGCCTTGGACTGTCTTTTCTGCTATTGTATAAGCTCTTTAAGGGCAGAGACTAGCTCTCATCTTGTCCCTAAATAACGACCCTTATTCAATAAAAGGACAATAAATATTTATTGAGTGAAATTGAGGCGACTCGCTTATCTGTGTGGATATGTCTGCATTTATGTAGCGAAGATTATGGGAAGGAGACAGCAGAAGAAATAATAATGAATAAGATATTAAATTATAAATCTAGGATCATTAGAAAGAAAAGCCGGTTATATTGTTTACTCCTTTTCCTCTAAAATGATTTTCCAAATTACCTTAAGCCAGTACTGATATTTAAGGGCACTGAAAATTAAGTGAGAGTCACATGATGCCACTGGAAGACACTGAGTGTCTGAGCATCAACTGAAAAAGGTCATAGCTAGCTTTAGCTTCCATCCATTCGGGTTTCTTCACGTGTAGAATAAAGAGAAAATACTTGTTTTCTCTCTTCTTGTTGTCCAGATCGTGGGGTCACTGGGAAAATGATCAGTAAGCTCTAATTCCTTGCTTATAAGAATATTACATCAGCAACACTCACATCCCCTGGGGCTGTTAGAAATGCAGAGTCTCAGGTCTCATTAGCCCTGCTGAATCCAAATCTGCACCTGAACAAGGTCCTCAAGTAATTTACATGCATATTAAAATGTGGAAAGCATCACTTTAGACTGCCTTAGTGTAGTGGTTATGAATCAGGCTGCGAACCTCAAGGTCAGCAGTTTGAAACTACCAGCTGTTCCGTGGGAGAAAGATGAGGCTTTCTGCTCCCGGAAAGATCTACAGCCTCAGAAACCCTATACAGGGTAGCAATGAGTTGGAACCGAATCCACGGCACATAACAACAACAACAACAACAAGAAGCTATGATTGGAGCCCTGGTGTGGCACTATGGGCTGTGTCAGACTGCAGTCAGTTTGAACTGCAAGGTCAGTAGTTCAAACCCACCAGTTGCTCTTTGGAAACCCTATATAAGATCATTATGGGTCAGAATCGACTGGATGGCACTTAACAGCAATGACAACACATACTATGAATAATTCATATTATTCACAGTAGTTATGTTCTATAAAGTCACCGCGTTGTAGGATAAGCACTAGATCATAAGGCCAGTTTTTAAACTGCAAGGTCAGCTGTTCAAACTCATCAGCTGCTCCTCAGAAACACTATACGGGGTCCCTATGAGTAAGGGCTTACTCAACAGCACTGAACAAAAACAGCAACACTGAAGTAGTGAACACTGACCCATTCTTCCTAGGAGAAATACAGTGTTAGACGTCTGTAAACTTCTGGGCATAACACTTTTGTGAACCCAACGATACTTAATCTGATTTGAGTGTATTTCCATGTAAAGACATCTTATTTAATGTTGTTGTTAAGTACTGTGGAGTTACTTCTGACTCATAGCGACTCTGTACAGGGTTTCCAAGGCTGTAAATCTTTACGGGAGCAGAAAGCCTCATCTTTCTCCTGCAGAACGCTGGTAGTTTCAACTGCTGAGCTTGAGGTTAGCAGCCCAATTTGTAACCACTAAGCTGTTGTTGTTAAGTGCCGTCGAGTCGATTTTGACCCATAGCGACCCTGTATAGGGTTTCCGAGAAGCAGCTGGATACTGTTAATTCATTAACACTGAACTCACGGCCAACAGTCCTGTAACTCTCCCTTGAGTGAAGGTTACTTAACATACCTACATATTTTCTTTCTCTGCTTAGAAACACTAGAGAGCACTTTAACACTACACAGAGGAGGCATTTGAAATAGAGAGATTACCAACAAAAAAATACAAGATGCAAACTACGTGGCACTAAACAGACCGTGAAAAGAACACTGGTTTACAGTAAGAAAGCTGAAGCAAGGTGGCAGAGCATCGACGTGTTCAGCCTCAGCTGGGAATGTGCACATTGGGTGACTCAGAGTTTCCACTGGTTTGTACATGTCTGAGAATGACCACAAAAGCATTGCAAGTATTGATTTGGGGATTACAGAGCGATAGATGAATTTTCAAGTATGGTATCCATGAATAATGAGGATTGACTATCTATGGTGTGATTGTTGTTAATAATATTCATGTATGTTGGGAATTATGAACATTGGCTCATCCCTGAGAACACAGCATTGGAAGAGGAGCCAGGTTGGTGAGAGAATGGAGGCTGGCATTATTGGACCCATAGGTTAATAAGATTCCTGATTTTGTGATTGGCATATAGACTGCTCAGTCATGTGATTCCTTGCTACAATTCTTACTCATAACTTTTCCTGTCCCTCTCCATCATCCAATCTCATCTGTTGTGTGTTCGTTTCTCAAAAATTATTGTCACATGAGGGCTGGCAATATCAAATTCTGACCTAGTACTCATGGCAGCTGAGATGCTATCCCAGACATTTGCATTATGTTAGCGATCTTTCTAAAATGGAACTTTCATCCCAATGAGTTAAGTAGATGTGGAAAAATTTGGAGAGTTAGGGGGGATTCCAAAGGCTCATTAAATAAAATCATGTAGATGATCATGAGTACTAAAGACCATATATTTGTGCATTCCAAAGTATCTAGGCTATGTCATTGTTGTTAAGTGCCATTGAGTCAGTTCCAAATAATAGAGACTCTGTATAGGGTTACCAAGGAGCTCTGGTAGCGTAGTGGTTACGAGTCAGGCTGCTAACTTCAAGGTCAGCAGGTCGAAACTACTAGTCGTTACACTGAAGGAAGATGAGGCTTTCTGCTCCTGTAAAGATTGACAGCCTCAGAAACTCTATACAGGGTCGCTAAGAGTCAGAAATGGTTCCTTGGCACACCACCACCACACTATCACCATAGGGTTACCAAGGAGCGGCTAGTGTGTTTCAACCATCAATTTGGTGATTAATAGTCCAGTGCTTATCCCATGGTGCCACAACAGGACTCCCAAAGCATTCATCTTATGGTCATAAAATGCGTGAGAAGAGGCAAGAAGAGGGTTGGAAATGCTAATGAGAACTACTATATATAAAGCTCCTATTGTAAAGATTGTTGTTGTTGTTATGTGCCACGGAGTCGGTTCCGACTCATAGTGACCCTGTACAGGGTTTCCGAGGCAGTAAATATTTATGGGAGCAGAAAGCCTCATCTTTATCTCGTGGAACAGCTGGTAGTTTCGAACTGCTGACCTTAAGGTTCGCAGCCCGATTTGTAACCACTACGCTACCGGAGCTTCTTATTGTAACTGTTACAGCCTTGGAAATCCTATGCAGGGTTGCTGAGTCAGAGCTGACTCCATGCGCCCCCAACCCCCACCAGATACACACACACACACACACACACACACACGCACACTGAGATCCTTGTACTTTTATAAATATTATCCCATCTATTCCTCAGTTTGGAGTCCTGATGTGGTCCTGTAGTTAAAAGCACTGGGCCGAAAGGTTGGTGTGAATCACAAGGTTGGTGGTTCAAACTCACTTGTCGCTCCTTGGACACCTTACACAGGGTCACTGTGAGTTGGAACCGACTGAATACACTAAACAACTACAGCAACACTCTAACACTATAATTATCCCTTCTTTTCAAACACAGAATTTGAGATTATATAATTTGCCACAAATCACACATCTAATGTATAGTGAAGCTGAGATCAGAATGCAAATAGTATTGATGTCAAAGTTTTCCAATGATAAGAGTCTAAGATTGCGTATGGGGTCCCCAGCCGGTCTCCTCCCTCCCTGCCTTCTTCGGATGGCAGCTGTTTATGCTGGACATGTGGCCAGAGACGGGTAAGGATCACGTGGAACCTCGGCAACCTAAGATAGAGCCATTGCCATTCTGCAATGAGTTTCGATGACAGGTAAGATGGAGGAATTCGCACTGACCGCCTAAGACAGGCAGCGTCCCTTAAACAAATAATAAATAAGGGGGAATCTGCTGCAGACTGTGCAGACCTGGTCAGGAATTCACGTCCCTGTGAGCCCAAGTGTTGCAGACCGTCCAAACCATAGGCTCTGAGGATCAGACTTTAGCCACCTAGCAGACATAGCAAACTGTCCCTCATCTGATTATTCAGTAATGCTTGTTAGTAATCGCACACATGAGCCCTGGATATCCACAGATAAATGTAAAAACCTTCCCTAAAAGCCGAGACTGTAAATTCCAAAAAGGCAAAGTTCCCCCCCCCCCAAAAAAAAATGCTAAAGAGGATAGAGAGAAACACTGTTAACTGATGATGTATGGAGGGGATTATAATCAATGTAATGAAACAAGTCATATGAATGGTTGAATGTGAAACTGATGATGTACCCTGTAAACTTTCACTCAATCCACAATAAAAACCTTAAAAAAAAAAAGGTCTTTTGCAGCATCAAAAAAAAAAAAAGAGTCTAAGAGATGAAGCTCT
Organism: Chrysochloris asiatica; assembly: GCF_000296735.1. Taxonomy (NCBI): domain Eukaryota; kingdom Metazoa; phylum Chordata; class Mammalia; order Afrosoricida; family Chrysochloridae; genus Chrysochloris; species Chrysochloris asiatica. The sequence goes on from NW_006408669.1 coordinate 5,710,941, forward strand.
GATGGGATGGGCAATATCCAGGAAGGGGAGGGAAATACACAAGAAGAGGGAGGTAGGCAGAAGAATGATTAAGACAGGTGAAGACACAGGTATGTAAAGGATAAAGGGGATAGAGGTAAAAAAGTGATATAGCAACACAGCCTTGGAACAACAATGTTCTGAGGGTAGACACATGGACAGAGACACAGGTTGAATGGGTATGGGAGGAAGAGTAGGATATTTACATATATATTGTTGTTACTGAAGGCCACTGAGTTTGTTCTGACTCATAGCGAGCCTGTATAGGGTTTCCGAGGAAGAGCTGGTGAGTTGGAACTGCTCCCCTTCCTTGCAGTTTAAACCAACCTTGTGGTCCAGCGCTTGATCCTACAGCACCACACCAGTACTCCCCAGTCTTTGGGAACCCTATACAGGGTTGCTATGAGTTGTTGTTAATTGTTCAGTGCCGTAGAGTTGGTTCCAGCTCATACTGAACCTGTATAGGTTTTCTGAGACGTAGCTGGTGCATTTCACCACTGACCTTGGGATTCAAACCAAAATTGCTATTGAGTATTTATACTATTATAGCTCTACACCAAGACTCATATATATATTTATATAAGTTAATACCCATGTACCAATATCCTCTTTAAAACTCTTACATGTTTGTGGGATATACATGTATATATACATGTGTTATTTTCCTACAAACACAACTATCAACGTGGTGAAGCATACAGCATGCAAAATGACGAACACTTCTTAGGTATGATCAAGCATGTTAAGGCGATGAGTTACTGGGACCACAGTTTCAGGTGACACCGTGGACAACTGGTATAACACAGTCCACAAAGACAATGTTCTACATTCTACTTTGGTGGGTAGTGTCTGGGATCTTAAAAGCGCATGTTGCCCTTGTTAGGTGCCGTCAAGTTGATTCTGACTCATAGTGACTTTATGAACAACAGAACAAAACACTGCCTGGGCCTGTGCCTGTGCCAGCCTCACAATTGTTGCTAAGCTTGAGCCCACTGCTGTTATCACTGTGCCAATGCATCTCGCTGGGGGTGTTCCTTCCTCTTTTTCACTGACCTTCCACTTTACCTAGAATGATATCTTTCTCAAGGGACTGGTATCTCCTGCCAATAAGTCTGAAATATGAGACATAAAATCTCACCATCCTGGCTTCCAAGGAGCGTTCTGGTTGTACTGTTTCCAACACAGATTTGGTTCTTCTTCTAGCGTTCCTTGGTACCTTTAATATTCTTCTCCAACACCATAACCCAACTGCATCAATTCATCTATGATCTTCCTTCCTCACTGGCCAACATTCACATGCAAAAAATAACATTGAATATATCGTGGCTTGGGCCAGCACACTTCAGCCCTCAAACTGACATCTTTGATATTGAACACTTTAAAGAGGTCTCGTGCAGCAGATTTACCTAATACAACACGTCATTTGACTTCTTGCCTACTGCTTCGATGAGTGTTAATGGTGGATCCAAGCAAAATAAAGTCTTTGACAACTTCATTCTTTTCTTTGTTTATCAAGATGTTATTTATTGCTCTAATGGAGAGAATTTTTGTTTTCTTTTCATTGAGATGCAACCCACACTGAAGGCTGTGGTCTTTGATCTTCATCAGTATGTATGTTAATTGCTTTTTTGTTTTCACCAAGCAAGGTTGCATCATATGCGGACTGTGGGTTGTCAACGAGTCTACTTCCAATGCTGAAGCCATATTCTTCTTCATATAATTCAGCTTCTCACACTATTCGCTCAGCATACAGACTGAATATGTATGGTGAAAGAATACAACCCCGGTACACACTTTTTTAAATTTTAAAGCATTCAGTGATCTCTTGTTCTGCTCGAACAACTGCCTCTTGGTCTATGTACAGTTTCCTCATGAGCAAAATTAAGTGTTCCGAAACACTGTCACTCTGCAATGAGGTCCATAGCCTGTTAAAATTCACACAGGCAAAAGTCTTTGCATAGTCAATAAAGCACAGATAACTATCGTTTCAGTACCCTCTGCTTTCAGCCAAGATCCATTTGATGTCAACAATCATATCCCATGTTCCACATCCTCATCGCATTCTGGCTTGAAACCTTGACAGTTCCCTGATAATATAGTGTTGCAGCCATTTTTAAATTATCTTGAGTAAAATTTTGCTTCCATGTGCTATTAGTGATTGTGCTATGATTTCCGCATTCTGCTAGATCACCTCTCTTTGCAATGGGCACAAATACTGATCTCTTCCAATCAATTGGCCAGGTGTTTGTCTTCCAAATAACTTGGCATAGTTGAGTGAGTACCTCCAGCACTACCTCAGTTTGATGAAAAATTTCAGTTTGGATTTCATCAATTCCAGAGTCTTGTTCTTTGCCATTGCCTTCAGTGTTGTTTGGACTTCCTCCAGTGTAATTGGCTGTTAATCCTATGCTATCTCTTAAAATTTCTGTGTACTCCCTCCATCTTCTTTTGATGTTTACAACATCATTAATATTTTACCCAAAGATCCCTTCAGTATAGCAAATTGAGGCTTGAAGTTTTTTCTTCAGTTCTTTCTGATTGAGAAATGCTGAGCATATTCTTCCAGTTTTCTAACTACAGATATTTGTACATTTCATCATAATATTTGACTTTGTCTTCTTGAGCTGACCATTGAAATTTTCTATTCAGCTCTTTTACCTCCTCATTTCTTCCATTTGCTGTAATAACTTTACAATGGAGAATAAGTTTCAGAGTCTCTTCTGATATCCATTCTGGTCTTTCTTATCTTTTTAATGACCTTTTACTTTCTTTCTGTGTGCTGTTCTTGATGGCATCCCACAACTCTTCTGGTTTGGGGTCATTAGTGTCTAATGCATCAAATCTGTTCTTGAGGTGGTCTCAAAATTCAGGTGGGCTATGTTCCAGATCATATTTTGGCTCTTGTGGGCTTGTTTTAATTTTTTTCAGCTTCACTCTGAACTTGCATATGAGCAAATGATGGTCTGTTCCACAGTCTGCTCCTGACCTTTCTTGAGTTGATGATATGGATCTTTTCCACCATCACTTTGCACACATATAGTCAATTTCATTTCTGTGCATTCCATCTGGTTAACTTCATGTGTTTAATTGTCTTTTATATTGTTTAAAACTGTTATTTGCAATGAAGAAGTTACTGATTTTGAAAAATTCTATAATGTAATCTCCAGCATCATTTATGTCACTAAGGCCATACTTTCCAATGCCTGATCCTTCTTCTTTGTTTTTAATCATGCATTCCAATTCTCCTAGATTATCAATACATATTGATCACATGTTTGATCAATTTTAGATGGAAGCAGTTGACAGAATTCTTCAATTTCATCGTCACTAGCTTTAGTGGTTGGTGCATAAATTTGAATAACAGTAGTGTTAGCCAATCTTCCTTGGAAGCATATGGATATTATCCAATGACAGATGGCATTATACTTCAAGATACATCTTGAAATTTAATGTGTTATCATGCATGCTTTGCCATTCCTCTTCAGTTTGTCGTTCTGGGCATAGTAAAACATGTGAATGTGAGATTCAAAATGGCCAAGACAGGTCCATTTCTGCTCATTAATGCCTAGATATTAGTGTTTATATGTTCCATTTAATTTTTGACAACTTCTAATTTTCCTAGATTCATACTTCATACATTCTATATTTTGATTATTCATAGATATTGTCAGCTGCTTATTTGCTTATGAGCAGCCGTTTTAGGTGCAGCTGCTGGTTTCTCCCTGTTTAGAAGAAAGAAGAGTGAAGAGAATTGAAGAAGCTTGGAATTAATTAGTCCAACGGACTAATGGAACATGTGAACATCAGTCTCCATGACTCTTATACCAGAAGAACTAGATGGTGCCCACCTGCCACTACCAGCTGCTCTGAAATGAATCACATTAGAAGGTGTGCTCCTGAAGTGAGGGGCAGAATACATAGAACAAAACTCAAAATCATATATATATAAAAGACCAGGCTTACTGGTCAGTAAGAGAAGAAACTGGAGGAACTTGAGACCATGGGCCTTCAGGTCTGGAAAGGAACTCACCCTCACAGTCCAACTTTCTGTCAAGCAGTAGATAGGTCTATAGGATGAATAATAACACTAGTAAGATATGCTCAGTATGAATGATGGAATGGTCAATTATTAAACATCAAAGCAGCAACTTGTACCTAAGGACAGATTTGAGAAGGGATGAGAAGGTGGGTAGAATGGAATCCATGGGGAGGCAGTGGGCCACTGTTGTTGTGTGGAGGGGATTGCAACATTGAGAAGAAACAAGGTGTATGATTTGTTGACTGTTAAACTGATGATCTTGTCTGTAAACCTTCACTCAATTCACAATAAAAAGTTTTTAAAAAAAGGAAATAACTAATTTTTTATATCACGATATCTAAATTTTTATACCATGAAATGAATATAATAAAATGTGGAACGACTTCTGTTGTTAAGTGCCAGCGATTCAGTTATGACACATAGCAACCCTGTGCACTATATTTGAGAAGAATCTCGTAGGTTTGAACCGGTGACCTTGCAGTTAGCAGTCTAGTCCTTATCCTACCACACCAGAATTCTGTTATGACAAATAAAAGAAATTTCCTCTTAAGAGTTTTCTTTTTCACATGTTTTAATATTTCACACTGGAATCAGGACTTGGAATACCATCTGTTGTTGTTAAGTGCCCTTGAGTCAGTTCCGACCCATAGCGATCCTGTATAGAGTTTCTGAGGAGTGACTGTTGAACTTGAACCGCCAACCTTGCAGTTCAAACCGCTTTGCAGTCTGGCTCATTAACCCACAGCGTCTAGAATACTCAAAATTAGCATAGATTTTGTACTTAAAAATAAATCTCAAAATGATCACTTTCACTGTACCTTTATTTTGTTTTCTCCTGAATTACAGAGAAGTCTAATATGAAGGCAGGGTGAGGGTTAACTGAATCAGACGAGAAGCATATTTTCTACATGTTGACTGGGAGAGATGAAGACGTCCACATCTATGAAGTTTATCCCAAAGAACAAATTGTATAATCTGCTTTTATATTTTTAAACAATATATTCTAAGGGTCAAATAATTTGTAAGACTTTTGAAGCTTACATAATTAAGAAAGGACAAAATACTAGTATTTTCTTTTTAGTAATTTTTCAGGAAATTTGTCATTTTATGTTTTTGTATATATACTCACATATGTCCATTTTTACCAGAAGTGTAATATGATAGTTTTCATTTCAGATGACCAGGACTGTGGAAATAAATTATATCCATGTTTCATAATAACAGTCTTTGAATTGATTTTAACTCTGCTTCTTTTCCAGTAGTTATAATTCTAGTGAACGAGAGTCATGTGATGGTATGCATCCCATCCATTTGGGAACACAGATGTTCAACTGCTAAGTAATAGGGCTCCTTTAAAAAGATGGCTGGGCTAAAACAAACAAACAAACAAACAAACCAGAAAACCTTTTTGCAAAAATGTCATATTAGTGCATATGTTCTAAGTATGTCATAGAATTCTCTTCAGTTATATTTTAAAATAAAGGCAGGGAAGATTTAAATCGATAGAGGAAGCAGCAGTGTTTCAAAGGATTCATAAACATAGATTTGGAATCAGCCAGAGTTTTGTGCCTAGTCTCCATCATTTACTATGAGAATTAGAACAAGTTACTTAACCCCTAGTATATTGTTTTCTAATAAAATGGGGACATGGACATTATCTGTGTCATAGGTGACTGGCAGAACTGGATGATACAACCCATATCAAGCCTTTAGCACAGGGCGGGGCATACTGCTATGACTCATACTGAAACTAACAAATGTTAAATTCTTAACAGTATTTACAACAAAGAAAGAGATTTTGACTGGTTAAACACAGGAATTCTATGTGGAAACTGGGGTGAATTAGAATTGAGATTGTTAGGACTTGCTTTAGAACTTGACCATGGCTTTCTTGATTTCTGCATGATTATCAAGAACTGTGGTTTCTCATTGCACCCTGTGAAGTCTTCACATCTCACAAGGCAATTGCTGGGACTCCTTAAGAAAACAGAGCCCTTGTACATAGACTTATTTGTGCTTGTGCCCGACTATTTAAGACGCCCTAAAATCCTGCCAAGAGCTGAGTTTTCAGTTTCTATCACTCCAGAGAGTTTGACAAACAACGTCTGAAGCATGTTGATAAATTTGATAACTAGATAAATATGCAAAGGATAATGCGTTCTGAAGATCACCAGAAACTTAGATTAGACTGTGGTTGACATTCTGTTCTTAATTGAAATGCTTTTCCTTTAAAGGCGAGCGATGGTCTTCACTTGGGACTGAGAGAGAACCATGTGGTACAATGATAAATTGCACATGAACTTTGAAATTTTGAGATAATTATGGTTTAATTTTTTGTTTATGTGTAACAATATGGATAAAATTGTGTTTTCTTGGCAGCTGGTTTGAGAATTTTTTTAAACTGAGGAAATATGGACTTTGTTGAGAAGATGTTCCATTCAGCCAGCTGTGGGGTAGGAGAAAGTATAGGGCTGGGACTAGCTTTTAAGCAGAGGAAGGAAGTGACTGCGTTTATATGAATCAGGAGCTAGAGTCAGGACACGAGGCCAAGGGAAATTGAGCTACAAAGAGAAAGGGATGAGAGAGAGAGAAAAAAAACCCACTCATTGCTTGGAAAGGAGCCTGAAACAAAGGCAGGCCTTATGGAGATCCTTCTGAGACAAACTCTGTGGACTCAATGACAAAAGCATCCTCTTTCTCTCATATAAAATCTTCCACAGAACTTACAACACTCACTAGTGGTCATGAGTTGACAAGATTCCTTTAGGAGAACATAGTGAGGTGCTGAGCCTGCCTCAAATTGATTGTGAAGAAAGGATAGGGCCTGCTTGTGAGGAAACCAACATACACAAAACCTAGTGCGAACACACATCCTAGTAGAAAAAAAGGAGAAAACATGGGTGGATAAAAGAAAGTAAAGAAACCATCTATATTTTCACCACTCAAAGATAGTCACCATAAATGTGTGTATATCTTCTGACTCTTGTTCTGGATTATTACATCATTCCATCACACTTTTCTCAAAAGATAACGGAATACCTGCAGCGCACATAGCTAGAAACGTTTGTCTTTTGTTTAACAATAAGCTAGGCCTTCTCTATAGCTTTTGTTGTTGTTGTTGTTAGGTGCCATGGAGTCAGCAACAACTCATAATGACCTTATGAACAGCAGAATGAAAAATGTCCGATCCTGGGCCAATCTCACTACGGTTACCACACTTGAGTCCATCGATGCTGTCACTTGGCCAATCCATCTCACTAGGGGTCTGCCTCTTTCTCTCTGAACCTCCACCTTACCAAACGTGATATCCTTCTCCAGCAACTGGTCCCTCCTGACAATATGTCCAAAGTATGAGAGACGAAGTTTGGCCATCTTGGCCTTCAAGGAGCACTCTGGCTGCATTTCTTCCAAAACAGATCTATTGGTTCTTTTGGCAGCCCATGGCACTTTCAATATTCTCCTTCAAAACCATAACTCAAAAGCATCAATTTTTCTATGGTCTTCCTTATTCACTGTTCAGCTTTCGCATGCATATGAGGTTATTGAATATACCATGGCTTGGGTCAGGCGCACCATAGTCCTCAAGCTGACGTCTTTGCTCTTCAACACTTTAAAAAGGTCTTGTGAAGCAGATTTGCCTAATGCAATACGTCGTCTGATCTCTTGACTGCTGCTTCCATGAGTTGATAGTTGATCCAAGAAGAATGAAGTCCTTGACAACTTCAATCTTTTCTCTGTTGATAAGAATGTTGTTTATTGGTCCAGTGGTGAGGATTTTTGTTTTCTTTAATTGAGATGCAATCCATACTGAAGGCTGTGCTCTTTGATCTTCATCAGTAAATATTTTAAGTCGTCTTCACTTTCAGCAAGCAGGGTTGTATATCTCAGGTTGTTAATGAGTCTTCCTCCAATCCTGATGCCACGTTTTTCTTCATAGAATCCAGCCTCTCGAATTATTTGCTCAGCATACAGGTTGAATAAGTATGGTGAAAGAATCCAACCTTGTCACACACCTACTTAGAGTATCATAAATAAAGATGACATATAATATAATTAGAAACATTAATACCCAGGGTTTTTCTATTATAGTAACTGGTCTGATTCATACCCTGACAGATCAGCTTTTGCACACTAACTCTATTTCTTTCAGATAAGTGTTCCCTCCTCCCTTCTCTCTTCTCTTTCTCTTACTCATTCATTCATTTATCTATCAACACCTATTTGTTGAATATTTAATCCATGGTGGGCATTAGATAAGGTTCTAAGCATACAGATCAGTTAGTTTTCAAATAATCAAATGAAGCAAATGTTAAACTAACTACCATACTGTACCATATAGAATGCCTAGGAAATATGTGGTTTCATGGGGCTTGACTTAATTTAGGGAAGTTATGGAAGACTTTGCTGAGGAAGTCACACTAGAGTGGGGATGGGAAAAATGAACAGAAATTAATTAGTTGAAGAGAAGAGGAAAGAGGATCAGAGGGAGAAGAAACAGCAGAGGCAGAGGCCCGAAGACAAGAGAGAACAAAGACAAAATGAACATCCGTCTAATGGGAGTGGATGCCAACAGGATGCTGCAAGGAATTTCCCCTTCAAAAGATAGCAGTAATTCCAGGCTTTATTTTAATTAAAATTACTCTCAAGAAACGCTGCACCACGTGTAATTGTGTTACGTGTCACATACCCCTTTGAGAGTTGTGGATTCTTTGGGTGGTGCAAAGAGTTAACTTAGCCTGGTGGTCTATTGAAAAAACAAGCTGTTGGAAATCCTCTGAAGCATCATTCTACGCTAACACACATGACAGAAATGGATAGCTGGTAGAGCATTGTAGGCCAATTTAATGAGCAAATTTAAAGAAGCTATTGGGTTACTAATATGGTGCTGGGAAGGAGGCATAAACCTGAATGAATTGTGAATATTAAAATATTTTAATAAATTGGTATATTAAAAATACCACACCAGTGTGTCCATCACACTTTATCAGCCCATACCTGTTCTGGGCTTAAAGTAGACACCTTTATTACCAGCTGAACAAATCATCAGAGTAAGCAGCAGGTTTAGTCATATTTGGCAGGCTCCATCAAAGGCTTGTTTCACCATTCTCTAATCCTGAGCCCTGTCTCTTCTTAGCCAGCAAAAATACAACTTCTACAGAGAAAAACAATGCAGATTAAAGGCAAGAATGCTGTCACTCAGTTGATATAGCTTCATGATATTCTTGGATATGGTACAAAATTAGAACATATTTTCACGAAAGTTTCAGTCCTTTTTTGACAACGCTATTTGTTGACTGTATTTGTGAAGCTTCTAAGAAAACACATTTTTATTCAAATAGAATCTTTGGCTATCATTTTGTTTTACATTACGACTGTGACTATTGCCCGTACAGTGCCTCTGAGTGAGTGAGAAAATGACGCCACATTGGGAGGTCCTTGGCCTGATGATCTGCTAGGGTGTGTGTGTAAATGAGAAAGGCTATGCCCCGCCAGTGGATTATCACATCGAGGTATACAGCTTTGTGAGGGGTCTATCAGCTATACTTCAGCTCCTTTTACCCCATTATCTGAGCATCCGTTAGTCACATACCATCAACAAATCCATACAAGGAGTCCTGTTTCGCCTTACTCTCCTTTTAATGTAGCAAATGCAATTACACTACTAGTCAAAAGTAAAAAAGTGGAAAATAAGAAAAATGCAAGGTTTGAGAATCGTCTCTGCTTTTATTCACATTCCCAATACTTAACCCTAACATATAACCTGGGCCAGTCTTTAATGAGGATGACAATTAGATCATACTGTACAAGTAGTAAGGAGCTCTGGTAGTACAGTGGTTATGAATCGGGCTGCTAACCTCAAAGTCAGCAGTTCGAAACTACCAGCTGTTCCGTGGGAGAAAGATGAGGATTTCTGCTCCCATAAAGAGTTACAGCCTCAGAAACCCTGTACAGGGTCACTATGAGTCGGAACTGACTCCACGACACACAGCCACCACTGTACAAATAGTACCATATTTCCATACAGAGCATCAGCAAATTTGTCCCACATTTAGTTCTGAATTAGAACGCTATTCTAAAGTCTCTGCTTTCTTCTCTTATTATTGTGCTATAAGGAACTCTGGTAGTGTAGTGGTTAGGAATC
>NW_006408669.1:5721397-5736935 GCF_000296735.1 Chrysochloris asiatica
GGGTCGGAATCGACTCAACAACACTTAACAACAACAACAACAACAACATGCTAGAAGTATGACTTTTCTTTGAAGGCACTTTTCTGGCATTTTCTTTTCCTCTACTGTTGTTCTAGAGGACCCGAATGTACCGCTCTATGCTTTCAGAGGTGTGACTGGGGGAGGCACTAGACTATTAACTAAAAATCTGGAGGTTTAAGTTTATCCAGAGCACCTTGGAAGAAAGGGTTGGTAATATATTTCTGAAAAGTCCATCACTGAAGACCCTGTAGAGCAAGCACTCGGACACACATGGGTTGCTATGAATTCAGCCGACTGGACAGCAACTAGCTCCTGCTTTAAGAAAAACCAAGTTGGTATCAGTCCAAAGTGAACTTGCTTTGCTTTTCACATTGTTTTTGAAGTTGCTTTAATTACTAAAGAACTTGAGGGAAAACAAATAGAATTGTTTGCTAGGAAAGCTCTTCCTCCAAACCACAGAGCTCAGAAAAAAAAATAAAAAAATAACAGCAATAGAGAAAATACTGGGCTCAACTGCATTAGATTTCTTTTGCTCCTGAATTGTCTGTCTCAAGTATATAGTCTGTATACTAAATATTGGCCCCACTTAAGACAATCATTCAATAAAGGCTGACACCAAATTTATAACCGATGTTCAAGAAAACAAAGCTAGCTGGGTCCATGGAAACAGAATATTTGGAAGTGATATAAAAGAATTCCAGACATACCCAATTCTATGGAAACTTATTCCACTCAAGAGTTTCTCTACTGCTCCTTTTGAGCTCTTAGCTGTTACTTACATCGTTTTTTAGCTCTTTATATTTATATGTTCTCTTTTATAACACTGTCTTTTCTACTTTGAGGAAGCATGATCTTTTTCTCTCAAATCTGTTTTCAAGATAAACAACATGAGATTTCTCTCCCACAATATGCCAAGCTTTGTTGGGAATAAAAACAAAGAGAGAAGAAAGAAAAATAAATACGGCCACAATTATTTAAAGCAGAATGAGGGAAATATAGGAAGCAAACTGAAAGTGTACTAGAAGGTGATTGTGGGGAGACTCACTAGGGTGGCTCTGTGGCTCAGAGTCTACATATTGGAATTAAGTAAGGTTCATTAGTTAAGTGTACCCTAAAAATCTACTCTATTTGGTTCTGGAAACTTTGATCATGAAGCCACACACATAAGATATGCTACAGCAAGAGATGCTTTATGTGAATCTGTTTTTCTTCTTTTGTAGCAGTGGTTTGTGTGCTGCTATAATGCTGAGCAGGTCACCAGAGCTTCTGGACTAAGATGGACTAGGAAGAAAGGCCTGGTGGTCTCCAGCTGAAAATCAGCCAAATGAAACCCTATGGGTCACAATGGTCCCATCTGCAACCAATTGTGAGGATGATGTAGGACTGTGAAGTCTTTCTTTTAGCTATGCATGTGTTTCCATAACTTGGGGCTGACTCGATGGCAAATAATAACATTTCAAGTTTGGCATAATTGAGACATAGCCAGACAGGGACAAATGAGCAAACCATGTGGCCATCTCCCTTCCTCACCCTGAGATTTGTATCATTGGAATAAATTTTGGGGTCACCAAACCAAATTTGGACCATTGGCAGTTTTTGTACAGCCTACAAACTAAGACTGAGCTTTACATTTTAAAATGGTAAAAAACAAAGTAATAATTTGTGATAGGAAAATTCTATGAAACTCAGTGGCCTTAAGAAAATTTTCCTGGAATGCAGCCATGCTCATCTTGTTATGTATTATCCAACTGCAGAGGTAAATAGTTGTGGCAGAGGTCTCGTGGTCCACAAAGCCTACAACATTCATTGCATGGTGCTTTATAGGAAAGCTTGCTAACCTCTGGGCTACATGATTTACCCAGACGTGGCACTGGAGGATAAGCATTGGACCACAAGGTCATTTTGAACCACAAGGTTGGTGGTTCAAACTCATTAGCCGTTCCTCAGAAACCCTATACAGGGTCACTATGAATCAGAACAGATGCGATGGCACTAAACAACAACAAAAATGCTGTAGTTCTACGGAGATCTCACAAGCTATAGAGAATGAACATCTATGTACCATGAGAGAAAGAGATGAATGCCGTATCTGATCATTTCATTTGCTCCCTTGTGTCTACATCACTGAGAACAGGAAACCGAGGCATAGTCAGCACATTGACAGTCCCCATAGATTACAACAGGGGTCCACTGTTTTCTGTAAAGAAGAAATGCCTCCTTTCGGTTACCTACATACAATTCTACAGTCCTCTTCTTCAGGGAAGAGCCCTTGTGGCTCAGTGGTTAAGTGCTCAGCTGCTAACCAAAAGGTCCATGAGAAAAAGATGTGGCACTCTACTCCGAAGATTACAACACTTTGGGTGCAGTCCTACTGTATCCTATGTAGTTACTATAAGTCAGAACTGACATGACATTGGGTTTGCTTTGGTTTTCTTCAGTGTGTCTTAGCACTTGCCAGACTCATTCAATAGTTTATTGAACACTCTCCATGTCAGCTAAGTTGTGTTTCATATCACATATAAAAAAAAGCTCTCCAAAAGAAATAGCCAAAAACATCACTATAGAAAGCTTTTAAGTCCGTCTTCAGCCTATAACTAATTAGAATACCTAAAATGGGGCTAGAAATTGCTCAGTGAAGGAGGCTTCCTGTGGAGCCTTTGCATTGCATAAGACCATAGGTGGAATCCTGATCCTCATCCAGAACCTTCTGAGGTGGGAAATTTCCCCTGAAAGGATAAGCAGACCAGTCTGGAGCAGCTAGAAGAACAGAAGATACTTCCTGCAAAAAAGACCAGCAGGAAAAATAAAAAAACAATAATGGCCGTCTGATTGACTACTACAGGAACAAGCAGGTTGTTCGCCCAGGAGCCATCAAGGCCAGTGGTCAGTTCCTCTCAGGGCAAACCCCCTTCTAAGACTAAGACTCAAGGGGAATACACAAGCAAGCATGTGGTCTTGCTGCTGACCATGTTGGTCACTGATAAGGGGAAGTGGGGGAAAACCACCAATGAAGTTATGAGCTAAGTCCGACCACGTTCAATAGACTCCTGTCAACCTGAGTTGAGACCTGGTTGGCCAGCAGTATGGCGAGACCTGGGGACTCCTGGGCCCAGGGACAGGGCCAAAGCCACAGAGGACTAGAGCAGAGAGTGAAGTGTCCAGCTGAAGTGAAGTGAGGGGAGATGCACAAGAACACCCATACTTGCAGATAGTACCTATTTGACCTGGCTTCAATGGCTACATGACCAGAACTCAACTAGAGGAAGAAAGAACAGGGGAAAAAAAAAAGAATAATCTGATACAATTTGATGAACTTGACCTATGCTTGTGGATATAGTATCTCAAAGGAGGGAACAAATCTTTACAGCGAGAATCATTCCCACTCCCTCGGTATACGGGGTCGACAAGGATGGGAAACTTAGACACTGGCTACTCAAAATGGGGGAGCTACATAGGCAAGAAGTGACTGGCTTACAAGCTTTCAAGAGGGAACCTACTTCCAGAGGGTGAAGGGGAAGGTAGATTCTCCAATGAATGATTTTTAACCTGTTTGGACAGAGCTGATGAAGGGAGATGGGGATAAGACTCTTGTGGCTCAATAGTGAATGATTGCTATCAGGACTGACTGTGAGGGTTGGAAATGTAAAGGTAGACATTTTGTAACAAAAGGAGGGTAATGGTTGATTTTGAAGTCCAGGAGCGGAGGTCCTTGAGACCATCAAGGGACAAGAGCAGAGTGCCGGACTCTACCCAGAGAAGCATTGACACCAGAGATGGAGGCAGAGAAGAAGACATGGAGAGATGGAGCAGCTGGGGACTCTGGACTCTGGGAGGGAGAGGGGCTGTGTGCTGATGGCCAAGGGGCAAGCTTGTGGGATGTACCCTTTGGTTGTTTGATGATGCATGGAGGGAATTGTAATCATTGCAATGAAACGAAAAAAGATAGTATGAATGTAAAGCTAATGTTCTCCCATGTAAACTATAGTATAATTCACAATAAAAACTTAGAAAAGACACACAAAAAAAACAAACTAGCTCTCCTAAGTCCATGACGGACATTGATTTACATTTCACTTTGGTTTATGCCAAAAATGTATTTTCTGTCCATTGTTTTTCACACACTTATTATTATTATTTTTTTACTTCATAAGGTTAGATTTCAGTCTAATTTTGGATTATAAAAATAAATGTTGTCCCAAAAGGGAAGATAGCCCTTGTTATAAACACATGTGTGTAGGACTGTAAAACATAATAAAATTCACAACCAAATGTTATAATAAAATGGCCTTAGGACAGAAAGAATCTAATCAGTCTCCAGTGAGTCACAGATGATGGGCTGGAATCAAACACAGGTGGCCGAGGGCACAAGGCCCTTGGCATTTTGCCTCACGACACACAGGGGACATGCTTTTTATGACCCAATTCTGCATGTCCTATCATGCTGTATTGTTTGCATATTTCTGTTCAAACCTGCTTTGGCAAACAAGTTGCATAGAAATTACAGTCTGCAAACCACACTCATTAAGAGAACTTAACAGATATTTCAATACCTGAAAAAGGACAAATTCATTAAAAAAGCAGCATCCAGATGAAGTAGGACTCAAGCTTTGGTATCATTGGCTGAATTGAATACTTTTGAAAAGGAGCGCAAAGGAATAACTTCTCTCAGAACTCGTCCTGAAGGATAAGCACTAGCTTGTTGACAGAAAGTTAACAGTTCAAACCACCAGCCACTCCTTGGAAACCCTATACAGGCTATTTCTGTGCCAGAAAAGAGTTAACACTTTGTTGTTGTTGTTAAGTGCCGCCAAGTCACCTGGCTGTAATGAAAAATTAGTTTATTGAAGTGAGCAAAATCATGGAGACAGTTGGCCTGGTTTTAAAAATTTGTTGTAGTTAGGTGCTATCAGGTCAGTTCTGACTCATAACGACCTTATGCCCAACAGACTGAAACACTGGCCAGTCTTGTGTCAACTTCACAATCATGGTTATGCATGAGGCTGATGCTACTGCTACTGTGCCAATCCATCTTGTTGAGGGTCATCTTCTTTTTCGCTGACCCTTCACTTTACCAAACACTGGACAGTCTGTTTGAACTGTAATGTCAGTAGTTCCAACACACTATCCACTTCTGAAAATCCCTCTGCAGGGTTGCTATGAGTTGGATTCAACTCGATGGCACTTAACAACAATAACCGCCTTACCAAGCATGATGTTCTTGTACAGGGACTGATCCCTCCAGTTAGTATGCCCTAAGTATGAGAGACGACGTACTGCCATCCTGGCTTCTAAGAAGCATTCTGACTGTACTTCTCCCAACACATGGTACTTTAAACATCCTCCTTCAACACCATAATGCAAAGGTGCAAATTCTTCTATGGTCTTCCTTATGTCCTGCCCAACTTCCATATGCATATGAGGTTATTGAAAATACCATGGCTTGAGTCAGGTACACCTTAACCCTTAAACTGACATCTTTGTTCTTCAATACTTATAGAAGTCTTGTGCAGCAGATTTGCCTAACGTAATATGTAGCTGATTTCTTGACTGCTGCTTCTACGAGTGGATCCAAGCAAAAATGAAGTCTTTGACTTTTTTTCTTCTTCTCCATTTATCATGATATTACTTATTGCTTCAGTTGTCAGGATTTTTGTTCTCTTTACATTGAGGTGCAACCCAAACAGAAAACTGTGGTCTTTGACCTTCATCAGTAAGCATCTTAAGTCCTCTTTGCTTTCAGCAACCAAGCTTACATTATCTGTACATTGCAGGTTGTTAATGAGTCTTCTTTATCCTGATGCTATGTTCTTCTTCATATACTCCAGGTTTTCGAATTATTTGGTTAGCAAATAGACTGCACAAGTATGGGGTCAGTATGGTGAAAGAATACACCCCTGGCTTGAGCAGCTTTAAGAAATATCAAGAAACAGCTTTACAGTATTTCATCCCCAAATAAAACCATGACCTATATCATCTGTCTTGGTGGTGGTGTGGCTGTTAAGTGTCATCAAGTTGATACTGATTCATACAGACACTGCATAGTATTTCTGGTTATTGATGTTTTTTAAATCTTTGCAGGAGCAGAAAGCTTCATCTTTCTTCTACAAAGTGGCAGGTTGGATCGAATCGCTGACCCTTCTATGTCTTCATTGTTCTTGGTAAGTACTCATATTACTATGTAACCCTGTGTAGGGTATCTGAAGAGAGGCTGTTGGGTTTGAAATGCCAGCCTTTGGTTCAAACTGACCTTTCAGTGCAGTAGGAGTCATGCATTGATTGAAATGACCCAGAGGGTCATTAATATGCTTGTTTCTGCACTGACTGATATTGAGCAAGGCAGGTGAGAAGCACTGTTCATTCCAAGACAGATCATGCAGACCTTATCTTGGCAGTAACTGACGCTAGCCAGGAAAAATGTATGGACTCAAAAGCTGCATGAAACTATTAGTGACACAGAAGAATTTACCTGATTTGAAATAAATACAGAAGCATTTTTATTATTCTGAGAATAAATAAGACTCCTTGGGGTTTTGAATCCCACCACCATGACACGATCACTGCCAACAATAGCTTTAAGGCTATCTGCAGTTCCTTCTTGGATGGCATTTTTATGGCAGAGGGGTCAGGATCAGGCTCTAGAAGTAGACAAGAGGGGATGAATCCTGTTCAGCCACGTGGGGCTCTGTGACCTGGGACAAGTTAATTAATAACCCACCAGCTGCTCCTTGGAAGCCCAAACAGGGTCTCCATGAGTCAAAACAGGCTGGAGAATACTTAACAACAACAACAAGCTTCTTCTCTGTAGAGAAAATAAAAAAGGTTGACAATAATGATACCTATGTGGGCTAACGTGTCAGACTGCAAAGTCGTTTGAACTGCAAGGTCGGTGGTTCAAGCTCACCAGCTGCTCCTTGAATACCCTATACAGGGTCACTATGGGTCAGAATCGACTCGATGGCACTTTACAACAACAACATACCTAAAGTTATCGAGCTTATGCAATGAGCCAATCCAAGTAGAAAGTTTAGCATAATGTCTGAATGGAAGTGTTTGATATTAGGTGTCTTGGTGTGGCACTGTGGGTTAATACACCAGAGTGCAAAGTTGTTTGAACAGCAAGGTCAGCAGTTCAAGCTCACCAGCCACTCCTTGGAAACCCTGTACAGGGTCAATATGGGTAAGGACTAACTCGATGGCACTTAACAACAATATATATACATATATCTTAATCAATAAATCAATTTATTTAAAAGAATATGTTACAATTAATTATACTAAGTGACATTCACAAACAATTTTAGACTGGTTAGCACTAGAACAAAGAATGAAAGAAACTGTGTTTATGGGTCTGTGTAGTTTCTCTTCACATTTCTTAAATCACACACAAAAAAATACAAGATACTGCAGCACAGATACAGTGAGAGTTTCTCTCAAACAAATTGAAAGAGTGCATGGCCTGGTGAGAACTGAAGCCCAGTTCACTGGTTTAAAAGGGGGACATGATAGAAACCTGATGTCCAAGGTTAGTAGTTGATCAGGTGCACCTGCTGCTATCACTCCCCTCAGTTCTGCTCCTCCCCAGAGCCTTAGGCTTCCCACTCACTCAAGATTATTGCTGAGGAAGGAGCTGATGCTCTCCTGGGACAGAGAAGCCTGGCATGTCATGCGTGGATTTAGGGAAAGAGGTAAATAGAAGGGCAGACAGTAAGTTGGTGAGCTCAAGAAGCCAACCCAGCCCCTCTACTTTCTCTGAGTACCCCACCACATCATTCACCCTTTGAGAGGACGCCCATGTGGCATGATGGAGCTGGTGAAGGATGCTACAAATCACACGGCTGCATTTTACAATCAGTCCAGACAGACAGAACGAGGGAGAGAAGAAAGCGCATGGTACTCCTCCATGTCTCTCACATCTCAGAATCTGCCAAGTGATGGACCTGCTCCTAGGAGGCATTTTTCTTAAAAGGGACTGCATCCTAATTGGCTTGAAGGCTGAAGACCAGAGGAATTATGGGATAAGATCAGAGACGTCATACATGAAAAAAAACCACAAATGGTCATTAAAAAGACAGGAAAGAGTGAAAAGACCAAAGGATGTCAGGAGAAACTCTGAAACGTGTTCCTATGTGTAGAATAGCTAAAGGGAAAGGAAGAAATGATGAAGTAAAAGAGACGAACAAAAGATTTCAAAAGGTGACTCAGAAAGTCAAAACAAAGCATTATAACAAAATTGCATAGACTTAGAGCTAGAAAGCCAAAAGGAAAGAAAATGCTTGGTATTTCTCAAGCTGAAAGACTTGAAGAAAAATTCAAGTCTCAGTGCACAATACTGAAACATCTATGGGCAAAATATTGAACAACACAGGAAGCATCAAAAGAAGATGGAAGGAATGTACAGAGTTACTAAAGTTAAAAGCATTGTATGACATTCAACAATTTTAGGAGGTAGCATGGGGTCTAGAAATGATGGTATTGAATGAAGAAGTCCAAGATGCCTTGAAGGCATTGATGAGAAATAAGGCTTAAGGAAATGATGTAATACCAATTGAAATATTCCAACAAATACACGCAATGCTGTCTGGTCTACACCAAGAAATCTGAAAGACAGTTACCTGGCCAACTGACTGGAAAAGATTCACATGTGTGCCCATTAAAAAAAAAAAAAAAAGTCATCAAACAGAATAAGGAAACTATCAAATAATATTTTCAATATTACATACAACTAAAATACTCCTGAAGATAATTTGAAATGGCTGAAGCAGTATATTGACAGAAAACTGCCAAAAATTTAAGTCTGATTCAGAAGAGGATGTGGAACAAAGAATTTTATTTCTAGTATCAGATGGATCTTGGCTGAACACGGAGAATACCTGAAATATGTTTACTTGAGTTTCTTTGACAATGCAAAGGCTGTGTGGATTATAACAAATTATGGATTATATCACAAGAATGGGCATTCCAGAATACATTATTGTGCTCATGAAGAAGTGACATATAGGCCAAGAAGCAGTTGTTCAAACAGAACAAGGGGATATACCGCATGGTTTAAAATTAGGAAAGGAATGTGTCAGGGTTGTATTATTTCACCATTCTTACATTATTTGCATGCTGATTAAATAATTGGGGAAACTGGACTGAAGACTCATTAGCAACCAGTTATATGTAGACGAAACAAACTTGCTTGCTGGAAGTGAAGAGGACTTGATGAAGATGATAATCTACATGCCTCAACATGGATTACACCTCAAAATAAAGAAAGCAAAAATCTTCACAAATTTGCCTGTGATAGTTAAGGATTTGTGCCAACTTGACTGGGCCAAAATTCTCAGTGGTTTAGCAGTTAAGACGTAGTTATCACTTCCATCATGAGATCTAAGTGAATAAAGTCAACACCATGGAATGACCTGAAGTCTTCAGACCTGACGTGATGTGATTATTCAATGTGTTCTAAATGCTCACTTCTATGATGGGCTGTAATCAGCAGGACTAGGTTGTATCTTGAGCCAGTCTCCTTTGAGATATAAAAGGAGAGAGAAATGAGAAGAGAGAGACCCACTACCATCAAGAGAGAAGCATCAGGAATGGGGTGTGGCTTTTGGACCTAGGGCTGCTGCACTGTGAAGCTCCTAGATCCGGGAAAAGATTGATGGTAAGACACATGGGAATCCTCAGGGAATGCTGGCCCTAAAGATGCTGAAAGGAGACAGGCTCTGTCCCTAAATCCAACAAAGAGAAAGGTTTTCCTTAGAGCCGGCACTCTGAATTTGGACTTCTACACTCCCAAACTGTGAAAGAATAAATTTCTGGTGGTTAAAACCATTCATTTGTGGTATTTTTGTTATAGCAGCTCTAGAGATGGACCAACTGCAAAATTATGATAAACGGAGAACAGATTGAAGTTGTCAAGGATTTCATTTGTATTGACAAATAATACCCACGAAAACAGCAGTCAACAAATCAAAAGATATATTGCACCGGGCAAAATATGCTGCAAAATATTTCTTTTAAATGTTACAAAGCAAAGGTGTCACGATGAAGACTAAGGTATGCCTGACCAAGCTATGGCATTTTCAATCACCTCATATGCATAAGAAAGCTGATGATGAATTAGGTAGACACAATGAAAAAGGAAGACAGAAGAAACCATGCCTTTGAGTTACGATGTTGGTGAGAGGTCTTAAATATGCTATGGACAGCCAGAAGAATTAACAACTCTATGTTGGAAGAAGCACAGCTAGACTGCTTCTTAGAAGCAAGGAAGGCAAGATTTTGTCCTACACATGTCAGATACGACATCAAGAGGGACCAGTCTCTGGAGAAGGACATCATGCTTGTTAAAGTGGAGGATCAGTGTAAAAGAGGAAGACCCTAAAGGAAATACATTGACTCAGTGGGTACAACAATGGACGGCGCGGGAGCAGAAAGAGTTTTATTCTTTACATAGGCTAACTATGAGTCAGAATTAATTCAACAGCACCCAATAACAGTAACAACAATGCTCTTAAGGTGGTAGTTAATATCTCCACAGATCAGAATAATAATATAAAAAGGTAAGCAACTCAGAAAGTGCCTATGGACTTTCTGTTAGAGTTAATGTGAATAATTTACTTATAAATCTATGTTTGGGTTAAAGAGCTTGGGTTTTGGTTTAATTCCTGTCTCTGTCACTTATTAACTCTGAGGTCTTCATCAGTGTAACCTCTTTCTACTTCCCTTCCTTCCCATGCATAAATCAGATAATGATAGGCCCCACTTCACCGAAGGAGCCCTCATAGCATAGTGGGCTGCTAACTGCAAGGTTACCAGTTCTAATCTATTAGCTACTCCAGAGGGGAAAGAGGAGGCTTTCTGCTCCTGTAAAGATTTACAGCCTCAGAAGCTCTCTAGAGGGTTACTATGAGTCAGAACTGACTTGATGGCACACAATCGTCACCACCTCACAGATATGGCAGAAATATTAAATATCAATATATGGCAGAAATATTAAATATCACTACGCATAGGTGTTTGGTACAGTACTTGAATAATAGTGACCAAAAACTATTAGTATATCAAGAAAGTGAAGAGCCAAAGAATGTGAGAAAATTTTTGGAAAGCATATATGGCATAAAAGTTTAATATCCAGAAAATATAAAGAATTCTTACAACTCAGCAACAAAAATGGAGTTGTAGGAGTTCTTTAATCTCCTAAAACTTTTAGCCAAATTAAAAAGTGGGCAACATTTCTCCAAAGAAGATATTCGAATAGCCAATAAGGAGACAAAAAGATGCTCAATGTCATTAGTCATTAATCATATTTACTATGTGCTGTCCAGCTGATTGTCATGCACCAAGTCAGTTCTGATTCATAGTGACCCTGAATACTATTTCCAAGGAGCAGCTGGTGGGTTTGAACCACTGACCGTGTAGTTTGCAGTCCAATGATTATCCTACAATAGCGCACCAGGATCCAGTCCATGAAGAATATGTAAATCAAAACCATCATGCGAGACCCAGACTTCACATTCACTTGGATTGCTCTTAATAGAAAACCAGGAAATAACAAATATTAGGGAGGGTGTGGAGAAATTTGAATCCCTGCACGTCTTTGATGGGGTTGTAAAATGGTGCAGTTGCCATGAAAAACACTTCACAGTTCCTCAAAAGGTTAAAAGTATGATCACCACGTATCCCAACAATTTTACTCCAAGGTATATAGCTCCAAGCAAGCAGGGACCCAAACATATATACACCTGTGTTAATTTCACAACAGTCACACTGTGAACACAGCCCAGGTGCTCATGAACAGATGAGTGGATAAAAAAGCATTATACAGGGATATGATCATTAGTCATAATCACAGTCCTGGTGTAGCGCTGTGAGTTTATGTACTGGACTTTAAGGTCGGTTTGAACTTCAAGGTTGGTAGTTCACACTCACCAGCCACTCCTCAGAAACCTGTAAGGGATTGCTCTGAATTGCAACCTACTCAATGGCACTAAATGACAACAACAAACAGAAATAAAGTTCTGAACCATGCAACAACCAGAATGAACCGTGAAGACACTGTACTCAGTGAAATTTGTTGTTGTTAGGTGCCATCGAGTCGGTACCAACTCATAGTGACCTTATGCACAGCAGAACAAAACACTGCCTGAGCCTGGGCCAATCTCACTATCTTTGTCATGGTTGAGCCCATTGATGCTGCCACTTTGCCAATGCATCTCGCTGGGGGTCAGTGAAGTTAGCCTGTCACAAAAGACAAATATTGTAGGTTCCCATTTATATGAAATATCTAGACTAATAAATGCATAGAGATGGCAGTAGACTAATGCTGTGTGAAGGGATGGGAAGATAGACCTAAATGGGTGCAGTTTCTGTGCGGGGTGATACAAAATCATGGGAGCTCATAGTGGTGATGGTCGCACAGCATTGCGAATGCAATAGTAGTCTTGGAAGGCACACTTAAAAATGATTAAAATGGCAAAGTGTTTTTATAGACAACAAAATCTGGGCAAGATGGAACCTGTGCAAGATGAAAACCTGTCAGAGAAAGAAAACTCAAATATTTCCCACTAACAGAGGGCGTTAGGAAAGTGGTTCGACTGCACCTCTGTCAAAGGGAGAAAACTTGTGAGACCCAGACAAACAGGCAGCCCTGGTGTATTCCGGCTCTCACAGGTTTCACTGTATGCTTTACCACAGTGAAAACCAATCAGACAGAATTGTTGGTCATGGTGACAGTTACTATGATACCCTAAGGTCTGTGTGTTGCCATGGCTCTGTGTTTCTCCTATCACAGTGTTTATGATATTGATCAGTCATCATCACTGTGGAGCGAGCCCTGTGACAAGGCTGGCCCTCCTCCATCCATCAGTGTCAATCCTCAGTCCCTGGCACTAAAGGTTTATCATATATCAAGTGTTCAACAAATACAACAAATGTTTGTTGAGTGGCTAAAAAGTTCATGTTCATATTTAAATAATTCATTCTTGCCTTTGAGTTGAAAGAATAAAAAGAAAGCATTGGAAATGACATTTTGAAACAGTTTCTCTTTTTTTTTAATGACAAGGACACGTTATCCAAGAAAATTGTTCTGATTCCTTCATTAATCTGGCTTGAAGAACTGATACTTTATGAATGATCCTAATCTCCTTGTAGAGCCCTTGGGGCGATGCTATGGGTTAATGCGCAGGACTGCAAGGTCAGTTTGAACCACAAGGTCGGAGGTTCAAGCTCACCAGCTGCTCCTCGGAAACCCTATACAGGGTCTCTATGAGTAGGAATCAACTTGATGGCACTCAACAACAACAACAACCATCTTCTTGTGGTCTTTAAAGAAAATGAGATAAATAAGAAACAGGGTGTTATCACGGCCAGTCTTTCTCTTTAACAATTCTGTCTAGTGTCAACGAGGATTACCATCAAGACTTCACCATATTTATGTGGTTGTTGTTAAGCGCTGTGGAGTAGGTTCTGACTCATATGGTTTCCAGCAGCTGGTGGATTTGAACTGCCAACCTTCTGGTACTGATATCTCATAATTACTCCTTTATTCTTCCTCCTATCCAGTCTATAAATGAGAATTCTCCTTCCTTTTTTCTCATTAAGTAAAACAAAAGCTGTTCAGAGAGGTTAACTGACCCACCTATGACCACACAGTTAGCCTGCATCAGAATGCCGGTTGGAACAGCACTCACTTGGACTCTAGGGTCTGTGGTAGCTATATGTTTTGTCTCCCTTTATTCACTAATGATACAAGTATTCACCTAGCACTTACCATTAGATAAATCAATATATTTAAAGGGGCTAAAATAATGTCACGTAGTCCTGGTGGCACAGTGGCTAAGTGCTCAGCTGTTCTGGGGGATTGGAACGAACCCAGTGGACACTCAAGAGAAAGATATGGCAGTGTGGTTCTGTAAAGGATTGTTGCGAGGTGCTGTTGAGTAGATTCCAACTCACAGGGACGCTACGAACAACAGAACGAAACACAAGCTGGTCTTGCACCATCCTCACAATTATTATACTTGAGTCTATTGCTGCTGCCGCTGTGCCAATCCATCTCACTCGGGGGGGGGGGGGGTTCTTCCTTTAATTAGCTGACCCTCCACTTCACCAACCCTCCTGATAATATGTCTGAAGTATGAATGATGACGTCTCACCATCCTGGCTTTTACGGGACACCCTGGCTTCCATCACAAACTTATTTGTTCTTCTGGCAGTACATGGTACCTTCAATATTTTTCACCAACCACCACAAGTCAAATGCATCAACTCTTCTATGATCTTCCTTATACATGGTCCAACTTTCACATGCATATGAGGCTATTGAAAATACCATGCCTTGGGTCAGGTGCACCTCAGTACTCAAACTGTTGAAGGACTTTAAAGTCCTTCAACACTTTAAAGAGGTCCTGCGCAGCAGATTTACCTAATGCAATACACCATTTGATTTCTTGACTGCTGCTTGCATGAGCATTGTTTGTGAATTCAAACAAAACGAAGTGTTTGGCAACTTCAGTCAACCTTGGAAACCCTATGAGGAAGCTGTACTGTGACCCATTGGGTGACTGTGACTTAGAATTGACTTGACAGCAACAGACTTGGTTTAGTTTTGTGTCAGAATAATATTGTTGTTGTTTGTTGTCGAGTTGGCTTCAAACCACAGTGACCCTGTAGAGGGTTTATGAGGGGCAGCTGGTGAGCCTGAATCACTGACCTTTCAGAACAAACCAATCTTGCAGTCCAGTGCATTAAATGTAAGAATAAACTGAACAGGACACCAGATTATGAATGCCCATTGAGGTGATGAGTTGCTGTGTCAATGTGGTTGTCAGGGCAGGCCTGACGGGGAACTGGGAGGATGAAGCTAGAGCAAAGCACGATGGTATCTCAAGGAAGGGTATGCAAGGCAGTGGGCAGGGCAGCTAGAGGAGAGACCTGGGGGTAACTGAGGAGCAGCACGGGGGCCAGTGTGGCTGGACTGGAGTGAGAAAGGGAAGAGTGGCAAGAAGTGAAATTAGAGCATTGAAGAGGTCACAGTGGAGCAAACATTGTATAGGGCAACTGGGTCCAGGCTGCTTTGGTTAGATCTGTCTTAGTCTCCTGCAACTGCTGTAACAAAATACCACACGCTGGTAGCTGTAAAGACAGACATTTATTGCCTCACAATTCTGGAGTCTAGAAGTCTGAATCTGGAGGATCGGCAGGCCAACAGGAGTCCATGTGGTGTAGGTGGTGAAGCATTGACCTCATAACCATAAGGTTGGTGGTTCAAATCCACCAGTTGTTCTTTGGGACAAAAATAAAGTTGCCTGCTCCTTAATGCTATTCAATACCAGAACAATACTAGGCGTTTTTCATATCATCTTAACAAATTATTATCACATAAATAGCATTATTATGGCTTTATATGTGATTTAGAATAATTAGTATCATTGTTGTTGTTGTTAAGGGTCTATGAGTTGGTTCCAACTTATAGCGACCCTGTATAGGGTTTGATCAAACATGCAATCAAGAAGTATTGATCATTACT
>NW_006408669.1:5739480-5740037 GCF_000296735.1 Chrysochloris asiatica
ACAATCATACATTTACAGAGAACTTCCAGAGTTTCAAGCCAGATTCAAAAGAGGACATGGAACAAGGGATATCATTGCTGATGTGTGATGGATCTTGGCTGAAAGCAGAGAATATCAGAAAGATGTTTATGTGTGCTTTATTGACTATGCAAAGGCCTTTGATTGTGTGGATCATGACAAGCTATGGACAACATTGAGAAGTATGAGAATTCCAGAACACTTAATTATGCTCATGAGGAGTCTGTACCTGGACCAAGAGGTAATTGTTCGAACAGAACATGGGAACCCTGAATGGTTTAAAATTGAGAAAGGTGTGCGACAAGGTTGTATTCTTTCACCATACTTATTCAACATGTATGCTACGCAAATTATCTGAGAATCTGGGTTATATGAAGAAAAATGTGGCATCAGGATTGGAGGAAGACTCATTAACCACCTGCGATATGCAGATGATACAATCTGGTTTGCTGAAAGTAAAGAGGACTTAAAACATTTACTGATGAAGATCAAAGAGTACAGCCTTTGGTATGGATTACATCTCAATGTCAAGAAAACAA
>NW_006408669.1:5740662-5748710 GCF_000296735.1 Chrysochloris asiatica
GTTGGCCCAGGATAGGGCAGTGTTTCTTTCTGGTCTGCATAAGGTCCCGATAAGTTGGTACCGACACGATGGCACCTAACAACAACAACAACATAGGGTTTCTGAGTAGTGGCTGGTAGGTTTGAATCACTGACCTTGTGGTGAGCAGTCCACTGGTTATTCTACAGCAACACTGTACTAGAAGAAGTCTTAAAGGATTGATTCAAAGTTCAGAGAGGGTAAGTAAATTGCTTAGGTCACACAGCAATGAAGTTGTAGAGCTGAGAAACAAATTATGAAATGAGATTCCTCATGCCTTGTTCTCTCTCTTATAACTTACTGTCTTGCAGAAGAAAGTACCAACAAATAATGATTAGCCCTTTGTACAAAGCATGAAAACTCAAATGGAATTAAATTGAGATTTCGAGTCATTGTGTGTTTCTTACATTTACAATGCCCACTTCAGCTCAGCGAAAGTGGTGATGAGGGGGAGGGGTGATCAGAGAGACACGTTTCCACTTTGCCTTTTTTGGAATGTGTGTGGCCTTCCCTTCAGAGATTTCAAAGCTGCTAGAGTGTGAAGCTCTGAGTTTCACTTGGAAAGGTTCTTTGCCTTTGTGAATGGCACGGGGCCTTTTCCGCTATGGGAGAATTAATTAACTTTTCCCTTGTTCGGTGCAATGAACTGGTAAATTCAAGAATGAAGTGAACAGAGACAAATGCACTCCTCAGATTGTATCAAAACTTAGAACTTGCACTGAACTACTGTTACCTTACTTCATCTGTTCTCACTCTGCTGTATCCCTAATCACTGGGCACTAATCATAGTAACTCTCTGCCTTTCCATGAATAGAAACACCAGGCTCAGTCCTGACTCACAGCGTTTACACTTGCTGGACATCCTTAAGCTTTCAGACCTCCTTGAGTCCTTGTATAAATTTCCCTAGACCTTTCTCTATCACACTGCTCTCTGTATACTTCTTCATTGCCTCGTTACTCTTTATCTTGCTCATTTATTTATGTCCTTGCTTATCTTCTGCTTCAGCTGGTGACGTTGGAAATACCATAGGAGCAAAGACCTCATCTACTTAGTCAACTACTGCTCGTGGTGCCCAGAACTGTGCCTGTCCCAGAGTGAATGTGCTGTGAATGTTCACTGAGTGGATACACATAAGTACTCAGTATCTTGGGTCTGATGAACAGAAGCATCAAACACAAGATACTGAGTACTTTTTATGTGGGAGGTACTGTTTGAATCCCTTTATATACCAGGATAAATTAAAAAGCCTTGTGACAAAATCACAGAAATCTTTATTCAGCAAAGATATTGAAATGTGAAGTTACTGTTTCTAGACATATTCTTCATCTAGCTCTTGTGCTTCCATCTCTCTAATCCTCCTGTATGTGGCGCTGTGGAGTAATGCACTGGACCAAAAGGTCTGTTTGAAAACCACAAGGTCGGTGGTTCAAATTCACCAGCTGCTCCTCAGAAACTCTACACAGGTATGCTATGAGTCGAAACTAACTTGAAGACACTTAACCACCACAACAACAATCCTTCTCTGAATGCACACTCTTCAATTTATACCACATCAAAACAGCAGTTTGGGTATATTTGAGGGACTCGAATTTTGCTCCTTTTCAATGTTCTTGAGTCTGAGAAACAAAAAGAAGTCTGAAGGGGCATGATCAGAGTTGTGGGGTGGATGGGGTAAGTTTTTCTAAGAAGATCCATGTGGGACAGCCTTTGCTAGCCTCAGGGGGGAAAAAAAATGATTAAAAAAAAAAATAAAAGAGGAGGTACACTGCTGTGAGAAAAAACAAAACAGAAACCTCGAGTTTTTGCTGGCCTTTGTCTCACCAATGCAGTCTTCCATTTTCTTAAAACTTCTTCCAAATGGGCCTCTGTTACCATCCTGTGTCCTTCGAGAAAAATCAATCAAGATTATCCCTTTGTAATCTCAAAAAAATAGAAACCATTTGCCTTGACTTTCTGAGCTGACCTCTTGGCTTTGAATTTAACGGATCCAACAGATCTCCTTGGAAGTCACTGTTTCGCTTGAACTTTTTTGGAAGGCAATTTTATGAGACTAAGATGAGTGTAATCCTAACAGAACTAGTCTGAAGCCATTCACTCATCACAGAGACATGTTTTAACACGTCCTGTTTGGAATAAACCTGAGCAGGTACTGACAGGGACCCTAGAAGCAATACTTCTTGACTTTGTCTTCTACATTCCAACATGTAACCCTCACTCCTGCTGTGGCATTGTTGATGGGCACTGTAGGACTGTAAACTACAGGGTAAGGATTTCAAACCCACCAGCTGCTCCTCGGAAACTCTATACAGCGTCCTTATGAGTTTTAACCGACTCGATGTCTCTTAACAACAACAACAACTACTTGAATTCCCCAATAAATCATTATCCCTCAAAGAATGTTTATTATGCCCATTTTACAAATGCTACAATGGAGGCTTGGCAAGGTGACCCTGTCAGGTGCAGTGCTGGCTAACGGCATAACCAGAACCAAGAATCTCAGTCAAGCCCATCAGACTCTGAAGTTATTGCTCACATCATATTCAAAAGTTGGCAGATTGAACTACGGAGTTCCCTTAAGGACAATGAAACTGTTCTAATTAAGGGTCAAAGAGGCAGAGCAAGAAAGGTAACAGAAACATTCCATTCTCTCTTTTACAGAAAGCCTCGTGAATGGCCAAGGGGTGGTGGCCAATCTTGTTACAGTTAAAGTAGTGTTCAAGAAGTGGGCAGTGGGCAGTGGGCCGGTGGACTGCACAGGTTTCTGACAGAATACAAGAGCATGCATGGTTTGTTGTAGCATCTCCGGGGAAATGTTGCTTGTGTCATTTGGCTTCACCACATTTGTAAGGTGGGTTATTAAAGGAACAACATTGAGGGGAGCCTGGATTGTGATGTGGAGCCTTAGTCTTCGCCCAGTCCGGTGGACTTATCTTCTGTTTTGAGTGTTACCGTTGTCACCTCTGTTGGTTTCATGGGCTCTATTGAGAAGTGACACTTCATAAAGGCAGCTCCAATTCAACCACTTCCATTTGGGCTTTTGGCACATTTGCTTTGAGTTTCTGGCTTTGATGTTGGGGTGGGTTAGCTTACGCAAGCGGGAAGGCTTTGTGTTTGAACTGGCAGAGTGATTGATTAACCCTTTCTGCATCGTATCTTGTGAATAATAGATGGCTCGGCCAAGCAGGCTCCAGATGGCCACAGGATATATGCTGTGTTTCCTGAGATGCTGATTACAGGGGTCGTCATACTTTTCAGAAGACTGCATTTGACATGTGGCCATACTAACATGCGAATCCTGGAAAATGGATTGCCTGGAGTTGTGTTTGCAAGTTTAGGAGTGGAGATTTCATTCTCTCAGCAAATTTTAATCTCAACGTAGCTCTGGTCTCCGGTGGATAAACACATCCAAAAAGAAGGAACAACAAGAAATACTTAAGAAACTCTAAAACAGAGAAAGTTTATAATTTATTTTGGTCTTGAAATTTTGTTTCAGATGTTATAAATGCCATAGACAACTCCCAGACTTTGAATATACTTGGGCAGGAAAGTAATAAAAAAAAGGAGGGAGGAAGGAATGAAAGAAGAGAACTACATTTTTAATTTAAAAAGAATTGACCTTTTAAAGAAGTCTATGAAACACGACTCTCTTTCCCTAACACTCAACAAGTAAAGAACTATTTTCATTTCTAGAATATCATGTAATTTTTTTAATGCAACAGACATGTTGCTCCATTTTCTATTTATTACATTATTCTAAGCAAACTTATTCTGAAGTAAAAATAAGCCAGCTTTGTTTATCTTGCTCAAGTTAAAAAGAAGCCACATTTGCAAACATGTTTTAAATCAGACCTCTTCTGTATATATATATATATATATATAATTATTTTTTTCTTTTTTCCATTTGCCAAAGACATCGATGATTCTTTCAAGAAGGAGAAAGGAGAACATGAAATGTGATTCCATTCATGATGTTGCTTTACCACCAGGTCCAAACTTACTGCCACTGTTTCTGAGAGTTGTCCGCCATCACGCAGCCCAAGTGTCACTTTGGGACTTATTGTAGTAATTGAGTCAAACTCCTCTCACATCCTCAGAAACCAACCAAACCAAACACATCACTCCATTTCTTAAGGATGTTGGCGGTGGGAAGTTGGATGCAGATGCACAGGATGGTTCAATACTGATTTGGGCATATATTAGAAAAGCAAGTAAGGAAGGGTAACAGTTGTTAAGGGTAACCCAAGTGGTGCCATTTGGCTAGAGTAGATTGAAGCATGGCAATCAGATCTGTCAGTTCTAGCTAGCTCACCATTTCCTGTGATTAATGTTATGGAGAAATTGTTATGCATACTAGCCCTGACCAGGTTGACTCTGATATGCTTAGAATGGGGCCAGGCATTAGGTGGGCTTGTTGGTGTTAGGTATGATCAAGTTGTTTCTGACTCATAGTGACACGATGCACAACAGAACAAAACCACTTCCTGGTCCTTAGTCATCCTCATAATTGTTGTGACATTTGAACCCATTGCTACTACCACTACTACAATCTATCTCATTCGGGGTCTTCTTCTTTTTCACTGACCCTCCACATAACAAATATGATGTCCTCCTCCAGGGACTGGTCCCTCCTGGTAATATGTCCCACGTATGAGAGACAAAATCTTGCCATTCTATTTTCTAAGGAATATTCTGGCTGTAAGGAGCTCTGGTAGTGTAGTAGTTATGAATCGGGCTGCTAATCTCATGGTCAGCAGTTCAAAACTACCAGCTGTTCCGCAGGAGAAAGATGAGGCTTTCTGCTCCCATAAAGATTTACAGCCTTGGAAACCCTGTACAGGGTCGCTATGAGTCCGAACCAACACCAGGGCACATAACAACAACAACAATTCTGGCTGTACTTCTTCCAACACAGATTTGTTTGTTCCTCTGGCAGTTCATGGGACTTTGAATAGTCATCTCTGGCCCCTTCTGTGGTCTGCCTTTCACCTGCAGATGAGGTGATTGAAGTACCAGGGCCATCAGTCCTCAAACTGCTATCTCTGCTCTTGAATATTTTAAAGAGGCCTTGTGCAGCAGATTTGCCTAGTGCAATATGGATTTGATTTCTTGGCTGCTGCTTCTATGAGCACGGATTACGGATCCAAACCAACTAAAGTCTTTGACAACTTTAATCTTTTCTCCATTTTTCATGGTGTTATTTACTGGCCCAGTTGTGAGAATTATTTGTTTATTTTTTACATTGAAGTGCATTCCATACTGAATGAAGGCTGTAGTCTTTGATCTTTACCAGTAAGTATTTTAAGTCTTCTTCACTTTTAGCAAGCAAAGCTGTATCCTCTAGATATCACAGTTTGTTAATGAGTCTTCCTCCAATCTTGATGACATGTTCTTCTTCATAGAATCCAGCATCTTGGATTATTTACTCAGCATACAGATTGCGTAAATATAGTGAAATGCAGGTAAATTTAGGCTCCTATAAACTACCAGCTGCTCCGCAGGAGAAAGATGAGGCGTTCTGCTCCCGTAAAGGTTAACAGCCTCGGAAACTCTGTGCAGGGTCTCTATGAGTCGGAACCGACTCCACAGCACATAACAACAACAACAACAACAATTTTTCCATTACTCATTCAATGGCAGACATCCCTAATCAATCAAGAGACTCTTTCTCACTGAGTCAACAAAGCCTCAGAATCTTCTCAAAATGAGCTTACGAGTAGTCAGTACGCCAGTGTTGGAGCTGGGATTACTAGAAAACAAAAACAAACATGGGGGCTTTCTCCAGGGGTTGCAAAGAGTTGTGCATTTAAAAGTTTTACTTTTCTGTCTTGGTACAGACCTAATGCTCCATAGAAGCACCGATGGTGAGATTCGAGACATAGTATTAGGAGGGATCCAGTCCATGGAAAAGGACACATTCTTGGAAAAGTGAAAAAGAGGCAGACTGTCAGCAAGATGTCAGCAACAACGGACTTAAGCATAGCAATTGTAAGGATGGTGTTGGAGTGGGCAGTACTTCTGTTCTGCTGTGCACAGGGTTGTTAAGAACCAGAGCCAACTTACTGACATCTCACAATAAAACAATATTGAGTGTACTCCTCCTAGAATTCACAGCCTGTCTGTGTACTTGCCTTAGTGATTCACTTCTAATGAACAGAATATGGAAAAAGCGATGGGAAGTCCTTTTCAAGATCAGGTTACAAATGCCTGTGACTTCTGTCTTGCTGGCACTCACTCTTGTTGTCTTGGCTTGACGAAACCAGAGTTGTTCTATTAAAGAAGCCCACATGGAGGGAGTCCTCTAGCCAACAGCTCATATGGAACAAAAGCTCAATCCAAAAGACAATGAGCAAGAACTCCTGGCAACAACCACGTGAGAGAGCTTGGAAGTAGCTCCTTCCACAGCTGAGCTTTGAGATGACTACAAGCTAACGACCTGTAGCTTGATTGCACCTCAAACATTCATCTATCAACAGAGGCTTGTGTACTGCTCTTATGCTGACTGGTTTCCACAGAGCTTCCAAACTGAGACAGGCTGGAAAGAAAGGCCTGATGCTCTACTTCTGAAAATTGCTCAATGAAACCTCGATGCATCACAAAAGTCCAATACATTGTGCTTGGAGTTACCATGAGACAAGGGGGGATTCAAAGGCAGCTAATAACAATAATGTATGCCATGCATTGTTTAGGAGTATTAAGCAGACAATGATAAAACAAAGTGTCTGCTCTCATAGATTCATGAGAGTCCAGTAAGGATGAAGCTGATGATAAGCAAATACATCTATCAGTGATAAGTTTATGAAAGACAAAGTGGAGTAAGGGGGAAATCACAAGGATGGGGGTTGGGGAGTATGATCTCCATTTGAGCTGTGTGGCCTGGCAAGGCTTTTTTTGTTTGTTTGTTTGTTTTGTTTATTGTTCATATTTTTGTATGCATATGAGGTAACAGAAAACCATGGGTTGGGTCAGATGCACTTTAGTCCTCAAAGGAACACTGGACTGTGAGCCACAAGGTCGGCAGTTCCAATCCATCAGCTGTTCCTCACAAACCCTATACAGGGGCGCTATGACTTAGAACTTACTCAAAGGTACTGAACAGCAGCATTAAATTTGTCCAGTGCAGAATGCCATCTGATTTCTTGACTGCTATTTCCAGGAGAATTGATTGTGGATTCCTGTAAAATGAAACCCTTGGCAACCCCCATCTTTCTTCAGAATCCTACACGATCACCTGGCAGTTCTCTGTGGATGGACTGCAGCAACCACTTTTGGATTATCTTCAGCAAAATTTTACTTGTGTGTTATATTACTGACATTGTTTTATAATTCCCACATTCTGTTTGATCCCTTTTCTTCGAAATGGGCATTAACCAGACAGCTGTCTTCCCATTATCTTGGCTTAGGTTAGTGAATACCTCCAGACTGCATCCACTATGAGTTAACATAACTCAGTTGATATGCTGTCCATTCCCAGAGCCTTGTTTTGCACCAATACTTCAGTGTAGCTTAGACTTCTTCCCTCATTGACATTGTTTATTGATTATATGCTGAAATTATTAAATATCAGCCAGTGCTTTCTCTGCAGCATTTAATATTTTGCCCATCCTTCAATATTGCCACTCAAAACCTGAAGACTGGAAAAGCGCTAAAAAAAAAAAAATTCAACAAACAGTGTGGTTCCGGAGGCACTCACTTATCTATGTCAAGAAATGTAGAAGACAGTGACCTGCTCAAGTGATTGGAAGAGATCCATATTTCTGCCCATTCCAAAGAGACGTGATCCAATGGCATGTGGAAATCATCGGACATTATTAAATAGTATCAAGTATAAGTAAAACTTTACTGAAGATAATTCAAAATCAGCTGCAGAAGTGCAGTGACAGGGAGCTACCAGAAGCGCAGGTCGGATTCAAAAGAGGATGCGGAACAAGAGATCTCATACTGACGTCAGACGGACAATGGCTGAAAGAGGAGGCGGAGCAAGAGAGCTCATTACTGACGTCAGATGGACATTGGCTGAAAGCAGAGAATA
>NW_006408669.1:5749545-5760216 GCF_000296735.1 Chrysochloris asiatica
TTTACATTTCCAACCTTCACAGTCAGTACTGATAGTAATTATTCACTATTGTACCACAAGAGTTCTATCCCCATCTCCTTTCATCAGCCCCACCCAGACAGATTGGATACTACTCAGTGGAGATTCTAACTTCCTCCTTGCCCTCTGGATCTAGGCTCCCTCTTGAAAGCTTGTAAGCCAGTCACTTCTTGCCTTTGTAGCACCACCACCCCCCCACCCGATTTTGGGTAGCCAATGTCCAAGTTCAGGCTAGGGTTTATGGTGAAGTGCAACGTGAGCAGCAGTATGAATGAAATATGGAGAAGCACACAAATATCTAGACTAAGTGTTCCAGGCAGATACAAGGGTAAGTGCAAAGCCTTTTGGTGGCAATATGTGATATGTTTAGTGACAGCAAATAGATAAAGAAACTGAAGATATTTTTACCAATGTTTGCAGTCTGAGATTTATTATGCAACCAAGATGTATTGATAATTACTAGTGACTGGAATGCCAAAGTTGGAAACAAAGAAAATATTACCTTGGTGATAGAAATGACACTGGAGAACTCATGATAGAATTTCTCAGGACCAGTGACTCATTCATTGCAAATTTCCATATTCAACAGTGTAAACAATGACCAAACATGTGAACCTCATAGAGGGAGCACCCAGAAATCAAATCAATTACGTTTGTGGAAAGCAACAACTGAGAAGCTCAGTATCATCAGTCAGCAAAAGGTCAGGGGCTGGCTGTAGAACAGACCACCAATTGTTTATATGCAAGTTCACATTGAAGCAGAATAAAGAACAAATCCACAATAGTCAAATTGCAAACTTGAATATTCATTACATCTCACCTGGATTTACATACCATCTCAAGGGTAGATTTGAGGCATTGAGCAATGATGACTTAAGAAGAGTTATAGAATTACAAAAAAGACAACATACTTGAAAAAAGCAAAAAGGTTATTAAAAATAAAGGAATTAAAGACCAAAGTGGGTGTCAGAGGAGACTCTGAAACTTACTCTTGAACATAAAGTAGCTAAAGTGAAAGAAGTAAGTGATGATGTAAAAGAGCTGAACAGAATATTTCAAAGAATGGCTGGTGAAGGCAAAATATTATAATAAAATGTGCAATGACTTGGAGTTAGAAAACCAAATTGAAGAATGCATTTGGCATTTCTCAACCTGAAAGAATTGAAGACAAAATTCAAGCCCCGACTTGCAATATTGGAAGATTCTATGGGTAAACTATTGAATGATGCAGGAAGCATCAAAAGAAGATGGAAGGAAAACACACAGTCACTGTATCAAAGAGTTGGTTGATGTCAACCATTTCAGGAGGTGGCAGATGATCAGGAAACAACAGGATTAAAAGCAGTAGTAAGTCGAAGCCACAGTAAAGGCATTGGTGAAAAACAAGTCTCCAGGCACTGATGGGAATACTAACGGAGAAATTTCAAAAAATGGATGCAATGCCAGAGGTGTTCATTTGTCTGTGCTAAGAAATGTGGACAACAACCACCTGGCTAATGAACTGTAAGAGAGCCAAATACATGCCAGCGAACTGTACCATATTTATATCTACTCAAGTAGATATATCAGGTAGGCGGTTGGACATACAAATACACAATTCAACACAGAATCTGTGGTGGAAATACTCATTTGGAAAGTGTCAGTGAACAGATAGATGGTACTTAAAGCTGAGACTCAATAAATGAGTGTCAACAGAAGAGAGGAGATTACTCGGCATGCATCCCATTAGTTAGAGGAAGATGAAATTGCCCCAAAAGAAACGGAGAAAGTTAGAGTTACGAGTATTTTGAAACCAGGAGCTTAGAAACCCAGCCAACAGTGCTAATCTTAGCATTTCCATTTTTCTCTATTTTACCTAATGGCATTTCCATTTTACATAATACAGCACATTTTTATTAGTTGGATAGAGAAGTCATACTCCAGGAATATAGAGTTGTTATGTAATTTTCTTGCTCAAAATATGATGGTAAGTCTAAAAGCACCGCTACAAATCATAGAAATCGTGATTAAACAAAAATATTAAGACGTAAAGCTAATG
This sequence comes from Chrysochloris asiatica, assembly GCF_000296735.1. NCBI lineage: Eukaryota > Metazoa > Chordata > Mammalia > Afrosoricida > Chrysochloridae > Chrysochloris > Chrysochloris asiatica. The sequence goes on from NW_006408669.1 coordinate 5,751,602, forward strand.
TTTCTTGACATACATTTCAAGTAGGTCTATAAACTTCTGAGGGTGGTATTTCCAGCTAAGGGTTTTTCAAATCATTCTGAGCTCTTTGTTTTACACCATATTAAAGTGATAGTTTGGGAATCCTCAAGGGACCCAAATCATTTTTTCCTTTAAATTTTCTTTGAATTTTGGGAATGAAAAGAAGTCTGAAGGGGCAAGATCAACACTGTAAGGTGGATGGGATAAGGTTTCCCAGGGACAGTCTCATAGGACAGTCCTTGCTAACCTTCAAGAAGGAGCAGGTGCATTGTTATGATTGGAAAAAATGCTTTGGTACAACTTTTCTGGTCTTTTTCTCTCCAATGCAGTTTTCAGTTTTCTTCAAACTTCTTCAGAATAACCTCCCATGATCGTTCTACATCCTTTGAGAAAAATCTATCAAAATGACCTCTTTGGAGTCTCCAAAAAGCTGACGCAGCAGATTCCCCTTGGAAGCCTGTGTTTTGATTGAACCTTGCTTCTGGATCACATTGATCAAATCAAAGCTGTTACCAGTTTCAATTCATTCCATAAAATCATCTTCATTTGCTTCGATTTTGCATAAAAAAACTGATGGATATCTCAGTTCTTTGAGTTAGATGATCTTTTTGCAACACTTTTGGCTGAAAACCTGCTGAAACCAAGATATTTGACTTAAAACTGAAAATGTTGAACCATCTGAGATCCCAACATCAGTAACTATCACAACAATGATATTTTTATGGTCTAGTTTCTGGACTTCAGACAATTTCTTCACTCATTAGCTCTCCCTTGGTTTACCTTTAAGGTTTTCTAGGCCTTCCTTAAAATGTGGATCTATCTAGAAATTGTTGTTTTATGTGGGATAACGTTCCCATAAACTTACAGCATAGCTTCAAAATGGATAATGTCCACTTGAGTTTTAAGAATTTGATATCAACCTTGACCTCAAAATTGATTTGTTCCTTGGCACAAAAGATACCTTTTTTTATAAGACACTCTAACAAGATTAGAGAACTTGTCTGTAGCTATACATTTTGTTTGCAATAAATTGGTACAGAAATGAACTGGAAGTCTAGTAGCCATACTTTTTTACTTACCTCTGTAGTTTAAATTGAGATATAGGAAACCAGTCTTAATGGTGCTAAAGAGTCTTACAGAAATGAATTGTGAATGTGGGCTGAAGGTCAGGCTCTCAGGAACCTGAAACACGTTTGAAAGAATTGAGTAAATATTCAGGGTGAAAGCCTGGTGAAGAGTTAAAAGCATGAAGACAAGCAACCCAAAATGGGCAGATAGAGTTCCTGGGTCAGGGGAAGCAAAGGGCACTATATTGGTTTCCCAGAGCTTCTGTTAAAAAAACACACCCAAAAGCCCAAAACACCAAAACTCTACAATTAGGTGGGCTATAAGAATAGACATCTATTGTTTCACAGACCTGGAGGCTGGGAGTCCCAGAGCAGAGGGGTTGGTCATATTGCTTCCTACTGAGACCTCTGTGAGAGACGCTGTTCTCTGCTTCTCCTCCAGTCTCGGATAGCTCCAGCAGTCACCTGGCTTGCAGCTACAGAGTCATGTTGTGTCCTTCCCCAGTTTCTCTGCCTCTGTGTATCTTCACCTGTCATACTAGATACCAGTCATATCGGATTGCTGTTTGCTAACTGCCATCAAGCTGTCCATTAACTTATAGCAGTTCCATATTGTGATTCATAGGGTTTTTAATGACTGGTATTTGATTGCCAAACCCTTCTTCCTAGTCTGTCTTGTTTGGAAACTCTGCTGATACCTATTCAGCATTATAGGACAATTCTTGCTACCCACCAAGAGTGAGCAAGTACATTGTTGTGATGGAAAAAATTCCTCGGCACAACTCTCCTGGCTTTTTTCTCACCAATGCAGTTTTCAAACCTCCACAGAAAGACTACCAGTGGAGTCACAGAAGTTGCATTGGCCAGAAGTGTAACCCAGGTTTCTGTCAAGGAAAGTGGAATTCTACTGCTGAGCCACCACTGCCTCCCTCAGGATCAGGGTCCACACTATTCCAGTACCACCGCACATGATCTTATCTGATAACAATTTTGAAGGCACTGCTTACAAACTGGGTCACATTTACAGGTACAGGAGTATTTAGGGCCTCAAGATATCTTTTTTGGAGACACAATTCAATCCTCAAAAGACAAGAAGCAAATTAGGCAGCCAGTGATAAAAGAAAGTGGGAAATCTGATCGCAGGTAGCCAATAAATACCCAGAATACAAGAACGAGAATCAGTAGGACAGATTTAATGATCCGATAACATCAATTTATTGTTAAATTATTTGAGATATATGAGGCTTCATTTTGTCTTACACGATGTGATACTTAAGATTTTGTGTCCGCTTGACTGAGCTAGGATTATCAGTGGTTTAGCAGTTGAGATGTAGTTACTTTCTACGATGAGATCTAATATTATGTAATCAATTCTATGATGAGGTCTGCTATAAGCAGCCAATCAGTTGAAGGGAAGCTTCCTTGGGGATGTCGTGTGTTTCCAATATATGAGACACTCAAGCCAGTCATGCTTGCTCTCTCCTGGGTCTGGATCTTGCATCTGACTCATCTTCTGAACTCTAGTTCTTAGGATTTGAGCCAATAGCCTTCTCAATCACTTACCGATTGTGGATGTCATCAGTAGCCTGCCTTCTGAACTGCCAGTTTTGATTCATCTGACTAATTTTAAAGGCACCAGTAACTCCACTGATTCAAAATGGCCAATACCAGTCCATTTTAGCTCACTAATGCCTATGATATCGATGTTTATGCGTTCCATTTCATTTTTGACCACTTCCAATTTTCCCAAATTCATACTTCGTACATTCCATGTTCCAATTTTCAATGGATGTTTATAGCTGTTTCTCTTCATTTGAAGTGTTGCCCATCAGCAAATGCAGGTTCAAGAAAACAAAAATCCCCACCACTGGACCAATAAACAACATTCTTATTAATGGAGAAAAGATTGAAGTTGTCAAGGACTTCATTCTTCTTGGATCAACTATCAACACTCGCAGAAGCAGCAGTCAAGAGATCAGATGACGTATTGCATTGGGCAAATCTGCTGCACAGGAACTTTTTAAAGTATTGAAGAACAGAGATGTCAGCTTGAGGACTAAGGTGTGCCTGACCCAGGCCATTGTGTTTTCAATAGCCTCATATGGATGTGAAAGCTGGACAGTGAATAAGGAAGATCGTAGAAGAATTGACGCCTTTGAATTGTGGTGTTGGAGGAGAATACTGAGGGTGCCATGGACTGCCAAAAGAACCAATAGATCTGTTTTGGAAGAAGTGCAGCCAGAGTGCTCCTTGGAGGCCAGGATGGCTAAGTTTCGTCTCTCATACTTTGGACATATTGTCCGGAGGAAACAATCATTGGAGAAGGATGTCATGCTGGGTAAGGTGGAGGGTCAGAGAAAAAGAGGAAGACCCCCATAGAGATGGATCAGCCAGGTGGCATTATTGATGGACTCAAGTGTGGCAGCGGTAGTGAGGTTGGCCCAGGATTGGACATTGTTTCATTCTGCTGTGCATGGAGTCGCTATGAGTCGGTTCCGACTCGATGGCACCTGACAACAACAACAACAAAGTAACTCCACTTCCACTAGTAAAGAGGATGCTGCTAATCCCTGGCATGAGGTGGCAATATTAGTACGCGTGATCATGTGTTGGAGAGAAGTGAGGTTTGGGTGACTGTGGGTTTGATTCTTTTCTGCAATTTTGTCAGGATGAAAAGTATAGAAACGCTGGTTGGTGGGTCCTACTTAAAATAGAGCAAATGGTAAAGAAAAAAGACGAGCTCAGAGCTAAGGAATCACAGCTGAAGAGCCACATAAAAGGCCTCAAAGTTTCCACTTGGGCCCTCAAAGAAAGCCTTATTTCTTGTAGTAGCAGAGCTTATAGCACCAAAAACCCAACCTGGAGTGTTACCTTAAGAGCAGCTGAACTGCCAATCCAGCTGAATTTCCAATTTCAAATGAAGGCACTAATTGGGAAGAAATGGAATCCTGAAACTTAAGATAGGGTTGTACAGGCAGATCATCAGGGAGCACAGTGGCTCCATACAATCAACACTGGACTGAGAACCACAAGGTCTGAGGTTCAAGCCTGACAGCTACTCTGAGGGAGCAAGACACGGCTTTCTGCTCCTGTGACGATTTAAAGCCTCTATGAGTCACAGCCGACTTAAGGGCACTTAACAGCAACAACAAGAAAGTTGGGGACACAGAGCCTCTAAATCATACTGAATTGATTCTGCTAACAGAACCAGCTCGCTTTGCCCCTGGTGATGAGATAAACCAAGGTGTGTTGATGACTCATTATTTGAAATATCACCTGGGGCAGCACCTGAGGCAGGAGCCTTACAAGACATTGCTGAGTATCCCATGAAACATAACCGCCACCCATTATTACTTCTAGACCTACTAGACTTAAGTCCCAGAGAACCTCAAAAGGTGATGTATACATTGTGACATGCTCTAAAATAATTGCTGGGTTTGGGTGTACTATTCCGGCATATTTGTCAAGTGACTTGAAAGCTGCTAACTTTGAGTGGAGGCAGGAACACAAAAAGCGTTGCAACAGATTCTGGCTGCTGTGAAAGTCATGCTGCCACTTGGCTTATAAATAGTCCTCCTGATCTGATGGTGAATGAAGCATCAGCGGTAGACAGAGATGCAGGAAGACAGGAACCTATTGGGGACCTTAGGACCTGTTTTATGTCAACTTGACTGGGCCAGCGTTGTCATTGGTTTGACAATTGAGATGTTGTTATTCCCATGAAGAGATCTAATGATGTAATCCAATCTATGATGCGGTTTACTTTGAGCCGCCAGTCAAATGAAGGACGTTTCCTCACAGATATGTCCTGCTTCCAATATATTGGACACTCAGGCAATGTTTGCTTTCTCTCTGCTAGGTCTATATGTTGCATCTGGCTCATCCTCCAACCATTGGTTCTTTGGTTTTGAGCCAGCCACCTGCTCTGCTATTTGCTGATCCTGGGAATCATCAGCAGCCGGCCTGCCTTCTTACCTTATGAAACTGCCTGTCTACCGGCCTGCCCTGATGACCTTGGTTCATCTGACATGGACTTTGGACTCTCTCACCTCTACAATGGCGAGAAGCATTTCCTTGATAGAAACTTCTCTTTATATATACGTATATAGGTTTCACTGGTTTTGCTTCTCTAGAAAATCCAGCCTGATACCTGGGAAATTTTTTATTTCTTTATTTTAGAGAATATAACCAATGACTAAAGCAGGAACTTTGCAATCCAGTGTTTGTAGGTGGAAGTATGTGAAAGAACTTGGTTAGAGGAAAGAATGACAGAGTAGACAGAAAAGTACCCACTGACACCAACATCTGTCAAATGAGACAAAACACTCCAGTTTCAGTCATGGCCTCCCATTAGGTGCAGGATTAGTATCTGGGTCCCAGACAATACCATGAGGGAAACAACTGCGTCTTAACCTTCTTTCCACCTTCTTCAGTGCCCAGCAATGTGCTGCTGTGAAGAGAGTATGGGTTCTGGAACCAACAGTACCCTAGAATACTAATTTTCTTATCCATAAACAAGGACAAAACACACTGTGAAGAGTAACAGCAAGTTGCTGAATGCAACCGAGTTGGTTCTGACTCATAGCAACATAGTACAGTATTTCCAAGGAGCAGCTGGTAAGTTTGAACTGCCCACCTCATGGCTCAAAGTGGACTTTTGTGGTCCAGGGCTTTATCCCTCAGCGTCCCACTGGGATATACTGTTATTCTAGTAATAGCTAACACGTCAGTGTTCTCCACATGTCACATACTGTTCTAAAACCTCATTACAATATCATAATAACTTATGAAGGCTGATCATTATCTACCCATTTTACAGAGGGAGAAATTGAGACTTTGAGGAATTATGTGATGTGCCTAGGTTTTCACAGCCACTGAGTAGGCAAGCATCAGTTCAAATCTAGAACTTTGTAACTTCATCTTGACAATTTCAGAGGCTCAGAGAAGAGGGGTCAGGGAAGGTTAGTGCTGGATGAAGTAGGTTCAGATGAATGTGTGTTTGATTGAGAGGCTGCTTGGACATGTGAGCCATTGCAAGTGTTGTGCCAAAGTGATGCTGGTGGTGAGTTCTGATAAGGTGCTTTTGCTTCCAGAACTGTGATCAACAGACGTAGTTCTCTAGAGATGGAAGATGCAAAACACACACTTATTGAAAGTTTATTCATGCTAGGTAGTTACTGAACTGTACAATTCTCCATGTGCACTTTCATTACCTTCATAGAACAACTGAAAAAGGTAGATATTATTATTCCTATGTTGCAATTGGAGTCCTGGTGTGGTGCTGTGGTTAATGCAGCGGACTGCAAGGTCTGTTTGAACCGTAAATCCACCAGTTCAGACAACCCAGCCGCTCTTCAGAAATCCTAAACAGGGTATCTATAGGTCAGAACTGACTCGATGGCAGGTAACAACAACAACAGTGTTTTAAATAAGGAGCCCTGGGGGTGCAATGGTTAAGTTCTCATTGACTAACCAATAGGAGTCCTGGTGTAGCGCTGGAGGATAACCAGTGGACTGCTAACCGCAAGGTCTGTGGTTCAAACTCACCAGCTGCTCCTCAGAAACCTGACATGGGGTCGCTGTGAGTTGGAACTGACTTAACAGCACTTAACAACAACAACAACTGAAAGGTTGGCAATTTGAACTCACCCAAAGACTCTGCTGGAAAAAAACATACTGATTTGCTCCCATAAAGGTTGTTGTTTGCATAGGGTTTCCAAGGGGTGGGCTGGTGAGCTTGAACCACCAACCTTGAGGTTCAAACCGAACCTTGCAGTCCAGCACATTTACTTGCAGCACCACACCAGGACTCCAAAAAGATTACGGCCTTGAAAAATCTGTGGTCCAATTCTACACTGTCACGTTGAGTAACTATGGGTGAAATCCACTGGACAGGCTCTAACAGCAGCATCTTACAGATGAAACGAAGACTCAGATGACTGATCTACTAGTTTGCCCACTAGTAAAGAAGGTTGAGACCAATTTGTAGCACGCACTACTTGATCCCATTCCAAACACAGGCTCGTTCCCATAGTCCATTCTGCCTGGAGGAAAGGTATCCTTCCTGTCTTTAAAACCAGTATAGAACCAGATGTGTCTTTTCTTACCACTTTAATATCTCTTATTACAGTTTTCTTTCTTCCTTTCAAATCCTACTAAAACAGTTCTGGAAAACTTACAAGAATAGCATAGGCCAACATTTCTTTCTCTCTCTCTCCTGTTTCCTACTGCTTTCCGTCTCTTAAGAACATTTAAAAATGTTTTCCTCATTCCCATCCCCCAAAGTGAAAGTTGCTGTCTTTTGGTTAACTCAGAACTGCAGGGATAAATTCTTGGGAAAGTCATGTGCTTTTTATTATTATGTTGTTGATTCATGGTCTTGAAACACATTTATATTGTTAGGCTATTCATGGAATAAAGCATTCAGATGAAAAAACAAACCAGTGAATTTGGTAGCTGTCTTGAGGAGACAAAGAGAAGTTGCCTAGTGAGAAGCACATTTAACTCTTCTGTCTCATTTCCTAATTCGGAAGCTCTGCTAACCACCACAGAGGGTTGAAATGGGTCCCAGCTTCTCCATGTGACGTGGAGACTCTTGTCAGTTTGTTCCCTTTATATACTGACATGGAGACTCTTGTCAGTATTACAAAGGCAACAAGTTGCTGAGAGTTCCAGGAATCACATACAAGGCGAAGAAAGTCAATACTGATGGCGCACTGGTTAAAGCACTCAGCTGCAAACTCAAAAGTTGATGGTTTGAACCCACCAGCTGTTCTGTAAGAGGAAGATGTAGCAGATAGCTTCTGTGAAAAAATGGTAGTTTCGGAAAGTCCACAAGGTAGTTCTTCTCTGGCCTTCCTATTGGGTCACTGGAGGACTCATCTGCAGCTGGATCTTTTTTAACAGCGTTTTTTTTTTGTTGTTGTTGTTGTTTGTTTGTTTTTTAAATCACGAACCCTCTCCAATATTCCATTTCAAACTCCTTATTGGGGAGTATGTTCTTCTGGATTGAGGGGCTAGTAGCTATGAAGTAGTATAAACAAGGACATCACAACTATGGGCTGGCAAGATAGGCACAACTTGGGAGCTTGTTAGAAATGAGAATCACCCACCTGCCCAACCTGACAATCAGGATGTGCATTTTAATGAGATTTCTAGGAAAATTCTCATAAACATTAAAATTTGAGACGCAGTGTTGTGATAGCTGTGTTGCATTACCCAATAAGCAGGACTGTGGTTGTTGTGTGCTGTTGAATTGGTTCCCATTCAAAGAGGACCTATGTAGGGTTTCTGAAGCTGTAAATCTTTAGGGGAACAGAAAGTCTCATCTTTCTCCTCTGGAGCTGCTGGTGGATTCAAACTGCTGACTTTGTGGTTAGCAGCCCAACATATAATCCGCTATGCCACGGGATCTCCTAATAGGCAAGGTAAACATGGTATTACAGTTACTTGTGCTTTCTTACTAATCTGTAATGAACAATATCACATTTTTTCAACACATCCAACATTCTGTTTCTACCCATGGCTGTC
>NW_006408669.1:5761317-5779680 GCF_000296735.1 Chrysochloris asiatica
GTCTGACAGCATCTTTTTACAGTATAAAATTTTCTTCACATTTATTGTCTCTGACAAGAACAGAGTAGTCAGAAGCAAGAGCTTATTTGTGTTTATTTACTAATCAGTTGTGAACAATTTTCCATCTGTAGTATCTGATGAAACAAATATGAAATTGTTCACTACCAAGTAGTAAGCAAGCACAAGTAAGGCTCTGCTTACCTTGCATATTAGGTGTCATAGTTATCTAATGCTTCTATAACATAAGTATGACAAGTGGATGGCTTTAACAACCAGAAATGTTTTTTCTCACGGTTTAAGAGGCTAGAAGTCTTAATTTAGTGTGTGCTGATTCTTAGGGAAGCTTTCTCTCTGTTGGTCTGGGGAAAGGTCTTTGTCTCCTTTCAGCAATGGTAGACCTGGCCTTCCTTGGGGATCTCCATGTGTCTTTCAATAATCTTCCCATGGATCTAGGCATTTCACAGTACAGGGACCCCAGGTCCAAACGACACATTCCACTCCTGACTCTTCAATTTTGGTGTAGCAGGTCTGTCTGAGAAGGAGCTCTTGTAGCGTAGTGGTTACGAGTTGAGCTGCTAACCTCAAGGCCATCAGTTTGAAACAACCAGCTGCTCTGCTGGAGAAAGAGGAGGCTTTCTGCTCCTGTACAGATTTACAGCCTCGGAAACCCTATTTGGGGTCATTATGAATCATAACCGACTCCACCGCACGTACCACCACCAGGTCTCTCTGAGAGCCCTGGTATGGTGCTTGAGGATAAGCACTGGTCTGTTTACTGAAAGGTTGGCAGTTCAAACCCACCAGCTGCTCCTCAGAAACCCTATACAGGCTACTGTGAGTCATCAGAGACTTGATGAGCCACAACAACAACAAAAGGTCCTTCTGAGCTTTGCTCATTTCTCTCTCCTTTTATACCTTAAACCAGATTGACTTAAGGTACAATGGAATGCCATAGAATGCATTTGGCCTCATTATCATCATGGTAGTGGTGGTAGTGCACCATGGAGTCAGCTCTGATTCATAGCAATCCTGCAAATCTTTACAGGAATAGAAAGCCTCATCTTTCTCCCGCGGAGTAGCTGATAGATTCAAACTGCTAACCTTGTAACTACCATGTTACCAGAGCTCCTTCATTAATATCATAGATGTGAGGATTTACAACCAGAAGAGAATTACATTAGATTAGAGGGGTTCACATTGGCCCATATCATGGGTGTAACTGCATCATAGAGGTGATAACTAAACATTCACTGCTAACCCACTGAGAATCCTGGACTAGTACAATTGACTCAAAATCTTAACGATCACATTGGGCACGCCACCCTCAGTTAGGCATTTTATTTAGGCTTATTTCATGTTCTTGTTATTGTGTTTGTTGTTAGCTACCAGTGAATCAACCCCTGACTTATGGAAACTCATGACTTGGGGCACAATGGAATGAAACCTTTCTAGTACCTGTATCATCCCCATGAATAACCCATAGGGTTTTCATTGACTGATTTTTGTTAGTGGATTGTGGACCCTTTCTTCCGAGTCTGTCAGAGTCTGAAAGCTCTGCTGAAAGCCATTTAGCACCATAGCAGCACGAGAGCCTCTACTGGGAGATGGCTGGTTGCTGTCCCGGAAGTAAACCCATGGGAGTCCTGGGGTGGTGGTGTGGGTTAATGTGCTGGACATGCAAAGTTGGTTTGAAGTGCAAGGTTGGCGGTTCAAACTCACTAGCTACTCCTCGGAAACCCTATACAGGGTTGCTATGGGTTAGAATTGACTCAACAGTACTTAACAACAGCAAACTAATCAGAGCAGTTGAAGTCAGGATATTGGCTACCCTAATGGAGGGAGTGGAGTCCTGGTGTGGTGCTGTGGGTAAATGCACCAGACTGCAAAGCCATTTGAACCTCCAAGTCAGTGGTTCAAGCTCGCCAGCTGCTCCTCGGAAACCCTATACAAGGTTGCTATGGGTCGGAACCGACTTGGCACTTCACAACAACAACAAATGTCAAAAGTACAGGGAAATTGGAGTGTTGATAATGTCATGTTTCTTGATCTTGGCATTGATTGCACAAGTGTGTTGTCTTGGTGGAAATTGATCTGGGCACATATACGAGAGGTTTTCACAAAGTTCATAGGAAAATGGAACTAAAAGATAATGGAAAATTTCCACAAAATGTGAAGCCCTCTGATGCATATGCACTTAGTCTTAATGAAACGTTTTTAAACATGTTGGCAAGTAATTCCAATCTTAGGGCAAATTGAAAACACTATCTAGGCCAGCATTATGTGTCTAAATAAAGTCCATCTGTATGCTAAATTGAGCCCTGAACATCACTTGTTCATACAATTTGGAGGATTTAACATGGAAAGAAAATGCTAATTTTTTAGCTCTCTGTCAAAGAAGTAACACCAGATACATTTCCAGGGCACACAATCATAAGCAGAAGAAGGAGGCTTCAAAAACTTCGTGGAAAAAATCCATTATTTTTTATTCAATTTTCCCATGAAATTTTGAAGTCCCCTTGTATAGTATCATGGAATATGGCCATGGCCAGATATATTTTCTGGTCTCAAACATGCCCTTCTCACACCCACCTATGAGACACTGCATTCTCTGAGTTTCTAGATGCTTCCTTTTCTCAACCATTATTGGGGCCTCCAATTCTTGCTTCACTGAGTTTCCCCTTTTTGTAAATCAGGTCTCATGTTTTCTCTCACTGAGCTTAAAGTACCTCAGCTCTGGGGGCAAAATGAAGTCAGTGCCAGAGAGTAGAAAACAGACATATGAGACAGCAGGGTTCAAATATCACCATTGAAACTAACTAGCTGAGAATTTGGTCAAGTTATTTGACCAGGGTGAGTCTTTACTTTCTCATTTAAGTGACAGCAAAGTACATACTTGTCTCTTGTACTTTGGATGTGTTACCAAGATGTCCCTGAAGATGGACAACATGCTTGGTACAGTATGTTGCTTTTGTGTGCCATTGAGTCATGTGCTGGACTTCAAGGACTGTTTGAATGGCTAAGAGCCAACTGTGTAACAGAATATATATAAAAAATTAAAACACGTTCTCGAGAGTCAAAATTCCACCTTGACTGTATCCCACCTGAATTTTTAGACCATTTTAACAACAGATTTGACCCATTGAACACTAATGATCAAAGACCAGCAGAGTATAGAATGACATCAAGAATATCATATATGAAGAAAGCAAAAGGTCATTAAAAAGACAGGAAAGAAAGACAAGACCAAAATGAATGTCAGAAGAAACTCTGAAACTTGCTCTTGAGTATACAATAACTAAAGTGAATTGAAGAAATGATGACATAAAAGTTATAGTCAGGTTTATGTTTATTTTTTCTTGAAATCTACTTTATTTCCTCTGCATTCGGAAATGCTGTACTTACATTATTCCCTCTTTTACTTTATTTATTTATTTGGTTGTTGTTGTAACTGTATCTCTGGTTCATAGGTCTATTTTTCTTTGATTATTTCCATATCTGACTTCAGTGTAGGTGACACTTTCAGGCATATTGGTTTCAGGTTGTTGTCTGCTGTCGTTGCTTCTCTGTCCAGAGAACACCCATTAGAGATTTTTGTAAGGTTGGTCTGATTTTCACAAGTTCTTTTACTTTCTATTGATCTGAAATTGACCTAATTTTGCCATCATATTTGATGGACAGGTTTGCTGGATAGAGGATTCTTGGTTGGCAATTTCTTTCTTTCAGAGTTTTTACATGTGCCATTCTGTTGTCTTCTTGCCTGTATGGCTTCTACTGAGAAATCAGAGCTTTGCCTTACTAGTTCTCCTTTGTGGGCAGCTTTTTGCTTTTTCCTGAATAGCTCTCAGGAGTCTTTCCTTATCTTTGGCTTGGAAAAGTTTGATTATAGTATGTGTTGAAAAGTTTGATTATAGTATGTTTTTCTTTTGGGAGTCTACCCTGTTTGGAGTTTGTTCAACTACTTGAATGATTATCATCAGTTTCGACTCATAACAACCTTGCACTGGGTTTCTGAGGAGTGGCTGATGGGTTTGAACTGTCAACCTTGCAGTTAGCGCTTATCCTATAGCTCCACACCAGGACTCCTTTCTATTGATAGTGTCCCACATAAATCTTAGGTTTTCTTCAGACTTTTTTCTAATTGTTCCACTACCCACAGAATATTTAGAAGTTTTTCTTTAAGCTCAGTCATTTGCTCTTCTGTTGCTTCAATTCTACTTCTTTGCCCTTTCAGTGTATTATCTATTTCAGATGTATTAGTGTTAATCTTCTGGCTTTCTGATTGCTTCTTTCATATGATTCCATTTTTTTTTTTGTCAGTTAGTTTGTTTCCTGAATTCTTCTGAAGTTTTGTCTTTGTTTTCCTTGAATTCATCTGCAGTTTCCTCAATCATTCTTTCAAGTTGTCAAAGCTACTTTATTAGAATACTTTTAAATTCCTTATAAGGTAGTTCTAATACCATTTCTGGTGTTATATCTTCTAACTCTATATTTTGGTCACTTGTTTGAGACACTGTCTTGTTTCTTCTTGTTAACTGAAATAGTCTGTTTTCTCTGAGATACTGTGTGCTCTCAGGTAATATCCACTTGTCTCCTGGTGGATGTGATAGAGACAGAATGTGTGAACGCAGTTAGTTCTCTGTTCACTGTTTGTGTAGCATAGTTCAGGGAGGGTTCTACATACCTCCAGAAGCAAGGGTGTGGTGTCTGGTAAAACAGAGGCTATGCAGGACGGAGTGCCACTGACCACTGGACTGGAGAGGTTTAGGACTGGCCCCTCTGCTACCAGGAGAGCATGGGCACAAAGGAAAACTGTACCCCCTTGATGACAACCTCCAGCAGCATCCTGTGCCTGCAGGCCACTATCTTGACAGCTACTCACAAAAAACCAAGATGGCTGCACCATTCCACACCAACCCACAATCCAACTGTTTGTCTTCTCTCTGGATGCTCCTGTTCAGCTTCCTCTTTCAGTTAGCATTCATTCCATCTCTTGGCCCTATCGCCGAGGCTCCAAGTCACAGGATCATCATGTATATTTGTTTCACTCACTCTCCCGTGTCTGGTGCAGAGGGTCTGCTCAGTGCATCTGCCTACTCTACCATCTTACCGCTAGGGAGCGCCTTTCAAGGATTACTTGGATATACAATCAATTCTTATGGAAGGAGCAGTCAAGAAACTGGGCACATCTGTTGAAAAAGACCTTTTTAAAGTGTTAAAAATGAAAGATGTCACTCTGAGAACTAAGCTGCGCTGGACTCAAAACATGGTATTTTCAATGGCCTCATCTGCATGTGAAAGCTGGACAACAGATAAAAGGAAGGGTGTAGAAGAATTGAGGCATTTGAGTTCAGATGCTGAGGAAGCATGTTGAAAGTACCATGAACTGCCAGAAGAACAAACAAATCTGTCTTGGAAGAAGTGCAGTCAGAGGCTCCTTAGAAGACAGATTGGTGAGACTCCATCTCCTGCATTTGGACATGTTTTCAGGAAGAACCAATCCCTGAAGTGGGATAGCATGCTTGGTGAAATGGAGTGTTGGCAACCACAGAAAGACTTCAAATGAGATGGATTTTCACAGTAGCTGCAACAATCATGTTTGGTGCCATGATGCACAGGGTGGCTCTGTCTTGATGGCACCTAACCACAACATTTAAAAATTAAAGATTTAACATAAAAGCTTACGATTCCTGGCTTCTCTAGAAAAACGGAAAGATCAGGCAACATTGAGATGAAATCATGTTCTCTCTCACAAGACAACAAGCAGCTGGAGATAAGCAGGATTTCCCTCTACAGTCTGTCACAATCCCCCCACTCCTCCATACTGTAGCCTATCGACCATTGTCTCTAATCAACACATTTGCAGCTAACAAGCAGGACGTAAAATCTTTCTTATGACTCACTTGCTTCCCTCATTTATGTTACTCCGCTGGCCCTCAAAAATATTTGATTTTGAGATTCCCTCCTCTGAGCCAGAGGATTCTCTACATAATTGTCAGCCTCAAAAATTTGAGGCTAAGTATAATATTTAAACAACAAAACAAAAACAAAAATATTCAACCATTTCTTAAGAACGGAAGTTTTCATAACCCTCACCGGTCACAGTTTGACTTTGGGGATGCTACGTCACTGGTTAAGTAAACTTGTATTTGTCAAAGTTATTGCACATGGAAGCAGATTTGGCTTTTAAAGCAGACGTATCTCTTTTCCTGGTTTTGGCATAAGTAGGTGTTTGTGTAGGGGGCTTGTGAAATCTTCTTTCCCAAGGTCATAATCTTCTGTTGAGCCCCTCTCTCCAGCACCTCACCTTCATAAAACCACTTGGCTTCCAATGAAATGCTAAACCCTCTGAGAGAGATAACATGGGTATGGAATGATCCCCTGAGGTGATACAAGTTGAAGCTAAGTTTAAATAAGATTTTGATTAATGATTCTAAGTTAATGAGGGAAAGCTACAGGCCAAATTTTGTTAACCCAAGATTGATACCAATGAGGACAGACTTAAAAATCCCCAAATACATCCCCATTGCGTTTATTTTGACTCACAGTGTCTCAATAGTAGAGTAGAATTACCCCATAGGCTTCAAAGTTTGTAATCTTTCTGAAAGCAGACCAGTATATATTTCTTCTGTGGAGTGGCTACTGGATTCAAATCAGCAACATTTTGATAAGCAATTAAGTGCTGAACCACTGCACCACCATGGTAGACTTGCCTTTCCCTAAAACTTTCTGGTAGTAAGAGACTAAATTTGAAGCCAAAATTATTATTGAAAAAACAAACTTGTAAACTTTGAGTCATTTCTGATTCTTAGTGACCTCCTGTGTGTCAGAGAAGAACAAGGCTCCATAGATTTTTCTGTGGTTGATTTTTTTGGAGCCAGATTACCAGGTTTTTAATTCTAGGGTCTTGTGGGTAGATTTGAACTTCAGATCTTTTTATTAACTGAGTGTTAACCATTCACACTAGGGACTCTGGTTTTGTTGTTAAGGGGGCTGAAAATCTGATTCTTGATTACAGGATGGAGACCATCCATTCCGACTCTGTAACATACTAATTAGTTTAGGTAACATCGCGATAACAAAAGCCATAACTAACAAAACTAATGGATATGGAGGGACTTAAGGCAAGATGGCCCCCTAGGCAGATGCACTACATGGACACTTGACAATAAAGATACAAGATATCAAAAGAAACAGACACAGGTGAATACCATGGAACTATGAACTTTAGAGGAAAGGTTAGAGAAGCGGATAGAATGCTTGCTTGGAGGAATAGCTCAGCAGGGAGGGCGAGAGAGGGACACTGACTGGTGAGTGGCTGGCAGGATGCATGGCAACCATATTGAACAGCTGTGAGCAGCTTTGGTGACAAAGTGTGATAGAGTGGAGAACAGAGTCACACAGGCAACTACAAAGGTACAATTCCTTCTTTTTTTGCATGTTCCCCTGGTGACCAGAGAAGCGACCAACTCCCACCCTCATCCAGACCCTGCTCTTAAAGGAGTTTGGAGCTACAGGGTTGAAAATGATGCCAGTGTGAAATGGGGGGCCAGCTGTGCTGTTTTGGGACATTGCTTTGGTGTCTGGATTCAGGCAGGCTTGGCTCACAGAGCCACCAGACCAGCGTGTAATCAGTCATCCTGCTCCAAGCTGCCTGTGGTTCTAACAAACATTGAAAGCAGCTTCACCAAGGGCCTCCATGGACTTCTGGATTGAGGGCCCGGCATGTAGACAATACCTAGGCCAACAGGAACTCTATCTAGCGCCAGGAACTCTGCTGTCATATCTCTCCCACACCCACCTCATGAGCTCTGCGGCTTGCAGGAGCCCTCAAAAATGTTCTTCTCTTTGGCTCCTACAGTTGCACTGTATTGTTTTTTCGTTTTGTTTTTAGGTTTGGCCTTTCTTTTTATTGTTTATTGTGTTTGTTTGTTTATTCTTTCTTTTCCTTCTTCTCTTTCCATTGCCTTGAATTTTATCCTTTCTAGCTCTGCTTTTGTTTTTCCTTCTTTTCTTCTGTTTCTCATTTCTCCTCTTCTTTTTCCCCCCTTTTGATCTTTTTTTTTTAGTACTCTCTATTCTCTTTCTCTTTTCATCTTCCCTCTCCCTATTTTTCTAAGGGTTAGTTTTTAGTTATTTCTTTTTCTCTCCTGTGACTCTATTTTCCTATCCCTTTTGTCTTTTTAGTTAGTATATTCTTTTTTTTTTTTTTTTCTTCTGATCGCTGCCTGATTTAAATTCTTTTTTCTCTTTTATAATTTTCTTTTCTCATTGTTGGTTATTTGCTTGCTTATTCTGTTTTGCTTCCTAGTAGGTGTGTATGTGTATGTGTGTGTGTGTTTTGTCCTCTTTTCCACCCAATAGTAGTCAGTGACCAGACCCATACATCCCAGCCACAACTGTACCCTCTGTAGCTACAGCTCCACCCACTGAGCAAGAGCCAATATTAGCTCCTGTACCACCTGATCAATGATAGACAGCAGTCAACATCAGCAAGACCCTCCCTAAACTGAGGCGCACCAATGGCAAATGGAGAACAATATATATGCTTCTATTCTCTAACTACAATCCCAGGAGACAGTTGGTGACAGCTTAAGAACACATCAATATGCAATCATCAATTAATTATAAATATGAAACTACTAACATCTAGAAAGATGAGAAGATAAGCATACAAGAAGCTGAATGAACCCCAAACAGGATAGATCCCCAAAGAAAATCATGTCATAATCAAACTTTCCAAAGTCAACGATATGAAAAGAATCTTGAGAGTTGCTCAGAAACAATGAAAACTGACCTAAAAAGGGGAGCCAATAACACGAAGCTCAGGTTTCTCAACAGAAACCCTGCAGACAAGAAGGCAGTTGAATGACATATACAATACCACTTATAGTAGCCTCCAAAAAGGTGAAATCCTTGGAAATATATCTAAGTAGACAAACAAAAGACCTATTCAAAGAAAACTACAAAACAGTACTACAAGAACCCAAAAGAGATCTACAGAAATGGAGGAATGCATCATGTTCGTGGATAGGAAGACTTAACATTGTGAAAATGTCAATACTACCCAAAGTAATCTACAGATATAAAGCAATCCCAATCCACATTCCAACATCACTTCTTAAAGAGAGAAAAAATTAATCAGTAACATTTTATGGAAAGGAAAGAGATCCTGGATCAAAGAATTATTTTAAAAGAAGAACAAAGTAGAAGGCCTCTCACTTTCTGATCTCAAAACCTGCTACCCAGCCACAGGGGTCAAAACAGCCTGGTACTGGTACAGTGAAAGACAGAGAGATCAATGGATCAGAATTGAGAACCCAGAAGTAATTCTATCGACCCCAGTCAAATGCATTCCATGAGAAAGGGACAGTCTCATCAGCAAATGGTGTTGGCAAAATCGGAAATCCATTTGCACACAAAAGAAACAAGACCCATATCTCAGACCATACGCAAAAATGAAATCCCTGTGAACTACAGACCTACAAGTAAAGCCTAGATTATTAAGATAACGAATGAAACAACAGGGACAAACTTAGGGGCTCTGATACATGGCATAAATACCATGTATCAAACAAAACTGAAAACACACAAACAGAAGACAAACTATATCACTGGGATCTTCTAAAAATTAGACACTTATGTGCATCAAAGGATTTCATCAAAAGATGAAAAAGAGAACCCACAGGCTGGAAAAAAAATTGTTTGGCAAGGACAGATCAGACAAAGGACTGTTGTTGTTGTTGTTGTGAAGGGCCACTGAGGCAGTTCCAACCCACAGAGACCCAGTATAGGTTCCTAAGGGGTGGCTGGTGAGCTTGAACCACCGACCTTTCGGTTGAAACCAACTTTGCAGTCCAGCGCAAAAACCCATTTCTCAATAAAATGTGCAGGGGACATGAATAGTAGACACTTCACCAAAGAAGACTTTCAGGCGGCCAACAAACATCTGAAGAAATGCTCATGATTATTAGCCATTGTTGTTGTTGTAGTTAAGTGCTGTCAAGTTGGTTCTGACCCATAGCAGCCCTGTGTGGGTTTTCTGAGCAGTGGCTGGTGAGTTTGAACCACAACCTTGCAGTTCAAACTGGGTTTACACATGCTTATCCTACAGCTCTGTACTAGGACTCCCTCATTAGCATTGTTATTGTTGTTAAGTGCCGTGGAGTTGGTTCCGACCCATAGCGACCCTGTACAGGGTTTCCGAGGCTGTAAATCTTTACAGGAGAAGAAAGCCTCATCATTCTCCCGTGGAGCGGCTGATAGTTTCGAACTGCTGACCTTAAGGTTTGCAGCCCGATTCGTAACCACTTTGCTACCAGAGCTCCATTCATTCAAAGCAGCAATGAGCTATCATCTAAATGAAGCATTAACAGCAAAGTTCAAAAAGGCCGAAAATAACAAATGCTGGTGAGTGTGTGGAGAGACTGGGACCCTCCTACACTGCTGGTGGGATTGCAAAATGGTCAACCTTTGTGGAAAATGGTATGGAGCTTTCTCAGAAAATTGGAAATAAATACCATATGACCCATATGACCTCTACTTGATATATATATCTTCAAGAAACACAGTCTGTGACAAAGTTAGACTATCACTATAGCAACAAGATGGAGACAGCCTAAATGTCCATCAACAGAAGATTGGTTAAACACATTTTGGTTCATATACAAAATAGAATAAATAATACACAATGTTGATGATCATCTATGAAACACCTCACAACATGGATGAACCTGGAGGACGCTTTGCTGAATGAAATGTCAATCACAAGTAGAAAAATATTATAAGAGACCACTGTTACAAAAAGTTAGGAAAAGATTTTCTTGCTAAATGAAACATTCTATGATGGTTACTGGAGTCCTGGTGTGGCACTGTGGGTTAGTGCACCAGACTACAAAGCCATTTGAACTGAAAGGTTGGTGGTTCAAGCTCACCAGCTGCTCCTCGGAAACCCTATAAAGGGCCGGAACTGTGGGATGTGGGATGTGGAATTATTCTTGGGCTCTGGGTAGACACATGTTAACATGGCTGGCAGAACAGGCATATACAAAAGGGAGGTTGACAAAAGAAAGGTAGCAGGAGACACAGCGAGGTGTGCAAGTGTTAAAGGAAATAGAGGTAAATACTGGTAACTACTAACTGCTATCTGGAATCCTGGAACCACCAACCTTGGGATTGCAAATCACAGTGTAGGCAGTTCAAACCCACCAGCTGCTCTTTGGAACCCTATACAGGGTTGTTATGAGTCAGAACCAACTCCACAACATTAAACAACAACTGTTAACTGTTACCTGGAATCCTGGTGTGGCACTGTAGGATGAGCACTGGACTGCAAGATCAGTCTGAACCACAAGGTTAAATAAATCAATCAAATAAAAGCTAAAATATATGTATATAACTCCCCAAACTAGATGATGTATTTCACATCATTTCAAAACATGAAAATTCCCATTTTGCAGATTAGGATATTGAAGCAAAGTGCCTGAGTTGCCAAGTTAGGGCTCTAACCCAAGTTGTCTAATGCCAAAGGCCTTTTAAAAACCACAATCAATTGCATCACTCCCATTAAAACAAGGGTTTGGAGCGGACCCTTGGTGCCAGCTCCCCTTGCCCACCTTTCCGTCAGGATGATAAAATCATGGGAGTGACAGAGTCTCCAGCTGGTGAGCTTTTTGCCCGGCTCCCCTTGTCAAATGGCGTCACATGGAAAGTATGAGGTGTTGCCACACAAACAATTGGCCACCCAGAAGGAGAACTTGTTTGCTTGTGGCGTTATAGGCGAGTTCCTCTGGATTCTCGGCGCGACTCTTTACTAGAAAATGCCTTTGGTATATTTTCTTGTCCCAAAAGATGGCTGCTAAAGTTATCTGTGTGAGGAATGTGACAGAATTCAGAACTTTAAGCATTTAGTATGGAAATAAACAGCAAAGCTGATTATCTCTACTGAAGCTTAAATAGAACCATATGAAGCCTTCAGCCTTCCTCCTCCTCCCCCAACCATTCCCATCTCACCTCTTATGAAAGATCGACTATCTTTGGAGCATCTATTACAACAGAGCTCCCCCCACCATTGAGACTTGGTCCTCATACTTCCAGCTATGTTCTGCCAGTCAGCATATGCCTCCAACCCTTTCCCAAATGTCTCTCGGACAGAGAAACCCTAAACACATTTCCGTCAAACCTCCTTCATAAATTTCAAAAAGTGTATATATTTTCAGGATGATTAGGATTCATTTGTGCTTTGCTCCTCAAAGTTCTCTTTTGCAAGAGCCATTTGATGTCAAGCAAGTCTCTTTATTCCCCTCCCACCCCAATAACTCTTTTATCTTCCAACCAGGAAGTTGCATTTTGCCAGCCGACTATGAACTGTAACCACAGAAAGTTGGAGTTTGGTTCAAAGCTGAGGACTCATGAGGCTTGAATATGTTTTAACCTTGGCAGAAGGCGTTTCACTCATTTCGGGGTGGGGGCGGGGGGCCTGTGTCCACAAGGGCTGATGGACGCAGCTGTGTTATTGGTGACATGGTCTGAGGTATGTGTGAAGAAAGTAGGCTATTTTGGAAGGTACTATGCAGGGCTGCAAAGAGAGGTCCATTTCATTTTCCGTTCAGATACAGTTGTGGAAAAAACTGGCCACGCAGCTCTTGTTCCTTCTTTTATGTCTTCTTGTGTTAAAAGAAGAGTCACTATTGGTTTTCTTATTTAGAGAAAAGGAAAGTTAACCCGTCTGTGTGTTTCCTATAAACACTCAAAGTCTTAGTTTTGAGTCTCTCTTTTTCATCATCCATATAAATTTCCTTATGCCTCATTATTCATCCATCCAAGATCTAGGACAGTGGGGTTCCTTCAACATACTTGTGCTTTTATGTGCTCTTCAAAATACCTTTTCTTCTTCCCCTCAAATCCTCCTGGAAAATGTCCTATTACTTTACTCAGGCTTGTTCTTCAGTGTCATTGATTGTGTGTAACCCAGAGCCACTGCCTTCAAGTTGATTCTGGCTCATCGTGACCCTGAAGGACCCTCACAGGGCTTTCAAGACTAAATCTTTCCAGAGGCAGACTGCCACCTTTTGGTTAGTGACCGGGCACTTAACCAATCTACCATGAGAACTCCTTTATTTTGTGTGAAGGCTTCCATTAAAATCCTTTCGATCTCTATTTATATCATCTCTATTTAGCTTTCTGTCTATCTTTCATGACAGAACTTCCACGACACTGTAGGATAGACTTAGTCACCCCCCTCGGTTTCATTTCCCTGCTTTGTATTGGCTTCTATGACAGCACCTTTCATGGGATTCGAATCCTTTAAAAGTCTATTTAGCCTTCTTGATCAACGCTGTCCATTAGAACTTTCTGCAAATGATCTCTACCTGTGTTGGCCACTAGTCACATGAATGTCCTGTAGGATTAGCACTGGGCTGCTAACCACAAGGTGAGCAGTTCAAACCCACTAACCACTCTTCGGAAGTCCTTTCAGGGTCATTGTGAGTTAGAATTGACTCCAGTGCACTTTTCAATAACAACAACATAAACCACGTGGTTGGTGGTTCAAAGCCACCAAATGGTCCCTTGAAAACCCTATGGATGGTCGCTATGAGTCGGAACCCACTCGACATCACTTAACAATTGCCACATTTATCTACTGAGCACTTGACATGTGATTGGTATGCCCGAAGAACTGAATTGTTAACCTTAATTCATTTAAATTTAAATAGCTGCATATGGCATATGGATACTGTATAAATAGCTCAGATCTAGACTGTGATCTTCCTGAGGACAAAGGGCCACAAATTATTTCTAGGGCTTGACACAATGTCTGTCACATAGTAGGGGCTTAGTAAAAACTTTGCTGAGTTCAATTATTCCTAAACTTAAGACAATACGCCTACCAAATGGATATTACTGAGTCTGGTAATTTATTCTTTATACATAGAAACAAAACAAAACAAGGACAGCGGCAACAGTAGTGAGATACAGAGAAGTTAAATGATGGAGACAGGATACGAAACACAATCTGTTTGAAATAAATTTTCCATACTTTCTGTTTCCACTAGCTGTGTTTTTTTGGTACCTGTGAGTAAATTTGTATGTAAGTGTCTGCACATGAAAGATAGGAGGTGGTAACATTTTATAGAAGAGCTAATTGTCTCATACAATTAGACGTGCAGAGACTTGCTCGTATAAAGAGCAATAGAAAGGAAAAAGAAAAAAAAAAAGGAAAAAGTTGGCACATTGCTTGTACATCTTTAGTACTGTGCACATACTTAAAGGATATATTGGCTAAATGGATCTCTTTTATAAGAGAAGGAGTGTATCATAAAAGAAAGGTTATAAGAGCCAACAAATTGGGCAGCTGGCATGCAATTTACGATCGTTAACTTTCCCAGTGTTGATGGCCTCA
The DNA here is from genome assembly GCF_000296735.1 of Chrysochloris asiatica. NCBI lineage: Eukaryota > Metazoa > Chordata > Mammalia > Afrosoricida > Chrysochloridae > Chrysochloris > Chrysochloris asiatica. The sequence goes on from NW_006408669.1 coordinate 5,775,716, forward strand.
GTTTTGGCAGCTGGAGAATCAAAATGGTGGAGGTAATGCTGCCACCTACTGCTGATTATTCAGTGAAACGGTTGTTCATGATTTTACAACCCCACTGCCAGAGAAGGAATTCCTACAGGAGTATAAAAACATTCCAGGCTCTGAGGGGAATCACAGTTACATCTCCTTTTAATTTCTAATCATTAGCTAGCAATACACACTAAAATTAGTTCCCAAAATCATTCTGTAGTTTAAAACAAAACATAAAATGCTTCAAAAACTTTCCTCTTTGCACACACACGTCATCATCAGGAGTGTTTGAATGGCTTCTTCTCTTTCTTTTCCTTTACTTTCTTCTGCCCCTCCTCCCCACTTAGCGGGACTGCCTACTGATGATATATTATCATCCAATACTATATTTGGTTGACCTTCCTCTGATTCACTTTCTTTTGATAAATGACTGTACTAGGCTGTAATCCAATGGGACTAAACATAATTAGGCTCTCAATCCAATATTGTAGACTTTTCCTTCCTTGTTTGCTTCAAAATTGTGTCTAGGTCAGTGTTTCAAGTTTGGTCAAAATTTGGCTTTTGTGACATTGCTGAGTCAGATATGCCCAAATGAAGCTCCAGTTACAACCAGCTGAGGTAGATTAACCAGCAGACATGGGCCAGAACTCATGTTTCTACTTGATGAACCATAGCACTTAGAAGGCAATATGGACTGTGAGGTTGTCATATTTGATTGGTTACACTGGGGTCTAGCTGGGGACTTTAAAGGGCAAAACACATTGTGTATCCCTTAGTCCTTATATACTTAGATGATTAGGGTAAAGGAAGCAAAGTGAATCTTGAGAAGTCGATTATGAAAGCAAAAGAACTCTTCCTACTCTCACATAGAGATGGGATCTTCAATAGGCTTTTAGTGCTGCTTGGTAGGAAGCTCATCATCATTCCAATCCCCTTCTGATACCCCAGCCAGCCACCCAGTTGCTTTACTGTGTCAAAGGAGCTGATCAGAACAAGTCTTTGTGACCGTCTTCACTCTCGGTGCCATGCTTGAGTCCATCTGCATAGCCACTGGGTCAATTCAATTCATTGAGGATCTTTCTCTTATTCATGAACTATTTGCTTGACCATACATGATGTCCTTCTCTAGGGACTGGTCCCTCCTGATGGTATGGCCAAAGTACGTCCGATAAAGTCTTGTCGTCTTCAATTCTAAGAAACATTCTGGCCATACTGCTCTCAAGACAGATTTGTTTGGTCTTCTGACATTTCATGATATGTTTTTGTTACTGTTGTTAAGCGCTGACAAGTTGGTTTTTGTAAGTGATGATACCAGACATTTACTCCATTCCTAAAGAACTGAGGGTTCTGGGAACTTAACCATGTCAACGCAGTCTTTTTTACTTAATTAACTGAAAAAGAATGGGTGCCCTTTAAAGATTGTTTTAAGATTAGAAAAGAAAAATAAGTCAGAAGGAGCCAAATTAGGACCCTCAGGTGGATGCCTAGTGATCTCTCATCAAAACTCTTACAACATTGCCCTCGTGTAATGAGAGAAATAAGCAGGAATATATTGTCACGGCGAAAAAGGACTCTCCAGTGAAGCTTTCCTGGGTTATTTTTCTGCTAACATTTTGGCTACCTATCTCAAAATAATAACTCACATAATAAGCAGATGTTACAGTTCTTCTGCCCTCCAGAAAGTCTTGATCATCCCCAAAACCTATTGCCATGATCTTTACTTTAGACTTACTTTCCCTGATTCAATGGCACTTAACAACAAAACAACTTTTGCCTTGACTAGACCACTTCCACCTCTTGGTAGTCATTGCATTGATTGTGTTTTGTCTGCAGGATAATACTGGTAAAGCCATGTTTCATCTCCAGTTACAATTTTTCAAAGCTATGCCTCAGGATCTTGATCTCATTTGCTTAAAATTTCCATGGAAAGCTCTGCTCTTGGGAAAGCTCTGATCTGGGAACAACAGTTTTGGCACCCACTGAGCAGAAAGTTGGCTCAAGTTTAATTTTTCAGTCAAAATTGTGTAAATTGAACTATTTGAGATGTTTGTGGTGTTGGCCATTGTTTTGACTGGTGGCCCTCTTTTATTAGGGCCTGGACAAGACTGAGTTTTTACCCACAAATTGATGTGGGCTTTATCTTCAACATAGTCTTGTCCCTTCTTAAAACAAGTTGTCAATTTATAAACTGCTGATTCCTTTGAGACATTGTCTCCACTGTGTTTTCATAAAGCATCAATGATTTCACCGTTCTTCAACCTAAGCCTCATAGATGATAGCAAAATCCATGTCGTTCCAATGGGGACTCTTCTCAAACTGACATCTTATTCGTTTCTGTGCCTCAAACTAGATCATGTTCGGATATGATGTAACCAATCAGTACAAGTTGATTTTGGTTCAAAACCTGGCCCCCAAACCTTGAAATATATGCATAGTTTTTTCATAACATGCATTTTCCATGAAAATATTGTGGTTGAAAGCGGGGCCTACCCAGAAGTGCCTTGGAGAAAGGCCTCGTGACCTACTTCTGATAAATCAGCCACGAAAACTCCATGGAACACAGTTATACTCCAACATACGTTGGGTCACTGTGAGTCCGAATCAACCTAATGGTATTGGGGAAGAGTGGGTCATAGTTGATACACAAAATGTCATGAGAAATGGTCTCGGACTTCAAAGGACCCATTTTTTCATCTTATATATATTGACATTGTTTTTAAGTGTGCTCGAGTGGGTTCTCACTCATAGTGACCTTGCACAGGGTTTCTGAGGATGGTGGGCTCCAACCACCAACCTTGTGGTTAGCAGTCTGTGCTTATCCTACCGAGCCACTGTGCTCTCATCTTACATATGCTGCTGTTGTTGTTAATTGCTGTTGAGTTGGTTCTGATTCATGGCAACCCTGTATAGCGTTTCTGAGAAGCAGCTGTTGAGTTTGAACCACTGACCTCGCGGTTCAAACAGACCATGTGGTCCAGCGTATTGTCCTGCACCAAGACTCCATCTTCCATATACTATATGTTTTTAAAGAATAATTACTGTGTTCTAGGTACTGTGTTAGATATTTTATACCTATCTTATTTATTATTAATTTGTCAATGCTAATTGAAAAAATGAAATAGTAAGTAAGTTGAATGTGATTCTTGGCCTCACAGATATGGCTGCCTAGTGCGGAACACAGACAAGTAAACAAGTCATTACAATACAGTGTGTTTGACTTATACAATTTATTTTTTTCTTTTTTAAGGTTTTGTGGATTGAGTGAAAATTTACAGGGCAGATCATCAGTTTTATATTCAACAAATCATACACCTTGTTTCCTTGCAATGATTATAATCCCATCCATGCACCAGCAGTTGCATTTCTCTCTATTCACTTTCGCTTTTTTTTTTCTCTCAAAACACTCAGGCATATATAAAAGTTTATACCACCAAAGGGCACATTCTGCAAGTCTGCCTCGTGGCTGTCATCTCTTAGTCCCTTTCTTCCCATGAATCTAGAGTCCTCAGCTGCTCCCTCTCTCTATCTCCCCATCTCTGCCTCCATAGCTGGTATCCCTGTCTCTCTAGGTAAGGCCTCACATTCCGCTTGTGCTCTTCTCCCTCAATGGTCCTAGGGTCTTTTGTTTCTGGATTGTAAGATTAACTACCCCCCCCTTTTTTATTACAAAATGTCTACCTTTAAAATTGTGACAGTTGCAATTAATCATGATAGCAATTACTATTGAATAATAAGAATCTTATCTCCATCTCTTTTTACCAGACCCATCTAGTTAATACCACTATTATTCAAATTTATGCACCAACCACTAAAGCCAGTGAAGATGAAATAGAAGAATTCTACCAACTTCTTCAATCTTTAATTGATCAAACATGCCATCAAGATGTATTATTAATTATTACTAGTGATTGGTATGCAAAGGTTAGGAGCAAAGAGAAAGGATCAGTAATCGGAAA